>NW_025725893.1:0-336108 GCF_021461395.2 Schistocerca americana
TCACAGGTACGGTTCAAATCATAGAAAATTAGAGTGTCAGTCCTCTTGTACCTAAGACGGCATTGTGCCTTTTGTATAAATTCGGATGCAATTTCTGTGTTTCATCGTCAATAAGAGGATCCAAGGGATACAGTTAACCCTAAATGAAGCATCGGAATCTAAAACTGGACTCACAGGAGGGGTTCAAATCATAGACAGTTAGAGTATCAGTCCTCTTGTACTTAAGTTGGCATTGTGCCTTTTTTATTAAATTCGGATGCAATTTCTGTGTTTCATCGTCAATAGGAAGGTTCAAAGGATACAGTAAACCTGAAGTGAAGCATTGGAAACTAAAACTGGACTCACAGGAGGGCTTCAAATCGTAGAAAGTTAGAGTATCAGTCCTCCTGTACTTAAGTTGGCATTGTGTCTTTTTTATTAAATTCGGATGCAATTTCTGTGTTTCATCGTCAATAGGAAGGTCCAAGGGATACAGTAAACCAGAAGTTAAGCATCGGAATCTAAAACTGGACTCACAGGAGGGGTTCAAATCATAGAAAGTTAGAGTATCAGTCCTCTTGTACTTAAGTCGGCATTGTGCCTTTTGTATTAAATTCGGATGCAATTTCTGTGTTTCATCGTCTATAAGAAAGTCCAAGGGATACAGTAAACCTGAAGTTAAGCATCGGAATCTAAAACTGGTCTCACAGCAGAGGTTCAAATCATAGAAAGTTAGAGTTTCAGTCCTCTTGTAGTTAAGTCGGCATTGTGCCTTTTGTATTAAATTCGGAAGTAATTTCTGTGTTTCCTCGTCAATAAGAAGGTCCAAGGGATACAGTAAACCTGAAGTTAAACATCGGAATCTAAAACTGGACTCACAGGAGGGGTTCAAATCATAGAAAGTTAGAGTATCAGTCCTCTTGTACTTAAGTCGGCATTGTGCCTTTTTTATTAATTTCGGATGCAATTTCTGTGCTTCATCGACAATAAGAAGGTCCAAGGGATACAGTAAACCTGAAGTGAAGCATCGGAAACTAAAACTGGACTCACAGCAGAGTTTCAAATCATAGAAAGTTAGAGTTTCAGTCGTCTTCTACTTAAGTCGGCATTGTGCCTTTTGTATTATCTTCGGATGCAATTTCTATGTTTCATCGTCAATAAGAAGGTCCAAGGGATACAGTATGCCTGAAGTGAAGCATCGGAAACTAAAACTGGACTCACAGCAGAGGTTCAAAGCATAGAAAGTTAGAGTTTCAGTCCTCTTGTACTTAAGTCGGCTTTGTGTCTTTTGTATTAAATTCGGATGCAATTTCTGTGTTTCATCGTCAATAAGAGGGTCCAAGGGATACAGTAAACCTGAAGTGAAGCATCGGAATCTAAAACTGGACTCACAGGAGAGGTTCAAATCATCGAAAGTTAGAGTATCAGTACTCTTGTACTTAAGTCGGCATTATGCCTTTTGTATTAAATTCGGATGCAATTTCTGTGTTTCATCGTCAATAAGAAGTTCCAAGGGATACAGTAAACCCGAAGTTAGGCATCTGAATCTAAAAATGGACTCACAGGAGGGGTTCAAATCATAGAAAGTTAGAGTATCAGTCCTCTTGTACTTAAGTCGGCATTGTGCCTTTTGTATTAAATACGGATGCAATTTCTGTGTTTCATCGTCAATAAGAAGGTCCAAGGGATACAGTAAACCTGAAGTGAAGCATCTGAATCTAAAACTGGACTCACAGGAGGGGTTCAAATCATAGTAAGTTAGAGTTTCAGTCCTCATGTACTTAAGTCGGCATTGTGCCTTTTGCGTTAAATTCGGATGCAATTTCTGTGTTTCATCGTCAAAAAGAGGATCCTAGGGATACAGTAAACCGTAAATGAAGCACCGGAATCTAAAACTCTACTCACAGGAGAGGTTCAAATCATAGAAAGTTAGAGTATCAGTCCTCTTTTACTTAAGTCGGCATTGTGCATTTTGTTTTAAATACGGATGCAATTTCTGTGTTTCATCGTCAATAAGAAGGTCCAAGGGATACAGTAAACCAGAGGTTAAGCATCGGAATCTAAAACTGGACTCACAGGAGGGGTTCAAATCATAGAAAGTTAGAGTATCAGTCCTCTTGTACTGAAGTCGGCATTGTGCCTTTTTTATTAAATTCGGGTGCAATTTCTGTGTTTCATCGTCAATAAAAAGGTCCAAAGGATACAGTAAACCTGAAGTGAAGCATCGGAAACTAAAACTGGACTCACAGGAGGTGTTCAAATCATAGAAAGTTAGAGTATCAGTCCTCTTGTACTTAAGTTGGCATTGTGCCTTTTTTATTAAATTCGGATGCAATTTCTGTGTTTCATCGTCACTAGGAAGGTCCAAAGGATACAGTAAACCTGAAGTGAAGCATCGGAAACAAAAACTGGACTCACAGGAGGGGTTCAAATCATAGAAAGTTAGAGTATCAGTCCTCTTGTACTTAAGTTGGCATTGTGCCTTTTTTATTAAATTCGGATGCAATTTCTGTGTTTCATCGTCAATAGGAAGGTCCAAGGGATACAGTAAACATGAAGTGAAGCATCAGAAAATAAAACTGGACCCACAGCAGAGGTTCAAATCATAGAAAGTTAGAGTTTCAGTCCTCTTGTACTTAAGTCGGCATTGTGCCTTTTTTATTAAATTCGGATGCAATTTCTGTGTTTCATCGTCAATAAGAAGGTCCAAGGGATACAGTAAACCTCAAGTGAAGCATCGGAAACTAAAACTGGACTCACAGCAGAGGTTCAAATCATAGAAAGTTAGAGTTTCAGTCCTCTTGTACTTAAGTCGGCATTGTGCCTTTTGTATTAAATTCGGATGCAATTTCTGTGTTTCATCGTCAATAAGAAGGTCCAAGGAATACAGTAAACCTGAAGTGAAGCATCGGAAACTAAAACTGGACTCACAGCAGAGGTTCAAATCATACAAAGTTAGAGTTTCAGTACTCTTGTATTTAAGTCGGCATTGTGCCTTTTGTATTAAATTCGGATGCAATTTCTGTGTTTCATCGTCAATACGAGGGTCCAAGGGATACAGTAAACCAGAAGTTAAGCATCGGAATCTAAAACTGGACTCACAGGAGGGGTTCAAATCATAGAAAGTTAGAGTATCAGTCTTCTTGTACTTATGTCGGCATTGTGCCTTTTGTATTAAATTCGGATGCAATTTCTGTGTTTCATCGTCAATAAGAAGGTCCAAGGGATACAGTAAACCTGAAGTGAAGCATCGGAAACTAAAACTGGACTCACAGCAGAGGTTCAAATCATAGAAAGTTAGAGTTTCAGTACTCTTGTATTTAAGTCGGCATTGTGCCTTTTGTATTAAATTCGGATGCAATTTCTGTGTTTCATCGTCAATACGAGGGTCCAAGGGATACAGTAAACCAGAAGTTAAGCATCGGAATCTAAAACTGGACTCACAGGAGGGGTTCAAATCATAGAAAGATAGAGTATCAGTCTTCTTGTACTTATGTCGGAATTGTGCCTTTTGTATTAAATTCGGATGCAATTTCTGTGTTTCATCGTCTATAAGAAAGTCCAAGGGATACAGTAAACCTGAAGTTAAGCATCGGAATCTAAAACTGGTCTCACAGCAGAGGTTCAAATCATAGAAAGTTAGAGTTTCAGTCCTGTTGTACTTAAGTCGGCATTGTGCCTTTTGTATTAAATTCGGATGTAATTTCTGTGTTTCCTCGTCAATAAGAAAGTCCAAGGGATACAGTAAACCTGAAGTTAAACATCGGAATCTAAAACTATACTCACAGGAGGGGTTCAAATCATAGAAAGTTAGAGTATCAGTCCTCTTGTACTTAAGTCGGCATTGTGCCTTTTTTATTAATTTCGGATGCAATTTCTGTGCTTCATCGTCAATAAGAAGGTCCAAGGGATACAGTAAACCTGAAGTGAAGCATCGGAAACTAAAACTGGACTCACAGAAGAGTTTCAAATCATAGAAAGTTAGAGTTTCAGTCGTCTTCTACTTAAGTCGGCATTGTGCCTTTTGTATTATCTTCGGATGCAATTTCTATGTTTCATCGTCAATAAGAAGGTCCAAGGGATACAGTATACCTGAAGTGAAGCATCGGAAACTAAAACTGGACTCACAGCAGAGGTTCAAAGAATAGAAAGTTAGAGTGTCACTCCTCTTGTACTTAAGTCGGCATTGTGCCTTTTTTATTAAATTCGGATGCAATTTCTGTGTTTCATCGTCAATAAGAAGGTCCAAGGGACACAGTAAACCTGAAGTGAAGCATCGGAAACTAAAACTGGACTCACAGCACAGGTTCAAATCATAGAAAGTTAGAGTGTCAGTCCTCTTCTACATAAGTCGACATTGTGCCTTTTGTAATAAATTGGGATGCTATTTCTGTGTTTCATCGTCAATAAGAAAGTCCACGGGATTCAGTAAACCTGAAGTGAAGCATCGGAATCTCAAACTGGATTCACAGGAGAGGTTCAAATTGTAGAAAGTTAGAGTGTCTTTCCTCTTTCACTTAAGTCGCCATTGTGCTTTATGTATTAAATTCGGATGCAATTTCTGAGTTTCAACGTCAATAAGAAGGTCCAAGGGATACAGTAAACCTGAAGTGAAGCATCGGAATCTAAAACTGGACTTACAGGAGGGGTTACAATCATAGAAAGTAAGACTGCCATTCCTCTTTTACTTAAGTCGCCATTGTGCGTTTTGTATTAAATTCGGATACAACTTCTGTGTTACATCGTCAATAAGAGGGTCCAAGAGATACAGTAAACCTGAAGTGAAGCATCGGAATCTAAAACTGGACTCACAGGAGAGGTTAAAGTCGTAGGAAGTTAGAGTGTCAGTCCTCTTGTACTTAAGTCGGCATTGTGCCTTTTGTATTTAATTCCGATGCAATTTCTGTGTTTCATCGTCAATAAGAAGGTCCAAGGTATACAGTAAACCTGAAGTAAACCATCGGAATCTAAAACTGGACTCTTAGGAGACGTTCGAATCATAGAAAGTGAGAGTGTTAGTCCTCTTGTACTTATGTCGGCATTGTGCATTTTGTATTAAATTCGGATCCAATTACTGTGTTTCATCGTCAATAAGAACGTGCAAGGTATACAGTAAACCTGAAGTGAAGCATCGGAATCTAAAACTGGACTCACTGGTGAGGTTCAAATCATAGACAGTGGAAAGTGTCAGTCCTCTTGTACTTATGTCGGCATTGTGCCTTTTGTATTAAATTCGGATGCAATTTCTGTGTTTCATCGTCAATAAGAAGGTCCAAGGAATACAGTAAACCTGAAGTGAAGCATCGGAAACTAAAACTGGACTCACAGCAGAGGTTCAAATCATACAAAGTTAGAGTTTCAGTACTCTTGTATTTAAGTCGGCATTGTGCCTTTTGTATTAAATTCGGATGCAATTTCTGTGTTTCATCGTCAATACGAGGGTCCAAGGGATACAGTAAACCAGAAGTTAAGCATCGGAATCTAAAACTGGACTCACAGGAGGGGTTCAAATCATAGAAAGTTAGAGTATCAGTCTTCTTGTACTTATGTCGGCATTGTGCCTTTTGTATTAAATTCGGATGCAATTTCTGTGTTTCATCGTCAATAAGAAGGTCCAAGGGATACAGTAAACCTGAAGTGAAGCATCGGAAACTAAAACTGGACTCACAGCAGAGGTTCAAATCATAGAAAGTTAGAGTTTCAGTACTCTTGTATTTAAGTCGGCATTGTGCCTTTTGTATTAAATTCGGATGCAATTTCTGTGTTTCATCGTCAATACGAGGGTCCAAGGGATACAGTAAACCAGAAGTTAAGCATCGGAATCTAAAACTGGACTCACAGGAGGGGTTCAAATCATAGAAAGATAGAGTATCAGTCTTCTTGTACTTATGTCGGAATTGTGCCTTTTGTATTAAATTCGGATGCAATTTCTGTGTTTCATCGTCTATAAGAAAGTCCAAGGGATACAGTAAACCTGAAGTTAAGCATCGGAATCTAAAACTGGTCTCACAGCAGAGGTTCAAATCATAGAAAGTTAGAGTTTCAGTCCTGTTGTACTTAAGTCGGCATTGTGCCTTTTGTATTAAATTCGGATGTAATTTCTGTGTTTCCTCGTCAATAAGAAAGTCCAAGGGATACAGTAAACCTGAAGTTAAACATCGGAATCTAAAACTATACTCACAGGAGGGGTTCAAATCATAGAAAGTTAGAGTATCAGTCCTCTTGTACTTAAGTCGGCATTGTGCCTTTTTTATTAATTTCGGATGCAATTTCTGTGCTTCATCGTCAATAAGAAGGTCCAAGGGATACAGTAAACCTGAAGTGAAGCATCGGAAACTAAAACTGGACTCACAGAAGAGTTTCAAATCATAGAAAGTTAGAGTTTCAGTCGTCTTCTACTTAAGTCGGCATTGTGCCTTTTGTATTATCTTCGGATGCAATTTCTATGTTTCATCGTCAATAAGAAGGTCCAAGGGATACAGTATACCTGAAGTGAAGCATCGGAAACTAAAACTGGACTCACAGCAGAGGTTCAAAGAATAGAAAGTTAGAGTGTCACTCCTCTTGTACTTAAGTCGGCATTGTGCCTTTTTTATTAAATTCGGATGCAATTTCTGTGTTTCATCGTCAATAAGAAGGTCCAAGGGACACAGTAAACCTGAAGTGAAGCATCGGAAACTAAAACTGGACTCACAGCACAGGTTCAAATCATAGAAAGTTAGAGTGTCAGTCCTCTTCTACATAAGTCGACATTGTGCCTTTTGTAATAAATTGGGATGCTATTTCTGTGTTTCATCGTCAATAAGAAAGTCCACGGGATTCAGTAAACCTGAAGTGAAGCATCGGAATCTCAAACTGGATTCACAGGAGAGGTTCAAATTGTAGAAAGTTAGAGTGTCTTTCCTCTTTCACTTAAGTCGCCATTGTGCTTTATGTATTAAATTCGGATGCAATTTCTGAGTTTCAACGTCAATAAGAAGGTCCAAGGGATACAGTAAACCTGAAGTGAAGCATCGGAATCTAAAACTGGACTTACAGGAGGGGTTACAATCATAGAAAGTAAGACTGCCATTCCTCTTTTACTTAAGTCGCCATTGTGCGTTTTGTATTAAATTCGGATACAACTTCTGTGTTACATCGTCAATAAGAGGGTCCAAGAGATACAGTAAACCTGAAGTGAAGCATCGGAATCTAAAACTGGACTCACAGGAGAGGTTAAAGTCGTAGGAAGTTAGAGTGTCAGTCCTCTTGTACTTAAGTCGGCATTGTGCCTTTTGTATTTAATTCCGATGCAATTTCTGTGTTTCATCGTCAATAAGAAGGTCCAAGGTATACAGTAAACCTGAAGTAAACCATCGGAATCTAAAACTGGACTCTTAGGAGACGTTCGAATCATAGAAAGTGAGAGTGTTAGTCCTCTTGTACTTATGTCGGCATTGTGCATTTTGTATTAAATTCGGATCCAATTACTGTGTTTCATCGTCAATAAGAACGTGCAAGGTATACAGTAAACCTGAAGTGAAGCATCGGAATCTAAAACTGGACTCACTGGTGAGGTTCAAATCATAGACAGTGGAAAGTGTCAGTCCTCTTGTACTTATGTCGGCATTGTGCCTTTTGTATTAAATTCGGATGCAATTTCTGTGTTTCATCGTCAATAAGAAGCTCCAAGGGATACAGTAAACCTAAAGTGAAGCATCGGAATCTAAAACTGGACTCACAGGAGAGGTTCAAATCATTGAAAGTTAGAGTGTCAGTCCTCATGTACTTAAGTCGTCATTATGCCTTTTGAATTTAATTCCGATGCAATATCTGTGTTTCATCGTCAATAAGAACGTGCAAGGTATACAGTAAACCTGAATTGAAGCATCGGAACCTAAAACTGGACTCACAGGAGAGGTTCAAATCATAGAAAGTTAGAGTGTCAGTCATGATGTGCTTAAGCCGGCATTGTGCCTTTGGTATTAAATTCGGATGCAATTTCTGTGTTTCATCGTCAATAAGAAGGTGCAAGGGATACAGTAAACCTAAAGTGAAGCATCGGAATCTAAAACTGGACTCACAGGAGCGGTTAAAATCATTGAAAGTTAGAGTGTCAGTCCTCTTGTACTTAAGTCAGCATTGTGCCTTTTTTATTAAATTCAGATGCAATTTCTGTGTTTCATCGTGAATAAGAAAGTCCAAGGTATACAGTAAACCTGAAGTGAAGCATCGGAATCCAAAACTGGACTCACAGGTGCGGTTCAAATCATAGAAAGTTAGAGTGTCAGTCCTCTTGTACTTAAGTCGGCATTGTGCCTCTTCTATTAAATTCGGATGCAATTTCTGTGTTTCATAGTCAGTAAGAAGGTCCAAGGGATATAGTAAATCAGAAGTGACGCATCGGAATCTAAAACTGGACTCTCAGGAGAGGTTCAAATCATTGAAAATTAGAGTTTCAGTCCTCTTGTACTTAAGTCGGCATTGTGACTTTTGTATTACATTTGGATGCAATTTCTGTGTTTCATAGTCAGTGAGAAGGTGCAAGGGATACAGTAAATCTGAAGTGACGCATCGGAATCTAAAACTGGACTCACAGGAGAGGTTCAAATCATATAAAGTTAGAGTGTCAGTCCTCTTGTACTTAAGTCGGCATTGTGCGTCTTGTATTAAATTCGGATGCAATATCTGTGTTTCATCGTCTATAAGAAAGTCCAAGGGATACAGTAAACCAGAAGTTAAGCATCGGAATCTAAAACTGGTCTCACAGCAGCGGTTCAAATCATAGAAAGTTAGAGTTTCAGTCCTCTTGTACTTAAGTCGGCATTGTGCCTTTTGTATTAAATTCGGAAGTAATTTCTGTGTTTCCTCGCCAATAAGAAGGTCCAAGGGATACAGTAAACCTGAAGTTAAACATCGGAATCTAAAACTGGACTCACAGGAGGGGTTCAAATCATAGAAAGTTAGAGTATCAGTCCTCTTGTACTTATGTCGGCATTGTGCCTTTTTTATTAATTTCGGATGCAATTTCTGTGCTTCATCGACAATAAGAAGGTCCAAGGGATACAGTAAACCTGAAGTGAAGCATCGGAAACTAAAACTGGACTCACAGCAGAGTCTCAAATCATAGAAAGTTAGAGTTTCAGTCGTCTTCTACTTAAGTCGGCATTGTGCCTTTTGTATTATCTTCGGATGCAATTTCTATGTTTCATCGTCAATAAGAAGGTCCAAGGGATACAGTAAACCTTAAGTGAAGCATCGGAAACTAAAACTGGACTCACAGCAGAGGTTCAAATCATAGAAACTTAGAGTTTCAGTCCTCTTGTACTTAAGTCGGCATTGTGCCTTTTGTATTAAATTCGGATGCAATTTCTGTGTTTCATCATCAATAAGAAGGTCCAAGGGAGACAGTAAACCTGACGTGAAGCATCGGAAACTAAAACTGGACTAACAGCAGAGGTTCAAATCATAGAAAGTTAGGGTTTCAGTCCTCTTGTACTTAAGTCGGCATTGTGCCTTTTGTATTAAATTCGGATGCAATTTCTGTGTTTCATCGTCAATAAGAAGGTCCGAGGGATACAGTAAACCTGAAGCATCGTAATCTAAAACTGGACTGACAGCAGAGGTTCAAATCATAGAAAGTTAGAGTGTCACTCCTCCTCTACTTAAGTCGGTATTGTGCACTTTGTATTAAATTCGGATGCAATTTCTGTGTTTCATCGTCAATAAGAAGGTCCAAGGGATACAGTAAACCTGAAGTGAAGCATCGGAATCTAAAACTGGACTCACAGGTACGGTTCAAATCATAGAAAATTAGAGTGTCAGTCCTCTTGTACCTAAGACGGCATTGTGCCTTTTGTATTAAATTCGGATGCAATTTCTGTGTTTCATCGTCAATAAGAGGATCCAAGGGATACAGTTAACCCTAAATGAAGCATCGGAATCTAAAACTGGACTCACAGGAGGGGTTCAAATCATAGAAAGTTAGAGTATCAGTCCTCTTGCACTTAAGTCGGCATTGTGCTTTTTTTATTAAATTCGGATGCAATTTCTGTGTTTCATCGTCAATAAGAAGGTCCAAAGGATACAGTAAACCTGAAGTGAAGCATCGGAAACTAAAACTGGACTCACAGGAGGGGTTCAAATCATAGACAGTTAGAGTATCAGTCCTCTTGTACTTAAGTTGGCATTGTGCCTTTTTTATTAAATTCGGATGCAATTTCTGTGTTTCATCGTCAATAGGAAGGTTCAAAGGATACAGTAAACCTGAAGTGAAGCATTGGAAACTAAAACTGGACTCACAGGAGGGGTTCAAATCGTAGAAAGTTAGAGTATCAGTCCTCCTGTACTTAAGTTGGCATTGTGTCTTTTTTATTAAATTCGGATGCAATTTCTGTGTTTCATCGTCAATAGGAAGGTCCAAGGGATACAGTAAACCAGAAGTTAAGCATCGGAATCTAAAACTGGACTCACAGGAGGGGTTCAAATCATAGAAAGTTAGAGTATCAGTCCTCTTGTACTTAAGTCGGCATTGTGCCTTTTGTATTAAATTCGGATGCAATTTCTGTGTTTCATCGTCTATAAGAAAGTCCAAGGGATACAGTAAACCTGAAGTTAAGCATCGGAATCTAAAACTGGTCTCACAGCAGAGGTTCAAATCATAGAAAGTTAGAGTTTCAGTCCTCTTGTAGTTAAGTCGGCATTGTGCCTTTTGTATTAAATTCGGAAGTAATTTCTGTGTTTCCTCGTCAGTAAGAAGGTCCAAGGGATACAGTAAACCTGAAGTTAAACATCGGAATCTAAAACTGGACTCACAGGAGGGGTTCAAATCATAGAAAGTTAGAGTATCAGTCCTCTTGTACTTAAGTCGGCATTGTGCCTTTTTTATTAATTTCGGATGCAATTTCTGTGCTTCATCGACAATAAGAAGGTCCAAGGGATATAGTAAACCTGAAGTGAAGCATCGGAAACTAAAACTGGACTCACAGCAGAGTTTCAAATCATAGAAAGTTAGAGTTTCAGTCGTCTTCTACTTAAGTCGGCATTGTGCCTTTTGTATTATCTTCGGATGCAATTTCTATGTTTCATCGTCAATAAGAAGGTCCAAGGGATACAGTATACCTGAAGTGAAGCATCGGAAACTAAAACTGGACTCACAGCAGAGGTTCAAAGCATAGAAAGTTAGAGTTTCAGTCCTCTTGTACTTAAGTCGGCTTTGTGTCTTTTGTATTAAATTCGGATGCAATTTCTGTGTTTCATCGTCAATAAGAGGGTCCAAGGGATACAGTAAACCTGAAGTGAAGCATCGGAATCTAAAACTGGACTCACAGGAGAGGTTCAAATCATCGAAAGTTAGAGTATCAGTACTCTTGTACTTAAGTCGGCATTATGCCTTTTGTATTAAATTCGGATGCAATTTCTGTGTTTCATCGTCAATAAGAAGTTCCAAGGGATACAGTAAACCCGAAGTTAGGCATCTGAATCTAAAAATGGACTCACAGGAGGGGTTCAAATCATAGAAAGTTAGAGTATCAGTCCTCTTGTACTTAAGTCGGCTTTGTGCCTTTTGTATTAAATACGGATGCAATTTCTGTGTTTCATCGTCAATAAGAAGGTCCAAGGGATACAGTAAACCTGAAGTGAAGCATCTGAATCTAAAACTGGACTCACAGGAGGGGTTCAAATCATAGTAAGTTAGAGTTTCAGTCCTCATGTACTTAAGTCGGCATTGTGCCTTTTGCGTTAAATTCGGATGCAATTTCTGTGTTTCATCGTCAAAAAGAGGATCCTAGGGATACAGTAAACCGTAAATGAAGCACCGGAATCTAAAACTCTACTCACAGGAGAGGTTCAAATCATAGAAAGTTAGAGTATCAGTCCTCTTTTACTTAAGTCGGCATTGTGCATTTTGTATTAAATACGGATGCAATTTCTGTGTTTCATCGTCAATAAGAAGGTCCAAGGGATACAGTAAACCAGAGGTTAAGCATCGGAATCTAAAACTGGACTCACAGGAGGGGTTCAAATCATAGAAAGTTAGAGTATCAGTCCTCTTGTACTGAAGTCGGCATTGTGCCTTTTTTATTAAATTCGGGTGCAATTTCTGTGTTTCATCGTCAATAAGAAGGTCCAAAGGATACAGTAAACCTGAAGTGAAGCATCGGAAACTAAAACTGGACTCACAGGAGGTGTTCAAATCATAGAAAGTTAGAGTATCAGTCCTCTTGTACTTAAGTTGGCATTGTGCCTTTTTTATTAAATTCGGATGCAATTTCTGTGTTTCATCGTCACTAGGAAGGTCCAAAGGATACAGTAAACCTGAAGTGAAGCATCGGAAACAAAAACTGGACTCACAGGAGGGGTTCAAATCATAGAAAGTTAGAGTATCAGTCCTCTTGTACTTAAGTTGGCATTGTGCCTTTTTTATTAAATTCGGATGCAATTTCTGTGTTTCATCGTCAATAGGAAGGTCCAAGGGATACAGTAAACATGAAGCGAAGCATCAGAAAATAAAACTGGACCCACAGCAGAGGTTCAAATCATAGAAAGTTAGAGTTTCAGTCCTCTTGTACTTAAGTCGGCATTGTGCCTTTTTTATTAAATTCGGATGCAATTTCTGTGTTTCATCGTCAATAAGAAGGTCCAAGGGATACAGTAAACCTCAAGTGAAGCATCGGAAACTAAAACTGGACTCACAGCAGAGGTTCAAATCATAGAAAGTTAGAGTTTCAGTCCTCTTGTACTTAAGTCGGCATTGTGCCTTTTGTATTAAATTCGGATGCAATTTCTGTGTTTCATCGTCAATAAGAAGGTCCAAGGAATACAGTAAACCTGAAGTGAAGCATCGGAAACTAAAACTGGACTCACAGCAGAGGTTCAAATCATACAAAGTTAGAGTTTCAGTACTCTTGTATTTAAGTCGGCATTGTGCCTTTTGTATTAAATTCGGATGCAATTTCTGTGTTTCATCGTCAATACGAGGGTCCAAGGGATACAGTAAACCAGAAGTTAAGCATCGGAATCTAAAACTGGACTCACAGGAGGGGTTCAAATCATAGAAAGTTAGAGTATCAGTCTTCTTGTACTTATGTCGGCATTGTGCCTTTTGTATTAAATTCGGATGCAATTTCTGTGTTTCATCGTCAATAAGAAGGTCCAAGGGATACAGTAAACCTGAAGTGAAGCATCGGAAACTAAAACTGGACTCACAGCAGAGGTTCAAATCATAGAAAGTTAGAGTTTCAGTACTCTTGTATTTAAGTCGGCATTGTGCCTTTTGTATTAAATTCGGATGCAATTTCTGTGTTTCATCGTCAATACGAGGGTCCAAGGGATACAGTAAACCAGAAGTTAAGCATCGGAATCTAAAACTGGACTCACAGGAGGGGTTCAAATCATAGAAAGATAGAGTATCAGTCTTCTTGTACTTATGTCGGAATTGTGCCTTTTGTATTAAATTCGGATGCAATTTCTGTGTTTCATCGTCTATAAGAAAGTCCAAGGGATACAGTAAACCTGAAGTTAAGCATCGGAATCTAAAACTGGTCTCACAGCAGAGGTTCAAATCATAGAAAGTTAGAGTTTCAGTCCTGTTGTACTTAAGTCGGCATTGTGCCTTTTGTATTAAATTCGGATGTAATTTCTGTGTTTCCTCGTCAATAAGAAAGTCCAAGGGATACAGTAAACCTGAAGTTAAACATCGGAATCTAAAACTGGACTCACAGGAGGGGTTCAAATCATAGAAAGTTAGAGTATCAGTCCTCTTGTACTTAAGTCGGCATTGTGCCTTTTTTATTAATTTCGGATGCAATTTCTGTGCTTCATCGTCAATAAGAAGGTCCAAGGGATACAGTAAACCTGAAGTGAAGCATCGGAAACTAAAACTGGACTCACAGAAGAGTTTCAAATCATAGAAAGTTAGAGTTTCAGTCGTCTTCTACTTAAGTCGGCATTGTGCCTTTTGTATTATCTTCGGATGCAATTTCTATGTTTCATCGTCAATAAGAAGGTCCAAGGGATACAGTATACCTGAAGTGAAGCATCGGAAACTAAAACTGGACTCACAGCAGAGGTTCAAAGAATAGAAAGTTAGAGTGTCACTCCTCTTGTACTTAAGTCGGCATTGTGCCTTTTTTATTAAATTCGGATGCAATTTCTGTGTTTCATCGTCAATAAGAAGGTCCAAGGGACACAGTAAACCTGAAGTGAAGCATCGGAAACTAAAACTGGACTCACAGCACAGGTTCAAATCATAGAAAGTTAGAGTGTCAGTCCTCTTCTACATAAGTCGACATTGTGCCTTTTGTAATAAATTGGGATGCTATTTCTGTGTTTCATCGTCAATAAGAAAGTCCACGGGATTCAGTAAACCTGAAGTGAAGCATCGGAATCTCAAACTGGATTCACAGGAGAGGTTCAAATTGTAGAAAGTTAGAGTGTCTTTCCTCTTTCACTTAAGTCGCCATTGTGCTTTATGTATTAAATTCGGATGCAATTTCTGAGTTTCAACGTCAATAAGAAGGTCCAAGGGATACAGTAAACCTGAAGTGAAGCATCGGAATCTGAAACTGGACTTACAGGAGGGGTTACAATCATAGAAAGTAAGACTGCCATTCCTCTTTTACTTAAGTCGCCATTGTGCGTTTTGTATTAAATTCGGATACAACTTCTGTGTTACATCGTCAATAAGAGGGTCCAAGAGATACAGTAAACCTGAAGTGAAGCATCGGAATCTAAAACTGGACTCACAGGAGAGGTTAAAGTCGTAGGAAGTTAGAGTGTCAGTCCTCTTGTACTTAAGTCGGCATTGTGCCTTTTGTATTTAATTCCGATGCAATTTCTGTGTTTCATCGTCAATAAGAAGGTCCAAGGTATACAGTAAACCTGAAGTAAACCATCGGAATCTAAAACTGGACTCTTAGGAGACGTTCGAATCATAGAAAGTGAGAGTGTTAGTCCTCTTGTACTTATGTCGGCATTGTGCATTTTGTATTAAATTCGGATCCAATTACTGTGTTTCATCGTCAATAAGAACGTGCAAGGTATACAGTAAACCTGAAGTGAAGCATCGGAATCTAAAACTGGACTCACTGGTGAGGTTCAAATCATAGACAGTGGAAAGTGTCAGTCCTCTTGTACTTATGTCGGCATTGTGCCTTTTGTATTAAATTCGGATGCAATTTCTGTGTTTCATCGTCAATAAGAACGTGCAAGGTATACAGTAAACCTGAATTGAAGCATCGGAACCTAAAACTGGACTCACAGGAGAGGTTCAAATCATAGAAAGTTAGAGTGTCAGTCATGATGTGCTTAAGCCGGCATTGTGCCTTTGGTATTAAATTCGGATGCAATTTCTGTGTTTCATCGTCAATAAGAAGGTGCAAGGGATACAGTAAACCTAAAGTGAAGCATCGGAATCTAAAACTGGACTCACAGGAGCGGTTAAAATCATTGAAAGTTAGAGTGTCAGTCCTCTTGTACTTAAGTCAGCATTGTGCCTTTTTTATTAAATTCAGATGCAATTTCTGTGTTTCATCGTGAATAAGAAAGTCCAAGGTATACAGTAAACCTGAAGTGAAGCATCGGAATCCAAAACTGGACTCACAGGTGCGGTTCAAATCATAGAAAGTTAGAGTGTCAGTCCTCTTGTACTTAAGTCGGCATTGTGCCTCTTCTATTAAATTCGGATGCAATTTCTGTGTTTCATAGTCAGTAAGAAGGTCCAAGGGATATAGTAAATCAGAAGTGACGCATCGGAATCTAAAACTGGACTCTCAGGAGAGGTTCAAATCATTGAAAATTAGAGTTTCAGTCCTCTCGTACTTAAGTCGGCATTGTGACTTTTGTATTACATTTGGATGCAATTTCTGTGTTTCATAGTCAGTGAGAAGGTGCAAGGGATACAGTAAATCTGAAGTGACGCATCGGAATCTAAAACTGGACTCACAGGAGAGGTTCAAATCATATAAAGTTAGAGTGTCAGTCCTCTTGTACTTAAGTCGGCATTGTTCCTTTTGAATATAATTCCGATGCAATTTCAGTGGTTAATCGTCAATAAGGAGGTCCAAGGTATACAGTGAACCTGAAATGAACCATCGGAATCTAAAACTGGACTCACAGGAGAGGTTCAAATCATAGAAAGTTAGAGTGTCAGTCCTCTTGTACTTAAGTCGGCATTGTGCCTTTTGTATTAAATTCGGATGCAATTTCTGTGTTTCATCGTCATTAAGAAGGACCAAGGGATACAAAAAAAACCTGAAGTGAAGCATCGGAATCTAAAACTGGACTCACAGGAGAGGTTCAAATCATCGAAAGTTAGAGTGTCAGTCCTCTTGTACTTAGGTCGGCATTGTGACTTTTGTATTAAATTCGGATGCAATTTCTGTGTTTCATCGTCAATAAGAATATCCAAAGGATACAGTAAACTTGAAGTGAAGCATCGGAATCTCAAACTGGACACACAGGAGAGGTTCAAATCATAGAAAGTTACCATGTCAGTCCTCTTGTACTTAAGTCGGCATTGTGCCCTTTGTACTAAATTCGGATGCAATTTCTGTGTTTCATCGTCAATAAGAAGGTCCAAGGGATACAGTAAACCTGAAGTGATGCTTCGGAATCTAAAACTGGACTCACAGGGTAGGTTCAAATCATAGAAAGTGAGGGTGTCAGTCCTCTTGTCCAAGTCGTCATTGTGTTTTTTGTATTAAATTCGGATGCAATTTCTGTGTTTCATCATCATTAAGAAGGTGCATAGTATACTGTAAATCTGAAGTGAAGCATCGGAATCTAAAACTGGACTCACTGTAGAGGTTCAAATCATAGAAAGTGGAAGTGTCAGTCCTCCTGTACTTATGTCGGCATTGTGCCTTTTGTAATAATTTCGGATGCAATTTGTGTGTTTCATCGTCAATAAGAAGGTCCAAGATATACAGTATACCTAAAGTGAAGCATCGGAATCTAAAACTGGACTCACAGGAGAGGTTCAAATCATAGAAAGTTAGAGTGTCAGTCCTCATGTACTTAAGTCGGCATTATGCCTTTTGAATTTAATTCCGATGCAATATCTGTGTTTCATCGTCAATAAGAATATGCAAGGTATACAGTAAACCTGAAGTGAAGCATTGGAATCTAAAACTGGACTCACAGGAGAGGTTCAAATCATAGAAAGTTAGAGTGTCAGTCTTCTTGTACTTAAGTCGGCATTGTGCCTCTTGTATGAAATTCGGATGCAATTTCTGTGTTTCATCGTCAATAAGAAGGGCCAAGGGATACAGTAAACCTGAAGTGAAGCATCGGAATCTAAAACTGGGCTCACAGGAAAGGTTCAAATCATAGAAAGTGAGAGTGTCATTCCTCTAATACTTAAGTTGCCATTGTGCCTTTTGTATTAAATTTGGATGCAATTTCTGTGTTTCATCGTCAATAGGAAGGTCCAAGGGATACAGTAAACATGAAGTGAAGCATCGGAAACTAAAACTGGACCCACAGCAGAGGTTCAAATCATAGAAAGTTAGAGTTTCAGTCCTCTTGTACTTAAGTCGGCATTGTGCCTTTTGTATTAAATTCGGATGCAATTTCTGTGTTCCATCGTCAATAAGAAGGTCCAAGGGATACAGTAAACCTGAAGTGAAGCATTGGAAACTAAAACTGGACTCACAGCAGAGGTTCAAATCATAGAAAGTTAGAGTTTCAGTCCTCTTGTACGTAAGTCGGCATTGTGATTCTTGTATTAAATTCGTTTGCAATTTCTGTGTTTCATCGTCAATAAGAAGGTCCAAGGGATACAGTAAACCTGAAGTGAAGCATCGCAATCTAAAACTGGACTCACAGGTGCGGTTCAAATCACAGAAAATTAGAGTGTCAGTCCACTTGTACTTAAGTCAGCATTGTGCCTTTTGTATAAAATTCGGATGCACATTCTGTGTTTCATCGTCAATAAGAAATTCCAAGGGATACAGTAAACCTGAAGTGAAGCATCAGAAACTAAAACTGGTCTCACAGCAGAGGTTCAAATCATAGAAAGTTAGAGTTTCAGTCCTCATGTACTTAAGTCGGCATTGTGCCTTTTGTATTATATCGGATGCAATATCTGTGTTTCATCGTCAATAAGAGGATCCAAGGGATACAGTAAACCCTAAATGAAGCATCGGAATCTAAAACTAGACTCACAGGAGAGGTTCAAATCGTAGAAAGTTAGAGTATCAGTCCTCTTTTACTTAAGTCGGCATTGTGCCTTTTGTATTAAATACGGATGCAATTTCTGTGTTTCATCGTCAATAAGAAGGTCCAAGGGATACAGTAAACCAGAGGTTAAGTATCGGAATCTAAAACTGGACTCACAGGAGGGGTTCAAATCATAGAAAGTTAGAGTATTAGTCCTCTTGTACCTAAGCCGGCATTGTGCCTTTTGTATTAAATTCGGATGCAATTTCTGTGTTTCATCGTCAATAAGAAGGTCCAAGGGATACAGTAAACCTGAAGTAAAGCATCGGAAACTAAAACTGGTCTCACAGTAGAGGTTCAAATCATAGAAAGTTAGAGTTTCAGTCCTCATGTACTTAAGTTGGCATTGTACCTTTTTTATTAAATTCGGATGCAATTTCTGTGTTTCATCGTCAATAGGAAGGTCCAAGGGATACAGTAAACATGAAGTGAAGCATCGGAAACTAAAACTGGACCCACAGCAGAGGTTCAAATCATAGAAAGTTAGAGTTTCAGTCCTCTTGTAATTAAGTCGGCATTGTGCCTTTTGTATTAAATTCGGATGCAATTTCTGTGTTTCATCGTCAATAAGAAGGTCCAAGGGATACAGTAAACCTGAAGTAAAGCATCGGAAACTAAAACTGGTCTCACAGTAGAGGTTCAAATCATAGAAAGTTAGAGTTTCAGTCCTCATGTACTTAAGTCGGCATTGTGCCTTTTGTATTAAATTCGGATGCAATTTCTGTGTTTCATCGTCAATAAGAGGATCCAAGGGATACATAAAACCCGAAATGAAGCATCGGAATCTAAAACTGGACTCACAGGCGAGGTTCAAATCATAGAAAGTGAAAGTGTCAGTCCTCTTGTACTTTTGTCGGCATTGTGCCTTTTGTAATAATTTCCGATACAATTTCTGTGTTTCATCGTCAATAAGAAGGTCCAAGGGAAACAGTAAACATAAAGTGAAGCATCGAAATCTAAAACTGGACTCACAGGAAAGGTTCAAATCATAGAAACTGAGAGTGTCATTCCTCTAATACTTAAGTTGCCATTGTGCCTTTTGTATTAAATTCGGATGCAATTTCTGTGTTTCATCGTCAACAAGATGGTCCAAGGGATACAGTAAACCTGAAGTGAAGCATCGGAATCTAAAACTGGACTCACAGGAGACGTTCAATTCATAGAAAGTTAAAGTGTCACTCTCCTTGTACTTAAGTCGGCATTGTTCCTTTTGTATTAAATTCGAATGCAATTTCTGTGTTTCATCGTCAATAAGAAGGTGCAAGGGATACAGTAAACCTGAAGTGAAGCATTGGAATCTAAAACTGGACTCACAGGAGAGGTTCAAATCATAGAAAGTTAGAGTGTCAGTCTTCTTGTACTTAAGTCGGCATTGTGCCTTTTGTATTAAATTTGGATGCAATTACTGTGTTTCATCGTCAATAAGAAGGGCCAAGGGATACAGTAAACCTGAAGTGAAGCATCGGAATCTAAAACTGGACTCACAGGAGAGGTTCAAATCATAGTAAGTTAGAGTGTCAGTCCTCATGTACTTAAGTCGGCATTATGCCTTTTGAATTTAATTCCGATGCAATATCTGTGTTTCATCGTCAATAAGAATGTGCAAGGTATACAGTAAACCTAAAGTGAAGCATCGGAATCTAAAACTGGACTCACAGGAGAGGTTCAAATCATAGAAAGTCAGAGTTTCAGTCTTCTTGTACTTAAGTCGGCATTGTGCCTTTTGTATTAAATTCGGATGCAATTTCTGTGTTTCATCGTCAATAAGAAGGTCCGAGGGATACAGTAAACCTGAAGCATCGTAATCTAAAACTGGACTGACAGCAGAGGTTCAAATCATAGAAAGTTAGAGTGTCACTCCACCTCTACTTAAGTCGGTATTGTGCTCTTTGTATTAAATTCGGATGCAATTTCTGTGTTTCATCGTCAATAAGAAGGTCCAAGGGATACAGTAAACCTGAAGTAAAGCATCGGAATCTAAAACTGAACTCACAGGTGCGGTTCAAATCATAGAAAATTAGAGTGTCAGTCCTCTTGTACTTAAGTCGGCATTGTGCCTTTTGTATTAAATTCGGATGCACATTCTGTGTTTCATCGTCAATAAGAAGGTCCAAGGGATACAGTAAACCTTAAGTATAGCATTGGAAACTATAACTGGTCTCACAGCAGAGGTTCAAATCATAGAAAGTTAGAGTTTCAGTCCTCATGTACTTAAGTGGGCATTGTGCCTTTTGTATTAAATTTGGATGCAATTTCTGTGTTTCATCGTCAATAAGAGGATCCAAGGGATACAGTAAACACTAAATGAAGCATCGGAATCTAAAACTGGACTCACAGGAGAGGTTCAAATCATAGAAAGTTAGAGTATCAGTCCTCTTTTACTTAAGTCGGCATTGTGCCTCTTGTATTAAATACGGATGCAATTTCTGTGTTTCATCGTCAATAAGAAGGTCCAAGGGATACAGTAAACCAGAGGTTAAGCATCGGAATCTAAAACTGGACTCACAGGACGGGTTCAACTCATAGAAAGTTAGAGTATCAGTCCTCTTGTACTTAAGTCGGCATTGTGCCTTTTTTATTAAATTCGGATGCAATTTCTGTGTTTCATCGTCAATAAGAAGGTCCAAAGGATACAGTAAACCTGAAGTGAAGCATCGGAAACTAAAACTGGTCTCACAGCAGAGGTTCAAATCATAGAAAGTTAGAGTTTCAGTCCTCATGTACTTAAGTCGGCATTGTGCCTTTTGTATTAAATTCGGATGCAATTTCTGTGTTTCATCGTCAATAAGAGGATCCAAGGGATACAGTAAACCCGAATTGAAGCATCGGAATCTAAAACTGGACTCACAGGCGAGGTTCAAATCATAGAAAGTTAGAGTATCAGTCCTCTTTTACTTAAGTCGGCATTGTGCCTTTTGTATTAAATGCGGATGCAATTTCTGTGTTTCATCGTCAATAAGAAGGTCCAAGGGATACAGTAAACCTGAAGTGAAGAATCGGAAACTAAAACTGTACTCACAGCAGAGGTTCAAATCATAGAAAGTTAGAGTTTCAGTCCTCTTGTACTTAAGTCGGCATTGTGCCTTTTGTATTAAATTCGGATGAAATTTCTGTGTTTCATCGTCAATAAGAAGGTCCAAGGAATACAGTAAACCTGAAGTGAAGCATCGGAAACTAAAACTGGACTCACAGCAGAGGTTCAAATCATAGAAAGTTAGAGTTTCAGTCCTCATGTACTTAAGTCGGCATTGTGCCTTTTGTATTAAATTCGGATGCAATTTCTGTGTTTCATCGTCAATAAGAGGATCCAAGGGATACAGTAAACCCGAATTGAAGCATCGGAATCTAAAACTGGACTCACAGGCGAGGTTCAAATCATAGAAAGTTAGAGTATCAGTCCTCTTGTACTTAAGTCGGCATTGTGCCTTTTGTATTAAATTCGGATGCAATTTCTGTGTTTCATCGTCTATAAGAAAGTCCAAGGGATACAGTAAACCTGAAGTTGTTGTTGTTGTTGTGGTCTTCAGTCCTGAGACTGGTTTGATGCAGCTCTCCATGCTACTCTATCCTGTGCAAGCTTTTTCATCTCCCAGTACCTACTGCAACCTACATCCTTCTGAATCTGCTTAGTGTATTCATCTCTTGGTCTCCCTCTACGATTTTTACCCTCCACGCTGCCCTCCAATACTAAATTGGTGATCCCTTGATGCCTCAGAACATGTCCTACCAACCGATCCCTTCTTCTGGTCAAGTTGTGCCACAAACTTCTCTTCTCCCCAATCCTATTCAATACTTCCTCATTAGTTATGTGATCTACCCATCTAATCTTCAGCATTCTTCTGTAGCACCACATTTCGAACGCTTCTATTCTCTTCTTGTCCAAACTATTTATCGTCCATGTTTCACTTCCATACATGGCTACACTCCATACGAATACTTTCAGAAATGACTTCCTGACACTTAAATCTATACTGGATGTTAACAAATTTTCTTCTTCAGAAACGCTTTCCTTGCCATTGCCAGCCTACATTTTATATCCTCTCTACTTCGACCATCATCAGTTATTTTGCTCCCCAAATAGCAAAACTCCTTTACTACTTTAAGTGCCTCATTTCCTAATCTAATTCCCTCAGCATCACCCGACTTAATTAGACTACATTCCATTATCCTTGTTTTGCTTTTGTTGATGTTCATCTTATATCCCCCTTTCAAGACACTGTCCATTCCATTCAACTGCTCTTCCAAGTCCTTTGCTGTCTCTGACAGAATTACAATGTCATCGGCGAACCTCAAAGTTTTTATTTCTTCTCCATGAATTTTAATACCTACTCCGAATTTTTCTTTTGTTTCCTTTACTGCTTGCTCAATATACAGATTGAACAACATCGGGGAGAGGCTACAACCCTGTCTTACTCCCTTCCCAACCACTGCTTCCCTTTCATGTCCCTCGACTCTTATAACTGCCATCTGGTTTCTGTACAAATTGTAAATAGCCTTTCGCTCCCTGTATTTTACCCCTGCCACCTTTAGAATTTGAAAGAGAGTATTCCAGTCAACATTGTCAAAAGCTTTCTCTAAGTCTACAAATGCTAGAAACGTAGGTTTGCCTTTCCTTAATCTTTCTTCTAAGATAAGTCGTAAGGTCAGTATTGCCTCACGTGTTCCAGTGTTTCTACGGAATCCAAACTGATCTTCCCCGAGGTTGGCTTCTACTAGTTTTTCCATTCGTCTGTAAAGAATTCGTGTTAGTATTTTGCAGCTGTGACTTATTAAGCTGATAGTTCGGTAATTTTCACATCTGTCAACACCTGCTTTCTTTGGGATTGGAATTATTATATTCTTCTTGAAGTCTGTGGGTATTTCGCCTGTTTCATACATCTTGCTCACCAGATGGTAGAGTTTTGTCAGGACTGGCTCTCCCACGGCCGTCAGTAGTTCCAATGGAATATTGTCTACTCCGGGGGCCTTGTTTCGACTTAGGTCTTTCAGTGCTCTGTCAAACTCTTCACGCAGTATCATATCTCCCATTTCATCTTCATCTACATCCTCTTCCATTTCCATAATATTGTCCTCAAGTACATCGCCCTTGTATAGACCCTCTATATACTCCTTCCACCTTTCTGCTTTCCCTTCTTTGCTTAGAACTGGGTTTCCATCTGAGGTCTTGATATTCATACAAGTCGTTCTCTTATCTCCAAAGGTCTCTTTAATTTTCCTGTAGGCGGTATCTATCTTACCCCTAGTGAGATAAGCCTCTACATCCTTACATTTGTCCTCTAGCCATCCCTGCTTAGCCATTTTGCACTTCCTGTCGATCTCATTTTTGAGACGTTTGTATTCCTTTTTGCCTGTTTCACTCACTGCATTTTTATATTTTCTCCTTTCATCAATTAAATTCAATATTTCTTCTGTTACCCAAGGATTTCTACTAGCCCTCGTCTTTTTACCTACTTGATCCTCTGCTGCCTTCACTACTTCATCCCTCAAAGCTACCCATTCTTCTTCTACTGTATTTATTTCCCCCATTCCTGTCAATTGCTCCCTTATGCTCTCCCTGAATCTCTGTACAACCTCTGGTTCTTTTAGTTTATCCAGGTCCCATCTCCTCAAATTCCCACCTTTTTGCAGTTTCTTCAGTTTTAATCTACAGGTCATAACCAATAGATTGTGGTCAGAGTCCACATCTGCCCCTGGAAATGTCTTACAATTTAAAACCTGGTTCCTAAATCTCTGTCTTACCATTATATAATCTATCTGATACCTTTTAGTATCGCCAGGGTTCTTCCATGTATACAACCTTCTTTCATGATTCTTAAACCAAGTGTTAGTTATGATTATGTTATGCTCTGTGCAAAATTCGACCAGGCGGCTTCCTCTTTCATTTCTGTCCCCCAATCCATATTCACCTACTATGTTTCCTTCTCTCCCTTTTCCTACACTCGAATTCCAGTCACCCATGACTATTAAATTTTCGCCTCCCTTCACAATCTGAATAATTTCTTTTATTTCATCATACATTTCTTCAATTTCTTCGTCATCTGCAGAGCTAGTTGGCATATAAACTTGTACTACTGTAGTAGGCGTGGGCTTCGTATCTATCTTGGCCACAATAATGCGTTCACTATGCTGTTTGTAGTAGCTTACCCGCATTCCTATTTTCCTATCCATTATTAAACCTACTCCTGCATTACCCCTATTTGATTTTGTGTTTATAACCCTGTAGTCACCTGACCAGAAGTCTTGTTCCTCCTGCCACCGAACTTCACTAATTCCCACTATATCTAACTTCAACCTATCCATTTCCCTTTTTAAATTTTCTAACCCACCTGCCCGATTAAGGGATCTGACATTCCACGCTCCGATCCGTAGAATGCCAGTTTTCTTTCTCCTGATAACGACATCCTCTTGAGTAGTCCCCGCCCGGAGATCCGAATGGGGGACTATTTTACCTCCGGAATATTTTACCCAAGAGGACGCCATCATCATGTAATCATACAGTAAAGCTGCATGATAAGAAAGTCCAAGGGATACAGTAAACCTGAAGTTAAGCATCGGAATCTAAAACTGGTCTCACAGCAGAGGTTCAAATCATAGAAAGTTAGAGTTTCAGTCCTCTTGTACGTAAGTCGGCATTGTGCCTTTTGTATTAAATTCGGATGCAATTTCTGTGTTTCATCGTCAATAAGAAGGTCCATGGGATACAGTAAACCTGAAGTTAAACATCGGAATCTAAAACTGGACTCACAGGAGGGGTTCAAATCATAGAAAGTTAGAGTTTCAGTCCTCTTGTACGTAAGTCGGCATTGTGCCTTTTGTATTATCTTCGGATGCAATTTCTATGTTTCATCGTCAATAAGAATGTCCAAGGGATACAGTATACCAAAGGTGAAGCATCGGAAACTAAAACTGGACTCACAGCAGAGGTACAAAGCATAGAAAGTTAGAGTTTCAGTCCTCTTGTACTTAGTTCGGCATTGTGCCTTTTGTATTAAATTCGGATGCAATTTCTGTGTTTCATCGTCAATAAGAGGGTCCAAGGGATACAGTTAACCTGAAGTGAAGCATCGGAATCTAAAACTGGACTCACAGGAGAGGTTCAAATCATCGAAAATTAGAGTACCAGTACTCTTGTACTTAAGTCGGCATTGTGCCTTTTGTATTAAATTCGGAAGCAATTTCTGTGTTTCATCGTCAATAAGAAGGTCCAAGGGATACAGTAAACCTGAAGTTAAGCATCGGAATCTAAAACTGGACTCACAGGAGGGGTTCAAATCATAGAAAGTTAGAGTATCAGTCCTCTTGTACTTAAGTCGGCATTGTGCCTTTTTTATTAAATTCGGATGCAATTTCTGCGTTTCATCGTCAATAAGAAGGTCCAAGGGACACAGTAAACCTGAAGTGAAGCATCGGAAACTAAAACTGGACTCACAGCACAGGTTCAAATCATAGAATGTTAGAGTTTCAGTCCTCTTGTACGTAAGTCGGCATTGTGCCTTTTGTATTAAATTCGAATGCAATTTCTGTGTTTCATCGTCAATAAGAAGGTCCAAGGGATACAGTAAACCTTAAGTGAAGCATCGGAAACTAAAACTGGACTCACAGCAGAGGTTCAATTCATAGAAAGTTAGAGATTCAGTCCTCTTGTACGTAAGTCGGCATTGTGCCTTTTGTATTAAATTCGAATGCAATTTCTGTGTTTCATCGTCAATAAGTAGGTCCAAGGAATACAGTAAACCTGAAGTGAAGCATCGGAAACTAAAACTGGACTCACAGCAGAGGTTCAAATCATAGAAAGTTAGAGTCTCAGTCCTCTTGTACTTAAGTCGGCATTGTGCCTTTTGTATTGAATTCGGATGCAATTTCTGTGTTTCATCGTCAATAAGAAGGTACAAGGGATACAGTAAACCTGAAGTGAAGCATCGGAAACTAAAACTGGACTCACAGCAGAGGTTTACATCATAGAAAGTTAGAGTTTCAGTCCTCTTGTACTTAAGTCGGCATTGTGCCTTTTGTATTAAATTCGGATGCAATTTCTATGTTTCATCTTCAATAAGAAGGTCCAAGGGATACAGTAAACCTGAAGTGAAGCATCGGAAACTAAAACTGGTCTCACAGCAGAGGTTCAAATCATAGAAAGTTAGAGTTTCAGTCCTCTTGTACGTAAGTCGGCATTGTGCCGTTTGTATTAAATTCGAATGCAATTTCTGTGTTTCATCGTCAATAAGAAGGTCCAAGGGATACAGTAAACCTGAAGTGAAGCATCGGAAACTAAAACTGGTCTCACAGCAGAGGTTCAAATCATAGAAATTTAGAGTTTCAGTCCACTTGTACTTAAGTCGGCATTGTGCCTTTTGTATTAAATTCGGATGCAATTTCTGTGTTTCATCGTCAATAAGAGGATCCAAGGGATACAGTAAACCCTAAATGAAGCATCGGAATCTAAAACTGGACTCACAGGAGAGGTTCAAATCATAGAAAGTTAGAGTATCAGTCCTCTTGTACTTAAGTCGGCATTGTGCCTTTCTTATTAAATTCGGATGCAATTTCTGTGTTTCATCGTCAATAAGAAGGTCCAAAGGATACAGTAAACCTGAAGTGAAGCATCGGAAACTAAAACTGGACTCACCGGATGGGTTCAAATCATAGAAAGTTAGAGTATCAGTCCTCTTGTACTTAAGTTGGCATTGGGCCTTTTTTATTAAATTCGGATGCAATTTCTGTGTTTCATCGTCAATAGGAAGGTCCAAAGGATACAGTAAACATGATGTGAAGCATCGGAAACTAAAACTGGACCCACAGCAGAGGTTCAAATCATAGAAAGTTAGAGTTTCAGTCCTCTTGTACTTAAGTCGGCATTTTGCCTTTTGTACTAAATTCGGATGCAATTTCTGTGTTTCATCGTCAATAAGAAGGTCCAAGGGATACAGTAAACCTGAAGTGAAGCATCGGAAACTAAAACTGGACTCACAGCAGAGGTTCAAATCATAGAAAGTTAGAGTTTCAGTCCTCTTGTACTTAAGTCGGCATTGTGCCTTTTGTATTAAATTCGGATGTAATTTCTGTGTTTCATCGTCAATAAGAAGGTCCAAGGAATACAGTAAACCTGAAGTGAAGCATCGGAAACTAAAACTGGACTCACAGCAGAGGTTCAAATCATAGAAAGTTAGAGTTTCAGTACTCTTGTATTTAAGTCGGCATTGTGCTTTTGTATTAAATTCGGATGCAATTTCTGTGTTTCATCGTCAATACCAGGGTCAGAGGGATACAGTAAACCAGAAGTTAAGCATCGGAATCTAAAACTGGACTCACAGGAGTGGTTCAAATCATAGAAAGTTAGAGTATCAGTCCTCTTGTACTTAATTCGGCATTGTGCCTTTTGTATTAAATTCGGATGCAATTTCTGTGTTTCATCGTCTATAAGAAAGTCCAAGGGATACAGTAAACCTGAAGTTAAGCATCGGAATGTAAAACTGGTCTCACAGCAGAGGTACAAAGCATAGAAAGTTAGAGTTTCAGTCCTCTTGTACTTAAGTCGGCATTGTGCCTTTTGTATTAAATTCGGATGCAATTTCTGTGTTTCATCGTCAATAAGAGGGTCCAAGGCATACAGTAAACCTGAAGTGAAGCATCGGAATCTAAAACTGGACTCACAGGAGAGGTTCAAATCATCGAAAATTAGAGTATCAGTACTCTTGTACTTTAGTCGGCATTGTGCCTTTTGTATTAAATTCGGAAGCAATTTCTGTGTTTCATCGTCAATAAGAAGGTCCAAGGGATACAGTAAACCTGAAGTTAAGCATCGGAATCTAAAACTGGACTTACAGGAGGGGTTCAAATCATAGAAAGTCAGAGTATCAGTCCTCTTGTACTTAAGTCGGCATTGTGCCTTTTTTATTAAATTCGGATGCAATTTCTGTGTTTCATCGTCAATAAGAAGGTCCAAGGGACACAGTAAACCTGAAGTGAAGCATCGGAAACTAAAACCGGACTCACAGCAAAGGTTCAAATCATAGAAAGTTAGAGTTTCAGTCCTCTTGTACTTAAGTCGGCATTGTGCCTTTTGTATTAAATTCGGATGCAATTTCTGTGTTTCGTCGTCAATAAGAAGGTCCAAGGGATACAGTAAACCTGAAGTTAAGCATCGGAAACTAAAACTGGACTCACAGCAGAGGTTCAAATCATAGAATGTTAGAGTTTCAGTCCTCTTGTACGTAAGTCGGCATTGTGCCTTTTGTATTAAATTCGAATGCAATTTCTGTGTTTCATCGTCAATAAGAAGGTCCAAGGGATACAGTAAACCTTAAGTGAAGCATCGGAAACTAAAACTGGACTCACAGCAGAGGTTCAAATCATAGAAAGTTAGAGTTTCAGTCCTCTTGTACTTAAGTCGGCATTGTGCCTTTTTTATTAAATTCGGATGCAATTTCTGTGTTTCATCGTCAATAAGAAGGTCCAAGGGACACAGTAAACCTGAAGTGAAGCATCGGAAACTAAAACTGGACTCACAGCAGAGGTTCAAATCATAGAAAGTTACAGGTTCAGTCCTCTTGTACTTAAGTCGGCATTGTGCCTTTTGTATTAAATTCGGATGCAATTTCTGTGTTTCATCGTCAATAAGAAGGTCTTAGGGATACAGTAAACCTGAAGTTAAGCATCGGAAACTAAAACAGGACTCACAGCAGAGGTTCAAATCATAGCAAGTTAGAGTTTCAGTCCTCTTGTACGTAAGTCGGCATTGTGCTTTTTGTATTAAATTCGAATGCAATTTCTGTGTTTCATCGTCAATAAGAAGGTCCAAGGGGTACAGTAAACCTTAAGTGAAGCATCGGAAACTAAAACTGGACTCACAGCAGAGGTTCAATTCATAGAAAGTTAGAGATTCAGTCCTCTTGTACGTAAGTCGGCATTGTGCCTTTTGTATTAAATTCGGATGCAATTTCTGTGTTTCATCGTCAATAAGAAGGTCCAAGGAATACAGTAAACCTGAAATGAAGCATCGGAAACTAAAACTGGACTCACAGCAGAGGTTCAAATCATAGAAAGTTAGAGTCTCAGTCCTCTTGTACTTAAGTCGGCATTGTGCCTTTTGTATTGAATTCGGATGCAATTTCTGTGTTTCATCGTCAATAAGAAGGTACAAGGGATAGAGTAAACCTGAAGTGAAGCATCGGAAACTAAAACTGGACTCACAGCAGAGGTTTACATCATAGAAAGTTAGAGTTTCAGTCCTCTTGTACTTAAGTCGGCATTGTGCCTTTTGTATTAAATTTGGATGCAATATCTATGTTCCATCTTCAATAAGAAGGTCCAAGTCATACAGTAAACCTGAAGTGAAGCATCGGAAACTAAAACTGGACTCACAGGAGGGGCTCAAATCATAGAAAGTTAGAGGATCAGTCCTCTTGTACTTAAGTCGGCATTGTGCCTTTTTTATTAAATTCGGGTGCAATTTCTGTGTTTCATCGTCAATAAGAAGGTCCAAGGGATACAGTAAACCTGAAGTTAAGCATCGGAATCTAAAACTGGACTCACAGGAGGGGTTCAAATGATAGAAAGTTAGAGTATCTGACCTCTTGTATTTAAGTCGGCATTGTGCCTTTTTTATTACAGTCAGATGCAATTTCTGTCTTTCATCGTCAATAAGAAGGTCTTAGGGATACAGTAAACCTGAAGTGAAGCATCGAAAACTAAAACTGGACTCACAGCAGAGGTTCAAATCATAGAAAGTTAGAGTTTCAGTCCTCTTGTACTTAAGTTGGCATTGTGCCTTTTGTATTAAATTCGGATGCAATTTCTATGTTTCATCTTCAATACGAAGGTCCAAGGGATACAGTAAACCTGAAGTGAAGCATCGGAAACTAAAACTGGACTCACAGGAGAGGTTCAAATCATAGAAAGTGAGAGTTTCAGTCCTCTTGTACTTAAGTCGGCATTGTGCCTTTTGTATTAAATTCGGATGCAATTTCTGTGTTTCATCGTCAATAAGAAGGTCCAAGGGATACAGTAAACCTGAAGTTAAGCTTCGGAATCTAAAACTGGACTCACAGGAGGGGTTCAAATCATAGAAAGTTAGAGATTCAGTCCTCTTGTACGTAAGTCGGCATTGTGCCGTTTGTATTAAAATCGAATGCAATTTCTGTGTTTCATCGTCAATAAGAAGGTCCAAGGAATACAGTAAACCTGAAGTGAAGCATCGTAAACTAAAACTGGACTCACAGCAGACGTTCAAATCATAGAAAGTTAGAGTCTCAGTCCTCTTGTACTTAAGTCGGCATTGCGCCTTTTGTATTGAATTCGGATGCAATTTATGTGTTTCATCGTCAATAAGAAGGTACAAGGGATACAGTAAACCTGAAGTGAAGCATCGGAAACTAAAACTGGACTCACAGCAGAGGTTTAAATCATAGAAAGTTAGAGTTTTTTGTCCTCTTGTACTTAAGTCGGCATTGTGCCTTTTGTATTTAATTCGGATGCAATTTCTATGTTTCATCTTCAATAAGAAGGTCCAAGGGATACAGTAAACCTGAAGTGAAGCATCGGAAACTAAAACTGGACTCACAGGAGAGGTTCAAATCATAGAAAGTTAGAGTTTCAGTCCTCTTGTACTTAAGTCGGCATTGTGCCTTTTGTATTAAATTCGGATGCAATTTCTGTGTTTCATCGTCAATAAGAAGGTCCAAGGGATACACTAAACCTGAAGTGAAGCATCGGAAACTAAAACTGGACTCACAGCAGACGTTCAAATCATAGAAAGTTAGAGTCTCAGTCCTCTTGTACTTAAGTCGGCATTGTGCCTTTTGTATTAAATTCGGATGCAATTTCTGTGTTTCATCGTCTATAAGAAAGTCCAAGGGATACAGTAAACCTGAAGTTAAGCATCGGAATCTAAAACTGGTCTCACAGCAGAAGTTCAAATCATAGAAAGTTAGAGTTTCAGTCCTCTTGTACTTAAGTCGGCATGGTGCCTTTTGTATTAAATTCGGATGCAATTTCTGTGTTTCATCGGCAATAAGAAGGTCCAAGGGATACAGTAAACCTGAAGTTAAACATCGGAATCTAAAACTGGACTCACAGGAGGGGTTCAAATCATAGAACGTTAGATTATCAGTCCTCTTGTACTTAAGTCGGCATTGTGCCTTTTTTATTAATTTCGGATGCAATTTCTGTGCCTCATCGTCAATACGAAGGTCCAAGGGATACAGTAAACCTGAAGTGAAGCATCGGAAACTAAAACTGGACTCACAGCAGAGTTCCAAATCATACAAAGTTAGAGTTTCAGTCGTCTTCTACATAAGTCGGCATTGAGCCTTTCGTATTATCTTCGGATGCAATTTCTATGATTCATCGTCAATAAGAAGGTCCAAGGGATACAGTATACCTGAAGTGAAGCATCGGAAACTAAAACTGGACTCACAGCAGAGGTTCAAAGCATAGAAAGTTAGAGTTTCAGTCCTCTTGTACGTAAGTCGGCATTGTGACGTTTGTATTAAATTCGGATGCAATTTCTGTGTTTCATCGTCAATAAGAGGGTCCAAGGAATACAGTAAACCTGAAGTGAAGCATCGGAATCCAAAACTGGACTCACAGGAGAGGTTCAAATCATAGGTTAGAGTATCAGTACTCTTGTACTTAAGTCGGCATTGTGCCTCTTGTATTAAATTCGGATGCAATTTCTGTGTTTCATCGTCAGTAAGAAGGTCCAAGGGATACAGTAAACCTGAAGTTAAACATCGGAATCTAAAACTGGACTCACAGGAGGGGTTCAAATCATTGAAAGTTAGAGTATCTGTCCTCTTGTACTTAGGTCGGCATTGTGCCTTTTTTATTACAGTCAGATGCAATTTCTGTCTTTCATCGTCAATAAGAAGGTCTTAGGGATACAGTAAACCTGAAGTGAAGCATCGGAAACTAAAACTGGACTCACAGCAGAGGTTCAAATCATAGAAAGTTAGAGTTTCAGTCCTCTTGTACTTAAGTCGGCATTGTGCCTTTTTTATTAAATTCGGATGCAATTTCTGTGTTTCATCGTCAATAAGAAGGACCAAGGGACACAGTAATCCTGAAGTGAAGCATCGGAAACTAAAACTGGACTCACAGGAGAGGTCCAAATCATAGAAAGTTAGAGTTTCAGTCCTGTTGTACTTAAGACGGCATTGTGCCTTTTGTATTAAATTCGGATGCAATTTCTGTGTTTCATCGTCAATAAGAAGGTCCAAGGGATACAGTAAACCTGAAGTTAAGCATCGGAAACTAAAACTGGACTCACAGCAGAGGTTAAAATCATAGAGAGTTAGAGTTTCAGTCCTCTTGTACGTAAGTCGGCATTGTGCCTTTTGTACTAAATTCGAATGCAATTTCTGTGTTTCATCGTCAATAAGAAGGTCCAAGGGATACAGTAAACCTTAATTGAGGCATCAGAAACTAAAACTGGACTCACAGCACAGGTTCAAATCATTGAAAGTTAGAGATTCAGTCCTCGTGCACTTAAGTCCTCATTGTGCCTTTTGTATTAAATTCGTATGCAATTTCTGTGTTTTATCGTCAATACGAGGGTCCAAGGGATTCAGTAAACCCGAAGTGAAGCATCGGAATCAAAAACTGGACTCACAGGAGAGGTTCAAATCATAGAAAGTTAGAGTATCAGTCTTCTTGTACTTATGTTGGCATTGTGCCTTTTTTATTCCATTCGGATGCAATATCTGTGTTTCATCGTTAATAGGAAGGTCCAAGGGATACAGTAAACATGAAGTGAAGCATCGGAAACTAAAACTGGACTCACAGCAGAGGTTCAAATCATAGAAAGTTTAAGTTTCAGTCCTCTTGACTTAAGTCGGCATTGTGCATTTTTATTAAATGTGGATGCAATTTCTGTGTTTCATCGTCAATAAGAAGGTCCAAAGGATACAGTAGACCTGAGGTGAAGCATCGGAAACTAAAACTGGACTCACAGGAGGGGTTCAAATCATAGAAAGTTAGAGTATCTGTCCTCTTGTACTTAGGTCGGCATTGTGCCTTTTTTATTACAGTCAGATGCAATTTCTGTCTTTCATCGTCAATAAGAAGGTCTTAGGGATACAGTAAACCTGAAGTGAAGCATCGGAAACTAAAACTGGACTCACAGCAGAGGTTCAAATCATAGAAAGTTAGAGTTTCAGTCCTCTTGTACTTAAGTCGGCATTGTGCCTTTTTTATTAAATTCGGATGCAATTTCTGTGTTTCATCGTCAATAAGAAGGACCAAGGGACACAGTAAACCTGAAGTGAAGCATCGGAAACTAAAACTGGACTCACAGCAGAGGTTCAAATCATAGAAAGTTAGAGTATCAGTCCTCTTGTACTTAAGTCGGCTTTGTGCCTTTTGTATTAAATTCGGATGCAATTTCTGTGTTTCATCGTCTATAAGAAAGACCAATGGATACAATAAACTTGAAGTTAAGCATCGGAATCTAAAACTGGACTCACAGGAGGGGTTCAAAACATAGAAAGTTAGAGTTTCAGTCCTCTTGTACTTAAGTCGGCATTGTGCCTTTTGTATTAAATTCGGATGCAATTTCTGTGTTTCATCGTCAATAAGAAGGTCCAAGGGATACAGTAAACCTGAAGTTAAACATCGGAATCTAAAATTGGACTCACAGGAGGGGTTCAAATCATAGAAAGTTAGATTATCAGTCCTCTTGTACTGAAGTCGGCATTGTGCCTTTTTTATTAATTTGGCATGCAAGTTCTGTGCTTCATCGTCAATAAGAAGGTCCAAGGGATACAGTAAACCTGAAGTGAAGCATCGGAAACTAAAACTGGACTCACAGCAGAGTTCCAAATCATAGAAAGTTAGAGTTTCAGTCGTCTTCTACATAAGTCGGCATTGTGCCTTTTGTATTATCTTCGGATGCAATTTCTATGTTGCATCGTCAATAAGAAGGTCCAATGGATACATTATACCTGAAGTGAAGCATCGGAAACTAAAACTGGACTCACAGCAGAGGTTCAAATCATAGATTGTTAGAGTTTCAGTCTTCTTGTACGTAAGTCGGCATTGTGCCTTTTGTATTAAATTCGGATGCAATTTCTGTGTTTCATCGTCAATAAGAGGGTCCAAGGGATACAGTAAACCTGAAGTGAAGCATCGGAATCTAAAAGTGGACTCACAGGAGAGGTTCAAATCATCGAAAGTTAGAGTATCAGTACTCTTGTACTTAAGTCGGCATTGTGCCTTTTGTATTAAATTCGGATGCAATTTCAGTGTTTCATCGTCAATAAGAAGGTCCAAGGTATACAGTAAACCTGAAGTTAAGCATCGGAATCTAAAACTGGACTCACAGGAGGGGTTCAAATCATAGAAAGTTAGAGTATCAGTCCTCTTGTACTTAAGTCGGCATTGTGCCTTTTTTATTAAATTCGGATGCAATTTCTGTGTTTCATCGTCAATAAGAAGGTCCAAGGGATACAGTAAACCTCAAGTTAAGCATCGGAATCTAAAAATGGACTCACAGGAGGGTTTCAAATCATAGAAAGTTAGAGTATCTGTCCTATTGTACTTAAGTCGGAATTGTGTCTTTTTTATTACAGTCAGATGCAATTTCTGTCTTTCACTGTCAATAAGATGGTCTTAGGGATACAGTAAACCTGAAGTGAAGCATCGGAAACTAAAACTGGACTCACAGCAGAGGTTCAAATCATAGAAAGTTAGAGTTTCAGTCCTGTTGTACTTAAGTCGGCATTGTGCCTTTTGTATTAAATTCGGATGCAATTTCTGTGTTTCATCGTCAATAAGAAGGTCCAAGGGATACAGTATACCGGAAGTTAAGCATCGGAAACTAAAACTGGACTCACAGCAGAGGTTCAAATCATAGAAAGTTAGAGTTTCAGTCCTCTTGTACGTAAGTCAGCATTGTGCCTTTTGTATTAAATTCGAATGCAGTTTCTGTGTTTCATCGTCAATAAGAAGGTCCAAGGGATACAGTAAACCTTAATTGAGGCATCGGAAACTAAAACAGGACTCACAGCAGAGGTTAAAATCATAGAAAGTTAGAGATTCAGTCCTCTTGCACTTAAGTCCTCATTGTGCCTTTTGTATTAAATTCGGATGCAATTTCTGTGTTTCATCGTCAATACGAGGGTCCAAGGGATACAGTACACCCGAAGCGAAGCATCGGAATCAAAAACTGGACTCACAGGAGAGGTTCAAATCATAGAAAGTTAGAGTATCTGTCTTCTTGTACTTAAGTCGTCATTGTGCCTTTTCTATTAAATTCGGATGCAAATTCTGTGTTTCATCGTCAATAAGAAGGTACAAGGGATACAGTAAACCTGAAGTGAAGCATCGGAAACTAAAACTGGACTCACTGCAGAGGTTCAAATCATAGAAAGTTAGAGTTTCAGTCCTCTTGACTTATGTCGGCATTGTGCCTTTTTTATTAAATTCGGATGCAATATCTGTGTTTCATCGTCAATAAGAAGGTCCAAAGGATACAGTAGACCTGAAGTGAAGCATCGGAAACTAAAACTGGACTCACAGGAGGGGTTCAAATCATAGAAAGTTAGAGTATCAGCCCTCTTGTACTTAAGTTGGCATTGTGCCTTTTTTATTAAATTCGGATGCAATATCTGTGTTCCATCGTCAATAGGAAAGTCCAAGGGATACAGTAAACATGAACTGAAGCATCGGAAACTAAAACCGGACCCACAGCAGAGGTTCAAATCATAGAAAGTTAGAGTTTCAGTCCTCTTGTACTTAAGGCGGCATTGTGCCTTTTTTATTAAATTCGGATGCAATTTCTGTGTTTCATCGTCAATAAGAAGGTCCAAGGGATACAGTAAACCTGAAGTGAAGCATCGGAAACTAAAATTGGACTCACAGCAGAGGTTCAAATCATAGAAAGTTAGAGTTTCAGTCCTCTTGTACTTAAGTCGGCATTGTGCCTTTTGTATTAAATTCGGATGCAATTTCTGTGTTTTATCGTCAATAAGAAGGTCCAAGGAACACAGTAAACCTGAAGTGAAGCATCGGAAACTGAAACTGGACTCACAGCAGAGGTTCAAATCATAGAAAGTTAGAGTTTCAGTACTCTTGTACTTAGGTCGGCATTGTGCCTTTTGTATTAAATTCGGATGCAATTTCTGTGTTTCATCGTCAATACGAGGGTCCAAGGGATACAGTGAACCAGAAGTTAAGCATCGGAATATGAAACAGGACTCACAGGAGGGGTTCAAATCATAAAAAGTTAGAGTATCAGTCCTCTTGTACTTAAGTCGGCATTGTGCCTTTTGTATTAAATTCGGATGCAATTTCTGTGTTTCATCGTCTATAAGAAAGACCAAGGAATACAATAAACTTGAAGTTAAGCATCGGAATCTAAAACTGGACTCACAGGAGGGGTTCAAATCATAGAAAGTTAGAGTATCAGTCCTCTTGTACTTAAGTCGGCATTGTGCCTTTTTTATTAAATTCGGATGCAATTTCTGTGTTTCATCGTCAATAAGATGGTCCAAGGGACACAGTAAACCTGAAGTGAAGCATCGGAAACTAAAACTGTACTCACAGCAGAGGTTCAAATCATAGAAAGTTAGAGTTTCATTCCTCTTGTACTTAAGTCGGCATTGTGCCTTTTGTATTAAATTCGGATGCAATTTCTGTGTTTCATCGTCAATAAGAAGGTCCAAGGGATACAGTAAACCTGAAGTTAAGCATCGGAAACTAAAATTGGACTCACAGCAGAGGTTCAAATCATAGATTGTTAGAGTTTCTGTCCTCTTGTACGTAAGTCGGCATTGTGCCCTTTGTATTTAATTCGAATGCAATTTCTGTGTTTCATCGTCAATAAGATGGTCCAAGGGATACAGTAAACCTGAAGTGAAGCATCAGAAACTAAAACTGGACTCACAGCAGAGGTTCAAATCATAGAAAGTTAGAGTTTCAGTCCTCTTGTACTTAAGTCGGCATTGTGCCTTTTTTATTAAATTCGGATGCAATTTCTGTGTTTCATCGTCAATAAGTAGGTCCAAGGGACACAGTAAACCTGAAGTAAAGCATCGGAAACTAAAACTGGACTCACAGCAGAGGTTCAAATCATAGAAAGTTAGAGTTTCAGTCATCTTGTACTTAAGTCGGCATTGTGCCTTCTGTATTAAATTCGGAGGCAATTTCTGTGTTTCATCGTCAATAAGAAGGTCCAAGGGATACAGTAAACCTGAAGTGAAGCATCGGAAACTAAAACTGGACTCACAGCAGAGGTTCAAATCATAGAAAGTTAGAGATTCAGTCCTCTTGCACTTAAGTCGGCATTGTGCCTTTTGTATTAAATTCGGATGCAATTTCTGTGTTTCATCGTCAATACGAGGGTCCAAGGGATACAGTAAACCCGAAGTGAAGCATCGGAATCTAAAACTGGACTCACAGGAGAGGTTCAAATCATAGAAAGTTAGAGTATCAGTCCTCTTGTACTTAAGTCGGCATTGTGCCTTTTGTATTAAATTCGGATGCAAATTCTGTGTTTCATCGCCAATAAGAAGGTCCAAGGGATACAGTAAACCTGAAGTTAAGCATCGGAAACTAAAACTTTACTCACAGCAGACGTTCAAATCATAGAAAGTTAGAGTTTCAGTCCTCTTGCACATAAGTCGGCATTGTGCCTTTTGTATTAAATTCGAATTCAATTTCTGTGTTTCATCGTCAATAAGAAGGTCCAACGGATACAGTAAACCTGAAGTGAAGCATCGGAAGCTAAAACTGGACTCACAGCAGAGGTTCAAATCATAGAAAGTTAGAGTCTCAGTCCTCTTGTACTTAAGTCGGCATTGTGCCTTTTGTATTGAATTCGGATGCAATTTCTGTGTTTCATCGTCAATAAGAAGGTACAAGGGATACAGTAAACCTGAAGTGAAGCATCGGAAACTAAAACTGGACTCACAGCAGAGGTTCAAATCATAGAAAGTTAGAATTTCAGTCCTCTTGTACTTAAGTCGGCATTGTGCCTTTTGTATTAAATTCGGATGCAATTTCTGTGTTTCATCGTCAATAAGAAGGTCCAAGGGATACAGTAAACCTTAAGTGAAGCATCGGAAACTAAAACTGGACTCACAGCAGAGGTTCAAATCATAGAAAGTTAGAGTTTCAATCCTCTTGTACTTAAGTCGGCATTGTGCCTTTTTTATTAAATTCAGATGCAATTTCTGTGTCTCATCGTCAATAAGTAGGTCCAAGGGACACAGCAAACCTGAAGTAAAGCATCGGAAAGTAAAACTGGACTCACAGCAGAGGTTCAAATAATAGAAAGTTAGAGTTTCAGTCCTCTTGTACTTAATTCGGCATTGTGCCTGTTGTATTAAATTCGGAGGCAATTTCTGTGTTTCATCGTCAATAAGAAGGTCCAAGGGATACAGTAAACCTGAAGTGAAGCATCGGAAACTAAAACTTAACTCACAGCAGAGGTTCAAATCATAGAAAGTTAGAGATTCAGTCCTCTTGCACTTAAGTCGGCATTGTGCCTTTTGTATTAAATTCGGATGCAATTTCTGTGTTTCATCGTCAATACGAGGGTCCAAGGGATACAGTAAACCCGAAGTGAAGCATCGGAATCTAAAACTGGACTCACAGGAGAGGTTCAAATCATAGAAAGTTAGAGTATCAGTCCTCTTGTACTTAAGTCGGCATTGTGCCTTTTCTATTAAATTCGGATGCAAATTCTGTGTTTCATCGTCAATAAGAAGGTCCAAGGGATGCAGTAAACCTGAAGTTAAGCATCGGAAACTAAAACTGGACTCACTGCAGAGGTTCAAATCATAGAAAGTTAGAGTTTCAGTCCTCTTGACTTATGTCGGCATTGTGCCTTTTTTATTAAATTCGGATGCAATATCTGTGTTTCATCGTCAATAAGAAGGTCCAAAGGATACAGTAGACCTGAAGTGAAGCATCGGAAACTAAAACTGGACTCACAGGAGGGGTTCAAATCATAGAAAGTTAGAGTATCAGCCCTCTTGTACTTAAGTTGGCATTGTGCCTTTTTTATTAAATTCGGATGCAATATCTGTGTTCCATCGTCAATAGGAAAGTCCAAGGGATACAGTAAACATGAATTGAAGCATCGGAAACTAAAACTGGACCCACAGCAGAGGTTCAAATCATAGAAAGTTAGAGTTTCAGTCCTCTTGTACTTAAGTCGGCATTGTGCCTTTTTTATTAAATTCGGATGCAATTTCTGTGTTTCATCGTCAATAAGAAGGTCCAAGGGATACAGTAAACCTGAAGTGAAGCATCGGAAACTAAAATTGGACTCACAGCAGAGGTTCAAATCATAGAAAGTTAGAGTTTCAGTCCTCTTGTACTTAAGTCGGCATTGTGCCTTTTGTATTAAATTCGGATGCAATTTCTGTGTTTCATCGTCAATAAGAAGGTCCAAGGAACACAGTAAACCTGAAGTGAAGCATCGGAAACTAAAACTGGACTCACAGCAGAGGTTCGAATCATAGAAAGTTAGAGTTTCAGTACTCTTGTACTTAGGTCGGCATTGTGCCTTTTGTATTAAATTCGGATGCAATTTCTGTGTTTCATCGTCAATACGAGGGTCCAAGGGATACAGTAAATCAGAAGTTAAGCATCGGAATCTGAAACAGGACTCACAGGAGGGGTTCAAATCATAGAAAGTTAGAGTATCAGTCATCTTGTACTTAAGTCGGCATTGTGCCTTTTTTATTAAATTCGGATGCAATATCTGTGTTCCATCGTCAATAGGAAAGTCCAAGGGATACAGTAAACATGAATTGAAGCATCGGAAACTAAAACTGGACCCACAGCAGAGGTTCAAATCATAGAAAGTTAGAGTTTCAGTCCTCTTGTACTTAAGTCGGCATTGTGCCTTTTGTATTAAATTCGGATGCAATTTCTGTGTTTCATCGTCTATAAGAAAGACCAAGGGATACCATAAACTTGAAGTTAAGCATCGGAATCTAAAACTGGACTCACAGGAGGGGTTCAAATCATAGAAAGTTAGAGTATCAGTCCTCTTGTACTTAAGTCGGCATTGTGCCTTTTTTATTAAATTCGGATGCAATTTCTGTGTTTCATCGTCAATAAGATGGTCCAAGGGACACAGTAAACCTGAAGTGAAGCATCGGAAACTAAAACTGTACTCACAGCAGAGGTTCAAATCATAGAAAGTTACAGTTTCAGTCCTCTTGTACTTAAGTCGGCATTGTGCCTTTTGTATTAAATTCGGATGCAATTTCTGTGTTTCATCGTCAATAAGAAGATCCAAGGGATACAGTAAACCTGAAGTTAAGCATCGGAAACTGAAATTGGACTCACAGCAGAGGTTCAAATCATAGATTGTTAGAGTTTCAGTCCTCTTGTACGTAAGTCGGCATTGTGCCCTTTGTATTAAATTCGAATGCAATTTCTGTGTTTCATCGTCAATAAGAAGGTCCAAGGGATACAGTAAACCTTAAGTGAAGCATCGGAAACTAAAACTGGACTCACAGCAGAGGGTCAAATCATAGAAAGTTAGAGTTTCGGTCCTCTTGTACTTAAGTCGGCATTGTGCCTTTTTTATTAAATTCGGATGCAATTTCTGTGTTTCATCGTCAATAAATAGGTTCAAGGGACACAGTAAACATGAAGTAAAGCATCGGAAACTAAAACTGGACTCACAGCAGAGGTTCAAATCATAGAAAGTTAGAGTTTCAGTCATCTTGTACTTAAGTCGGCATTGTGCCTTTTGTATTAAATTCGGAGGCACTTTCTGTGTTTCATCGTCAATAAGAAGGTCCAAGGGATACAGTAAACCTGAAGTGAAGCATCGGAAACTAAAACTGGACTCACAGCAGAGGTTCAAATCATAGAAAGTTAGAGATTCAGTCCTCTTGCACTTAAGTCGGCATTGTGCCTTTTGTATTAAATTCGGATGCAATATCTGTGTTTCATCGTCAATACGAGGGTCCAAGGGATACAGTAAACCCGAAGTGAAGCATCGGAATCTAAAACTGGACTCTCAGGAGAGGTTCAAATCATAGAAAGTTAGAGTATCAGTCCTCTTGTACTTAAGTCGGCATTGTGCCTTTTCTATTAAATTCGGATGCAAATTCTGTGTTTCATCGCCAATAAGAAGGTCCAAGGGATACAGTAAACCTGAAGTTAAGCATCGGAAACTAAAACTGGACTCACAGCAGACGTTCAAATCATAGAAAGTTAGAGTTTCAGTCCTCTTGTACATAAGTCGGCATTGTGCCTTTTGTATTAAATTCGAATGCAATTTCTGTGTTTCATCGACAATAAGAAGGTCCAAGGGATACAGTAAACCTGAAGTGAAGCATCGGAAACTAAAACTGGACTCACAGCAGAGGTTCAAATCATAGAAAGTTAGAGTCTCAGTCCTCTTGTACTTAAGTCGGCATTGTGCCTTTTGTATTGAATTCGGATGCAATTTCTGTGTTTCATCGTCAATAAGAAGGTACAAGGGATACAGTAAACCTGAAGTGAAGCATCGGAAACTAAAACTGGACTCACAGCAGAGGTTCAAATCATAGAAAGTTAGAGTTTCAGTCCTCTTGTACTTAAGTCGGCATTGTGCCTTTTGTATTAAATTCGGATGCAATTTCTGTGTTTCATCGTCAATAAGAAGGTCCAAGGGATACAGTAAACCTGAAGTTAAACATCGGAATCTAAAATTGGACTCACAGGAGGGGTTCAAATCATAGAAAGTTAGATTATCAGTCCTCTTGTACTGAAGTCGGCATTGTGCCTTTTTTATTAATTTGGCATGCAAGTTCTGTGCTTCATCGTCAATAAGAAGGTCCAAGGGATACAGTAAACCTGAAGTGAAGCATCGGAAACTAAAACTGGACTCACAGCAGAGTTCCAAATCATAGAAAGTTAGAGTTTCAGTCGTCTTCTACATAAGTCGGCATTGTGCCTTTTGTATTATCTTCGGATGCAATTTCTATGTTGCATCGTCAATAAGAAGGTCCAATGGATACATTATACCTGAAGTGAAGCATCGGAAACTAAAACTGGACTCACAGCAGAGGTTCAAATCATAGATTGTTAGAGTTTCAGTCTTCTTGTACGTAAGTCGGCATTGTGCCTTTTGTATTAAATTCGGATGCAATTTCTGTGTTTCATCGTCAATAAGAGGGTCCAAGGGATACAGTAAACCTGAAGTGAAGCATCGGAATCTAAAAGTGGACTCACAGGAGAGGTTCAAATCATCGAAAGTTAGAGTATCAGTACTCTTGTACTTAAGTCGGCATTGTGCCTTTTGTATTAAATTCGGATGCAATTTCAGTGTTTCATCGTCAATAAGAAGGTCCAAGGGATACAGTAAACCTCAAGTTAAGCATCGGAATCTAAAAATGGACTCACAGGAGGGTTTCAAATCATAGAAAGTTAGAGTATCTGTCCTATTGTACTTAAGTCGGAATTGTGTCTTTTTTATTACAGTCAGATGCAATTTCTGTCTTTCATCGTCAATAAGATGGTCTTAGGGATACAGTAAACCTGAAGTGAAGCATCGGAAACTAAAACTGGACTCACAGCAGAGGTTCAAATCATAGAAAGTTAGAGTTTCAGTCCTGTTGTACTTAAGTCGGCATTGTGCCTTTTGTATTAAATTCGGATGCAATTTCTGTGTTTCATCGTCAATAAGAAGGTCCAAGGGATACAGTATACCGGAAGTTAAGCATCGGAAACTAAAACTGGACTCACAGCAGAGGTTCAAATCATAGAAAGTTAGAGTTTCAGTCCTCTTGTACGTAAGTCGGCATTGTGCCTTTTGTATTAAATTCGAATGCAGTTTCTGTGTTTCATCGTCAATAAGAAGGTCCAAGGGATACAGTAAACCTTAATTGAGGCATCTGAAACTAAAACAGGACTCACAGCAGAGGTTAAAATCATAGAAAGTTAGAGATTCAGTCCTCTTGCACTTAAGTCCTCATTGTGCCTTTTGTATTAAATTCGGATGCAATTTCTGTGTTTCATCGTCAATACGAGGGTCCAAGGGATACAGTACACCCGAAGCGAAGCATCGGAATCAAAAACTGGACTCACAGGAGAGGTTCAAATCATAGAAAGTTAGAGTATCTGTCTTCTTGTACTTAAGTCGTCATTGTGCCTTTTCTATTAAATTCGGATGCAAATTCTGTGTTTCATCGTCAATAAGAAGGTACAAGGGATACAGTAAACCTGAAGTGAAGCATCGGAAACTAAAACTGGACTCACTGCAGAGGTTCAAATCATAGAAAGTTAGAGTTTCAGTCCTCTTGACTTATGTCGGCATTGTGCCTTTTTTATTAAATTCGGATGCAATATCTGTGTTTCATCGTCAATAAGAAGGTCCAAAGGATACAGTAGACCTGAAGTGAAGCATCGGAAACTAAAACTGGACTCACAGGAGGGGTTCAAATCATAGAAAGTTAGAGTATCAGCCCTCTTGTACTTAAGTTGGCATTGTGCCTTTTTTATTAAATTCGGATGCAATATCTGTGTTCCATCGTCAATAGGAAAGTCCAAGGGATACAGTAAACATGAACTGAAGCATCGGAAACTAAAACCGGACCCACAGCAGAGGTTCAAATCATAGAAAGTTAGAGTTTCAGTCCTCTTGTACTTAAGTCGGCATTGTGCCTTTTTTATTAAATTCGGATGCAATTTCTGTGTTTCATCGTCAATAAGAAGGTCCAAGGGATACAGTAAACCTGAAGTGAAGCATCGGAAACTAAAATTGGACTCACAGCAGAGGTTCAAATCATAGAAAGTTAGAGTTTCAGTCCTCTTGTACTTAAGTCGGCATTGTGCCTTTTGTATTAAATTCGGATGCAATTTCTGTGTTTTATCGTCAATAAGAAGGTCCAAGGAACACAGTAAACCTGAAGTGAAGCATCGGAAACTGAAACTGGACTCACAGCAGAGGTTCAAATCATAGAAAGTTAGAGTTTCAGTACTCTTGTACTTAGGTCGGCATTGTGCCTTTTGTATTAAATTCGGATGCAATTTCTGTGTTTCATCGTCAATACGAGGGTCCAAGGGATACAGTGAACCAGAAGTTAAGCATCGGAATATGAAACAGGACTCACAGGAGGGGTTCAAATCATAAAAAGTTAGAGTATCAGTCCTCTTGTACTTAAGTCGGCATTGTGCCTTTTGTATTAAATTCGGATGCAATTTCTGTGTTTCATCGTCTATAAGAAAGACCAAGGGATACAATAAACTTGAAGTTAAGCATCGGAATCTAAAACTGGACTCACAGGAGGGGTTCAAATCATAGAAAGTTAGAGTATCAGTCCTCTTGTACTTAAGTCGGCATTGTGCCTTTTTTATTAAATTCGGATGCAATTTCTGTGTTTCATCGTCAATAAGATGGTCCAAGGGACACAGTAAACCTGAAGTGAAGCATCGGAAACTAAAACTGTACTCACAGCAGAGGTTCAAATCATAGAAAGTTAGAGTTTCATTCCTCTTGTACTTAAGTCGGCATTGTGCCTTTTGTATTAAATTCGGATGCAATTTCTGTGTTTCATCGTCAATAAGAAGGTCCAAGGGATACAGTAAACCTGAAGTTAAGCATCGGAAACTAAAATTGGACTCACAGCAGAGGTTCAAATCATAGATTGTTAGAGTTTCAGTCCTCTTGTACGTAAGTCGGCATTGTGCCCTTTGTATTAAATTCGAATGCAATTTCTGTGTTTCATCGTCAATAAGATGGTCCAAGGGATACAGTAAACCTGAAGTGAAGCATCAGAAACTAAAACTGGACTCACAGCAGAGGTTCAAATCATAGAAAGTTAGAGTTTCAGTCCTCTTGTACTTAAGTCGGCATTGTGCCTTTTTTATTAAATTCGGATGCAATTTCTGTGTTTCATCGTCAATAAGTAGGTCCAAGGGACACAGTAAACCTGAAGTAAAGCATCGGAAACTAAAACTGGACTCACAGCAGCGGTTCAAATCATAGAAAGTTAGAGTTTCAGTCATCTTGTACTTAAGTCGGCATTGTGCCTTCTGTATTAAATTCAGAGGCAATTTCTGTGTTTCATCGTCAATAAGAAGGTCCAAGGGATACAGTAAACCTGAAGTGAAGCATCGGAAACTAAAACTGGACTCACAGCAGAGGTTCAAATCATAGAAAGTTAGAGATTCAGTCCTCTTGCACTTAAGTCGGCATTGTGCCTTTTGTATTAAATTCGGATGCAATTTCTGTGTTTCATCGTCAATACGAGGGTCCAAGGGATACAGTAAACCCGAAGTGAAGCATCGGAATCTAAAACTGGACTCACAGGAGAGGTTCAAATCATAGAAAGTTAGAGTATCAGTCCTCTTGTACTTAAGTCGGCATTGTGCCTTTTGTATTAAATTCGGATGCAAATTCTGTGTTTCATCGCCAATAAGAAGGTCCAAGGGATACAGTAAACCTGAAGTTAAACATCGGAAACTAAAACTTTACTCACAGCAGACGTTCAAATCATAGAAAGTTAGAGTTTCAGTCCTCTTGCACATAAGTCGGCATTGTGCCTTTTGTATTAAATTCGAATTCAATTTCTGTGTTTCATCGTCAATAAGAAGGTCCAACGGATACAGTAAACCTGAAGTGAAGCATCGGAAGCTAAAACTGGACTCACAGCAGAGGTTCAAATCATAGAAAGTTAGAGTCTCAGTCCTCTTGTACTTAAGTCGGCATTGTGCCTTTTGTATTGAATTCGGATGCAATTTCTGTGTTTCATCGTCAATAAGAAGGTACAAGGGATACAGTAAACCTGAAGTGAAGCATCGGAAACTAAAACTGGACTCACAGCAGAGGTTCAAATCATAGAAAGTTAGAATTTCAGTCCTCTTGTACTTAAGTCGGCATTGTGCCTTTTGTATTAAATTCGGATGCAATTTCTGTGTTTCATCGTCAATAAGAAGGTCCAAGGGATACAGTAAACCTTAAGTGAAGCATCGGAAACTAAAACTGGACTCACAGCAGAGGTTCAAATCATAGAAAGTTAGAGTTTCAATCCTCTTGTACTTAAGTCGGCATTGTGCCTTTTTTATTAAATTCAGATGCAATTTCTGTGTCTCATCGTCAATAAGTAGGTCCAAGGGACACAGCAAACCTGAAGTAAAGCATCGGAAAGTAAAACTGGACTCACAGCAGAGGTTCAAATAATAGAAAGTTAGAGTTTCAGTCCTCTTGTACTTAATTCGGCATTGTGCCTTTTGTATTAAATTCGGAGGCAATTTCTGTGTTTCATCGTCAATAAGAAGGTCCAAGGGATACAGTAAACCTGAAGTGAAGCATCGGAAACTAAAACTTAACTCACAGCAGAGGTTCAAATCATAGAAAGTTAGAGATTCAGTCCTCTTGCACTTAAGTCGGCATTGTGCCTTTTGTATTAAATTCGGATGCAATTTCTGTGTTTCATCGTCAATACGAGGGTCCAAGGGATACAGTAAACCCGAAGTGAAGCATCGGAATCTAAAACTGGACTCACAGGAGAGGTTCAAATCATAGAAAGTTAGAGTATCAGTCCTCTTGTACTTAAGTCGGCATTGTGCCTTTTCTATTAAATTCGGATGCAAATTCTGTGTTTCATCGTCAATAAGAAGGTCCAAGGGATGCAGTAAACCTGAAGTTAAGCATCGGAAACTAAAACTGGACTCACTGCAGAGGTTCAAATCATAGAAAGTTAGAGTTTCAGTCCTCTTGACTTATGTCGGCATTGTGCCTTTTTTATTAAATTCGGATGCAATATCTGTGTTTCATCGTCAATAAGAAGGTCCAAAGGATACAGTAGACCTGAAGTGAAGCATCGGAAACTAAAACTGGACTCACAGGAGGGGTTCAAATCATAGAAAGTTAGAGTATCAGCCCTCTTGTACTTAAGTTGGCATTGTGCCTTTTTTATTAAATTCGGATGCAATATCTGTGTTCCATCGTCAATAGGAAAGTCCAAGGGATACAGTAAACATGAATTGAAGCATCGGAAACTAAAACTGGACCCACAGCAGAGGTTCAAATCATAGAAAGTTAGAGTTTCAGTCCTCTTGTACTTAAGTCGGCATTGTGCCTTTTTTATTAAATTCGGATGCAATTTCTGTGTTTCATCGTCAATAAGAAGGTCCAAGGGATACAGTAAACCTGAAGTGAAGCATCGGAAACTAAAATTGGACTCACAGCAGAGGTTCAAATCATAGAAAGTTAGAGTTTCAGTCCTCTTGTACTTAAGTCGGCATTGTGCCTTTTGTATTAAATTCGGATGCAATTTCTGTGTTTCATCGTCAATAAGAAGGTCCAAGGAACACAGTAAACCTGAAGTGAAGCATCGGAAACTAAAACTGGACTCACAGCAGAGGTTCAAATCATAGAAAGTTAGAGTTTCAGTACTCTTGTACTTAGGTCGGCATTGTGCCTTTTGTATTAAATTCGGATGCAATTTCTGTGTTTCATCGTCAATACGAGGGTCCAAGGGATACAGTAAATCAGAAGTTAAGCATCGGAATCTGAAACAGGACTCACAGGAGGGGTTCAAATCATAGAAAGTTAGAGTATCAGTCATCTTGCACTTAAGTCGGCATTGTGCCTTTTGTATTAAATTCGGATGCAATATCTGTGTTTCATCGTCAATACGAGGGTCCAAGGGATACAGTAAACCCGAAGTGAAGCATCGGAATCTAAAACTGGACTCTCAGGAGAGGTTCAAATCATAGAAAGTTAGAGTATCAGTCCTCTTGTACTTAAGTCGGCATTGTGCCTTTTCTATTAAATTCGGATGCAAATTCTGTGTTTCATCGCCAATAAGAAGGTCCAAGGGATACAGTAAACCTGAAGTTAAGCATCGGAAACTAAAACTGGACTCACAGCAGACGTTCAAATCATAGAAAGTTAGAGTTTCAGTCCTCTTGTACATAAGTCGGCATTGTGCCTTTTGTATTAAATTCGAATGCAATTTCTGTGTTTCATCGACAATAAGAAGGTCCAAGGGATACAGTAAACCTGAAGTGAAGCATCGGAAACTAAAACTGGACTCACAGCAGAGGTTCAAATCATAGAAAGTTAGAGTCTCAGTCCTCTTGTACTTAAGTCGGCATTGTGCCTTTTGTATTGAATTCGGATGCAATTTCTGTGTTTCATCGTCAATAAGAAGGTACAAGGGATACAGTAAACCTGAAGTGAAGCATCGGAAACTAAAACTGGACTCACAGCAGAGGTTCAAATCATAGAAAGTTAGAGTTTCAGTCCTCTTGTACTTAGGTCGGCATTGTGCCTTTTGTATTAAATTCTGATGCAATTTCTGTGTTTCATCGTCAATAAGAAGGTCCAAGGGATACAGTAAACCTGAAGTGAAGCATCGGAAACTAAAACTGGATTCACAGCAGAGGTTCAAATCATAGAAAGTTAGAGTTTCAGTCCTCTTGTACTTAAGTCGGCATTGTGCCTTTTTTATTAAATTCGGATGCAATTTCTGTGTTTCATCGTCAATAAGTAGGTCCAAGGGACACAGTAAACCTGAAGTAAAGCATCGGAAACTAAAACTGGACTCTCAGCAGAGGTTCAAATCATAGAAAGTTAGAGTTTCAGTCCTCTTGTACTTAATTCGGCATTGTGCCTTTTGTATTAAATTCGGAGGCAAATTCTGTGTTTCATTGTCAATAAGAAGGTCCAAGGGATACAGTAAACCTGAAGTGAAGCATCGGAAACTAAAACTTAACTCACAGCAGAGGTTCAAATCATAGAAAGTTAGAGATTCAGTCCTCTTGCACTTAAGTCGGCATTGTGCCTTTTGTATTAAATTCGGATGCAATTTCTGTGTTTCATCGTCAATACGAGGGTCCAAGGGATACAGTAAACCCGAAGTGAAGCATCGGAATCTAAAACTGGACTCACAGGAGAGGTTCAAATCATAGAAAGTTAGAGTATCAGTCCTCTTGTACTTAAGTCGGCATTGTGCCTTTTCTATTAAATTCGGATGCAAATTCTGTGTTTCATCGCCAATAAGAAGGTCCAAGGGATACAGTAAACGTGAAGTTAAGCATCGGAAACTAAAACTGGACTCACAGCAGACGTTCAAATCATAGAAAGTTAGAGTTTCAGTCCTCTTGTACATAAGTCGGCATTGTGCCTTTTGTATTAAATTCAAATGCAATTTCTGTGTTTCATCGTCAATAAGAAGGTCCAAGGGATACAGTAAACCTGAAGTGAAGCATCGGAAACTAAAACTGGACTCACAGCAGAGGTTCAAATCATAGAAAGTTAGAGTCTCAGTCCTCTTGTACTTAAGTCGGCATTGTGCCTTTTGTATTGAATTCGGATGCAATTTCTGTGTTTCATCGTCAATAAGAAGGTACAAGGGATACAGTAAACCTGAAGTGAAGCATCGGAAACTAAAACTGGACTCACAGCAGAGGTTCAAATCATAGAAAGTTAGACTTTCAGTCCTCTTGTACTTAAGTCGGCATTGTGCCTTTTGTATTAAATTCGGATGCAATTTCTGTGTTTCATCGTCAATAAGAAGGTCCAAGGGATACGGTAAACCTTAAGTGAAGCATCGGAAACTAAAACTGGACTCACAGCAGAGTTCCAAATCATAGAATGTTAGAGTTTCAGACCTCTTGTACTTAAGTCGGCATTGTGCCTTTTTTATTAAATTCGGATGCAATTTCTGTGTTTCATCGTCAATACGAGGGTCCAAGGGATACAGTAAACCCGAAGTGAAGCATCGGAATCTAAAACTGGACTCACAGGAGAGGTTCAAATCATAGAAAGTTAGAGTATCAGTCCTCTTGTACTTAAGTCGGCATTGTGACTTTTCTATTAAATTCGGATGCAAATTCTGTGTTTCATCGCCAATAAGAAGGTCCAAGGGATACAGTAAACCTGAAGTTAAGCATCGGAAACTAAAACTGGACTCACAGCAGACGTTCAAATCATAGAAAGTTAGAGTTTCAGTCCTCTTGTACATAAGTCGGCATTGTGCCTTTTGTATTAAATTCAAATGCAATTTCTGTGTTTCATCGTCAATAAGAAGGTACAAGGGATACAGTAAACCTGAAGTGAAGCATGGGAAACTAAAACTCGACTCACAGCAGAGGTTCAAATCATAGAAAGTTAGAGTTTCAGTCCTCTTGTACTTAAGTCGGCATTGTGCCTTTTGTATTAAATTCGGATGCAATTTCTGTGTTTCATCGTCAATAAGAAGGTCCAAGGGATACAGTAAACCTTAAGTGAAGCATCGGAAACTAAAACTGGACTCACAGCAGAGTTCCAAATCATAGAAAGTTAGAGTTTCAGTCCTCTTGTACTTAAGTCGGCATTGTGCCTTTTTATTAAATTCGGATGCAATTTCTGTGTTTCATCGTCAATAAGTAGGTCCAAGGGACACAGTAAACCTGAAGTAAAGCATCGGAAACTAAAACTGGACTCACAGCAGAGGTTCAAATCATAGAAAGTTAGAGTTTCAGTCCTCTTGTACTTAATTCGGCATTGTGGATTTTGTATTAAATTCGGAGGCAATTTCTGTGTTTCATCGTCAATAAGAAGGTCCAAGGGATACAGTAAACTTGAAGTGAAGCATCGGAAACTAAAACTTAACTCACAGCAGAGGTTCAAATCATAGAAAGTTAGAGATTCAGTCCTCTTGCACTTAAGTCGGCATTGTGCCTTTTGTATTAAATTCGGATGCAATTTCTGTGTTTCATCGTCAATACGAGGGTCCAAGGGATACAGTAAACCCGAAATGAAGCATCGGAATCTAAAACTGGACTCACAGGAGAGGTTCAAATCATAGAAAGTTAGAGTATCAGTCCTCTTGTACTTAAGTCGGCATTGTGCCTTTTCTATTAAATTCGGATGCAAATTCTGTGTTTCATCGCCAATAAGAAGGTCCAAAGGATACAGTAAACCTGAAGTTAAGCATCGGAAACTAAAACTGGACTCACAGCAGACGTTCAAATCATAGAAAGTTAGAGTTTCAGTCCTCTTGTACATAAGTCGGCATTGTGCCTTTTGTATTAAATTCAAATGCAATTTCTGTGTTTCATCGTCAATAAGAAGGTCCAAGGGATACAGTAAACCTGAAGTGAAGCATCGGAAACTAAAACTGGACTCACAGCAGAGGTTCAAATCATAGAAAGTTAGAGTCTCAGTCCTCTTGTACTTAAGTCGGCATTGTGCCTTTTGTATTGAATTCGGATGCAATTTCTGTGTTTCATCGTCAATAAGAAGGTACAAGGGATACAGTAAACCTGAAGTGAAGCATCGGAAACTAAAACTGGACTCACAGCAGAGGTTCAAATCATAGAAAGTTAGAGTTTCAGTCCTCTTGTACTTAAGTCGGCATTGTGCCTTTTGTATTAAATTCGGATGCAATTTCTGTGTTTCATCGTCAATAAGAAGGTCCAAGAGATACAGTAAACCTTAAGTGAAGCATCGGAAACTAAAACTGGACTCACAGCAGAGTTCCAAATCATAGAAAGTTAGAGTTTCAGTCCTCTTGTACTTAAGTCGGCATTGTGCCTTTTTTATTAAATTCGGATGCAATTTCTGTGTTTCATCGTCAATAAGTAGGTCCAAGGGACACAGTAAACCTGAAGTAAAGCATCGGAAACTAAAACTGGACTCACAGCAGAGGTTCAAATCATAGATAGTTAGAGTTTCAGTCCTCTTGTACTAATGTCGCCATTGTGCCTTTTGTATTAAATTCGGATGCAATTTCTGTGTTTCATCGTCAATAAGAAGGTCCAAGGGATACAGTAAACCTGAAGTGAAGCATCGGAAACTAAAACTGGACTCACAGCAGAGGTTCAAATCATAGAAAGTTAGAGTCTCAGTCCTCTTGTACTTGAGTCGGCATTGTGCCTTTTGTATTGAATTCGGATGCAATTTCTGTGTTTCATCGTCAATAAGAAGGTACAAGGGATACAGTAAACCTGAAGTGAAGCATCGGAAACTAAAACTGGACTCACAGCAGAGGTTCAAATCATAGAAAGTTAGAGTTTCAGTCCTCTTGTACTTAAGTCGGCATTGTGCCTTTTGTATTAAATTCGGATGCAATTTCTATGTTTCATCTTCAATAAGATGGTCCAAGGGATACAGTAAACCTGAAGTGAAGCATCGGAAACTAAAACTGGACTCACAGCAGAGGTTCAAATCATAGAAAGTGAGAGTTTCAGTCCTCTTGTACTTAAGTAGTCATTGTGCCTTTTTTATTAAATTCGGATGCAATTTCTGTGTTTCATCGTCAATAAGAAGGTCCAAGGTATACAGTAAACCTGAAGTGAAGCATCGGAAACTAAAACTGGACTCACAGGAGGGGTTCAAATCATAGAAAGTTAGAGTATCAGTCCTCTTGTACTTAAGTCGGCATTGTGCCTTTTTTATTAAATCCGAATGCAATTTCTGTGTTTCATCGTCAATAAGAAGGTCCAAGGGATACAGTAAACCTGAAGTTAAGCATCGGAATATAAAACTGGACTCACAGGAGGGGTTCAAATCATAGAAAGATAGAGTATCTGTCCTCTTGTACTTAAGTCGGCATTGTGCCTTTTTTATTAAATTCGGATGCAATTTCTGTGTTTCATCGTCAATAAGAAGGTCCAAGGGACACAGTAAACCTGAAGTGAAGCATCGGAAACTAAAACTGGACTCACAGCAGAGGTTCAAATCATAGAAAGTTAGAGTGACAGTCCTCTTGTACTTAAGTCGGCATTGTGCCTTTTGTATTAAATTCGGATGCAATTTCTGTGTTTCATCGTCAATAAGAAGGTCCAAGGGATACAGTGAACCTGAAATTAAGCATCGGAAACTAAAACTGGACTCACAGCAGAGGTTCAAAAAATAGAAAGTTAGAGTTTCAGTCCTCTTGTACGTAAGTCGGCATTGTGCCTTTTGTATTAAATTCGAATGCAATTTCTGTGTTTCATCGTCAATAAGAAGGTCCGAGGGATACAGTAAACCTTAAGTGAAGCATCGGAAACTAAAACTGGACTCACAGCAGAGGTTCAAATCATAGAAAGTTAGAGATTCAGTCCTCTTGTACGTAAGTCGGCATTGTGCCTCTTGTATTAAATTCGTATGCAATTTCTGTGTTTCATCGTCAATAAGAAGGTCCAAGGGATACAGTAAACCTGAAGTGAAGCATCGGAAACTAAAACTTTACTCACAGCAGAGGTTAAAATCATAGAAAGTTAGAGTCTCAGTCCTCTTGTACTTAAGTCGGCATTGTGCCTTTTGTATTGAATTCGGATGCAATTTCTGTGTTTCATCGTCAATAAGAAGGTACAAGGGATACATTAAACCTGAAGTGAAGCATCGGAAACTAAAACTGGACTCACAGCAGAGGTTCAAATCATAGAAAGTTAGGGTTTCTGTCCTCTTGTACTTAAGTCGGCATTGTGCCTTTTGTATTTAATTCGGATGCAAATTCTATGTTTCATCTTCAATAAGAAGGTCCAAGGGAAACAGTAAACCTGAAGTGAAGCATCGGAAACTAAAACTGGACTCACAGCAGAGGTTCAAATCATAGAAAGTGAGAGTTTCAGTCCTCTTGTACTTAAGTCGGCATTGTGCCTTTTGTATTAAATTCGGATGCAATTTCTGTGTTTCATCGTCAATTAGAAGGTCCAAGGTATACAGTAAACCTAAAGTGAAGCATCGGAAACTAAAACTGGACTCACAGCAGAGGTTCAAATCATAGAAAGTTAGAGTTTCAGTCCTCTTGACTTAAGTCGGCATTGTGCCTTTTGTATTAAATTCGGATGCAATTTCTGTGTTTCATCGTCAATAAGAAGGTCCAAGGGATACAGTAAACTAGAATTTTAGCATCGGAATCTAAAGTTGGACTCACAGGAGAGGTTCAAATCATAGAAAGTTAGAGTTTCAGTCCTCTTGTACGTAAGTCGGCATTGTGCCTTTTGTATTAAATTCGGATGCAATTTCTGTGTTTCATCGCTAATACGAGGGTCCAAGGGATACAGTAAACCCGAAGTGAAGCATCGGAATCTAAAACTGGACTCACAGGAAAGGTTCAAATCATAGAAAGTTAGAGTATCAGTCCTCTTGTACTTAAGTCGGCATTGTGCCTTTTCTATTAAATTCGGATGCAAATTCTGTGTTTCATCGTCAATAAGAAGGTCCAAGGGATTCAGTAAACCTGAAGTTAAGCTTCGGAAACTAAAACTGGACTCACAGCAGAGGTTCAAATCATAGAATGTTAGAGTTTCAGTCCTCTTGTACGTAAGTCGGCATTGTGCCTTTTGTATTGAATTCGGATGCAATTTCTGTGTTTCATCGTCAATAAGAAGGTACAAGGGATACAGTAAACCTGAAGTGAAGCATCGGAAACTAAAACTGGACTCACAGCAGAGGTTCAAAACATAGAAACGTAGAGTTTCAGTCCTCTGGTACTTAAGCCGCCATTGTGCCTTTTGTATTAAATTCGGATGCAATTTCTGTGTTTCATCGTCAATAAGAAGGTCCAAGGGATACAGTAAACCTGAAGTTAAGCATCGGAAACTAAACTGGACTCACAGCAGAGGTTCATATCGTAGAAAGTTAGAGTTTCAGTCCTCTTGTACGTAAGTCGGCATTGTGCCTTTTGTATTAAATTCGGATGCACATTCTGTGTTTCATCGTCAATAAGAAGGTCCAAGGGATACAGTAAACCTGAAGTGAAGCATCGGAAACTAAAACTGGTCTCACAGCAGAGGTTCAAATCATGGAAAGTTAGAGTTTCAGTCCTCATGTACTTAAGTCGGCATTGTGCCTTTTGTATTAAATTCGGATGCGATTTCTGTGTTTCATCGTCAATAAGAAGGTCCAAGGATACAGTAACCCTGAAGTGAAGCATCGGAAACTAAAATTGGTCTCACAGCAGAGGTTCAAATCATGGAAAGTTAGAGTTTCAGTCCTCATGTACTTAAGTCGGCATTGTGCCTTTTGTATTAAATTCGGATGCAATTTCTGTGTTTCATCGTCAATAAGAGGGTCCAAGGGATACAGTAAACCCGAAGTGAAGCATCGGAATCTAAAACTGGGCTCACAGGAGAGGTTAAAATCATAGAAAGTTAGAGTCTCAGTCCTCTTGTACTTAAGTCGGCATTGTGCCATTTGTATTGAATTCGGATGCAATTTCTGTGTTTCATCGTCAATAAGAAGGTAAAAGGGATACAGTAAACCTGATGTGAAGCATCGGAAACTAAAACTGGACTCACAGCAGAGGTTCAAATCATAGAAAGTTAGAGTTTCAGTCCACTTGTACTTAAGACGGCATTGTGCCTTTTGTATTTAATTCGGATGCAATTTCTGTGTTTCATCGTCAATAAGAAGGTCCAAGGTATACAGTAAACCTGAAGTTAAGCATCGGAATCTAAAACTGGACTCACAGGAGGGGTTCAAATCATAGAAAGTTAGAGTATCAGTCCACTTGTACTTAAGTCGGCATTGTGCCTTTTTTATTAAATTCGGATGCAATTTCTGTGTTTCATCGTCAATACGAGGGTCCGAGGGATACAGTACACCCGAAGTTAAGCATCGGAAACTAAAACTGGACTCACTGCAGAGGTTCAAATCATAGAAAGTTAGAGTTTCAATCCTCTTGTACTTAAGTCGGCATTGTGCCTTTTTTATTAAATTCGGATGCAATTTCTGTGTTTCATCGACAATAAGAAGGTCCAAGGGATACAGTAAACCTGAAGTGAAGCATCGTAAACTAAAATTGGACTCACAGCAGAGGTTCAAATCATAGAAAGTTTGAGTTTCAGTCCTCTTGTACTTAAGTCGGCATTGTGCCTTTTGTATTAAATTCGGATGCAATTTCTGTGTTTCATCGTCAATACGAAGGTCCAAGGAACACAGTAAACCTAAAGTGAAGCATCGGAAACAAAAACTGGACTCACAGCAGAGGTTCAAATCATAGATTGTTAGAGTTTCAGTCCTCTTGTACGTAAGTCGGCATTGTGCCCTTTGTATTAAGTTCGAATGCAATTTCTGTGTTCCATCGTCAATAAGAAGGTCCAAGGGATACAGTAAACCTCAAGTGAAGCATCGGAAACTAAAACTGGACTCACAGCAGAGGTTCAAATCATAGATAGTTAGAGTTTCAGTCCTCTTGTACTAATGTCGGCATTGTGCCTTTTGTATTAAATTCGGATGCAATTTCTGTGGTTCATCGTCAATAAGAAGGTCCAAGGGATACAGTAAACCTGAAGTGAAGCATCGGAATCTAAAACTGGACTCACAGCAGAGGTTCAAATCATAGAAAGTTAGAGTCTCAGTCCTCTTGTACTTAAGTCGGCATTGTGCCTTTTCTATTGAATTCGGATGCAATTTCTGTGTTTCATCGTCAATAAGAAGGTACAAGGGATACAGTAAACCTGAAGTGAAGCATCGGAAACTAAAACTGGACTCACAGCAGAGGTTCAAATCATAGAAAGTTAGAGTTTCAGTGCTCTTGTACTTAAGTCGGCATTGTGCCTTTTGTATTAAATTCGGATGCAATTTCTATGTTTCATCTTCAATAAGAAGGTCCAAGGGATACAGTAAACCTGAAGTGAAGCATCGGAAACTAAACCTGGACTCACAGCAGAGGTTCAAATCATAGAAAGTGAGAGTTTCAGTCCTCTTGTACTTAAGTCGTCATTGTGCCTTTTTTATTAAATTCGGATGCAATTTCTGTGTTTCATCGTCAATAAGAAGGTCCAAGGTATACAGTAAACCTGAAATGAAGCATCGGAAACTAAAACTGGACTCACAGCAGAGGTTCAAATCATAGAAAGTTAGAGTTTCAGTCCTCTTGTACTTAAGTCGGCATTGTGCCTTTTGTATTAAATTCGGATGCAATTTCTGTGTTTCATCGTCAATACGAGGGTCCAAGGGATACAGTAAACCAGAAGTTAAGCATCGGAATCTAAAACTGGACTCACAGGAGGGGTTCAAATCATAGAAAGTTAGAGTATCAGTCCTCTTGTACTTAAGTCGGCATTGTGTCTTTTGTATTAAATTCGGATGCAATTTCTGTGTTTCATCGTCTATAAGAAAGTCCAAGGGATACAGTAAACCTGAAGTTGAGCATCGGAATCTAAAACTGGACTCACAGGAGGGGTTCAAATCATAGAAAGTTAGAGTATCAGTCCTCTTGTACTTAAGTCGGCATTGTGCCTTTTTTATTAAATCCGGATGCAATCTTTGTGTTTCATCGTCAATAAGAAGGTCCAAGGGATACAGTAAACCTGAAGTTAAGCATCGGAATCTAAAACTGGACTCACAGGAGGGGTTCAAATCATAGAAAGTTAGAGTATCTGTCCTCTTGTACTTAAGTCGGCATTGTGCCTTTTTTATTAAATTCGGATGCAATTTCTGTGTTTCATCGTCAATAAGAAGGTCCAAGGGACACAGTAAACCTGAAGTGAAGCATCGGAAACTAAAACTGGACTCACAGCAGAGGTTCAAATCATAGAAAGTTAGAATGACAGTCCTCTTGTACTTAAGTCGGCATTGTGCCTTTTGTATTAAATTCGGATGCAATTTCTGTGTTTCATCGTCAATAAGAAGGTCCAAGGGATACAGTAAACCTGAAATTAAGCATCGGAAACTAAAACTGGACTCACAGCAGAGGTTCAAATCATAGAAAGTTAGAGTTCCAGTCCTCTTGTACGTAAGTCGGCATTGTGCCTTTTGTATTAAATTCGAATGCAATTTCTGTGTTTCATCGTCAATAAGAAGGTCCAAGGGATACAGTAAACATTAAGTGAAGCATCGGAAACTAAAACTGGACTCACAGCAGAGGTTCAAATCATAGAAAGTTAGAGATTCAGTCCTCTTGTACGTAAGTCGGCATTGTGCCTTTTGTATTAAATTCGAATGCAATTTCTGTGTTTCATCGTCAATAAGAAGGTCCAAGGGATACAGTAAACCTGAAGTGAAGCATCGGAAACTAAAACTGGACTCACAGCAGAGGTTCAAATCATAGAAAGTTAGAGTCTCAGTCCTCTTGTACTTAAGTCGGCATTGTGTCTTTTGTATTGAATTCGGATGCAATTTCTGTGTTTCATCTTCAATAAGAAGGTACAAGGGATACATTAAACCTGAAGTGAAGCATCGGAAACTAAAACTGGACTCACAGCAGAGGTTCAAATCATAGAAAGATAGAGTATCAGTCCTCTTGTACTTAAGTCGGCATTGTGCCTTTTGTATTTAATTCGGATGCAAATTCTATGTTTCATCTTCAATAAGAAGGTCCAAGGGATACAGTAAACCTGAAATGAGGCATCGGAAACTAAAACTGGACTCACAGCAGAGGTTCAAATCATAGAAAGTGAGAGTTTCAGTCCTCTTGTACTTAAGTCGGCATTGTGCCTTTTGTATTAAATTCGGATGCAATTTCTGTGTTTCATCGTCAATAAGAAGGTCTAAGGTATACAGTAAACCTAAAGTGAAGCATCAGAAACTAAAACTGGACTCACAGCAGAGGTTCAAATCATAGAAAGTTAGAGTTTCAGTCCTCTTGTACGTAAGTCGGCATTGTGCCTTTTGTATTAAATTCGGATGCAATTTCTGTGTTTCATCGCCAATACGAGGGTCCAAGGGATACAGTAAACCCGAAGTGAAGCATCGGAATCTAAAACTGGACTCACATGAGAGGTTCAAATCATAGAAAGTTAGAGTATCAGTCCTCTTGTACTTAAGTCGGCATTGTGCCTTTTCTATTAAATTCGGATGCAAATTCTGTGTTTCATCGTCAATAAGAAGGTCCAAGGGATTCAGTAAACCTGAAGTTAAGCTTCGGAAACTAAAACTGGACTCACAGCAGAGGTTCAAATCATAGAAAGTTAGAGATTCAGTCCTCTTGTACGTAAGTCGTCATTGTGCCTTTTGTATTGAATTCGGATGCAATTTCTGTGTTTCATCGTCAATAAGAAAGTACAAGGGATACAGTAAACCTGAAGTGAAGCATCGGAAACTAAAACTGGACTCACAGCAGAGGTTCAAAACATAGAGAGTTAGAGTTTCAGTCCTCTTGTACTTAAGCCGCCATTGTGCCTTTTGTATTAAATTCGGATGCAATTTCTGTGTTTCATCGTCAATAAGAAGGTCCAAGGGATACAGTAAACCTGAAGTTAAGCATCGGAAACTAAAACTGGACTCACAGCAGAGGTTCATATCGTAGAAAGTTAGAGTTTCAGTCCTCTTGTACGTAAGTCGGCATTGTGCCTTTTGTATTAAATTCGGATGCACATTCTGTGTTTCATCGTCAATAAGAAGGTCCAAGGGATACAGTAAACCTGAAGTGAAGCATCGGAAACTAAAACTGGTCTCACAGCAGAGGTTCAAATCATGGAAAGTTAGAGTTTCAGTCCTCATGTACTTAAGTCGGCATTGTGCCTTTTGTATTAAATTCGGATGCGATTTCTGTGTTTCATCGTCAATAAGAAGGTCCAAGGGATACAGTAACCCTGAAGTGAAGCATCGGAAACTAAAACTGGACTCACAGCAGAGGTTCAAATCATAGAAAGTTAGAGTTTCAGTCCACTTGTACTTAAGACGGCATTGTGCCTTTTGTATTTAATTCGGATGCAATTTCTGTGTTTCATCGTCAATAAGAAGGTCCAAGGTATACAGTAAACCTGAAGTTAAGCATCGGAATCTAAAACTGGACTCACAGGAGGGGTTCAAATCATAGAAAGTTAGAGTATCAGTCCACTTGTACTTAAGTCGGCATTGTGCATTTTTTATTAAATTCGGATGCAATTTCTGTGTTTCATCGTCAATACGAGGGTCCGAGGGATACAGTACACCCGAAGTTAAGCATCGGAAACTAAAACTGGACTCACTGCAGAGGTTCAAATCATAGAAAGTTAGAGTTTCAATCCTCTTGTACTTAAGTCGGCATTGTGCCTTTTTTATTAAATTCGGATGCAATTTCTGTGTTTCATCGTCAATAAGAAGGTCCAAGGGGTACAGTAAACCTGAAGTGAAGCATCGGAAACTAAAATTGGACTCACAGCAGAGGTTCAAATCATAGAAAGTTTGAGTTTCAGTCCTCTTGTACTTAAGTCGGCATTGTGCCTTTTGTATTAAATTCGGATGCAATTTCTGTGTTTCATCGTCAATAAGAAGGTCCAAGGAACACAGTAAACCTGAAGTGAAGCATCGGAAACTAAAACTGGACTCACAGCAGAGGTTCAAATCATAGATTGTTAGAGTTTCAGTCCTCTTGTACGTAAGTCGGCATTGTGCCCTTTGTATTAAGTTCGAATGCAATTTCTGTGTTTCATCGTCAATAAGAAGGTCCAAGGGATACAGTAAACCTCAAGTGAAGCATCGGAAACTAAAACTGGACTCACAGCAGAGGTTCAAATCATAGATAGTTAGAGTTTCAGTCCTCTTGTACTAATGTCGGCATTGTGCCTTTTGTATTAAATTCGGATGCAATTTCTGTGGTTCATCGTCAATAAGAAGGTCCAAGGGATACAGTAAACCTGAAGTGAAGCATCGGAATCTAAAACTGGACTCACAGCAGAGGTTCAAATCATAGAAAGTTAGAGTCTCAGTCCTCTTGTACTTAAGTCGGCATTGTGCCTTTTCTATTGAATTCGGATGCAATTTCTGTGTTTCATCGTCAATAAGAAGGTACAAGGGATACAGTAAACCTGAAGTGAAGCATCGGAAACTAAAACTGGACTCACAGCAGAGGTTCAAATCATAGAAAGTTAGAGTTTCAGTGCTCTTGTACTTAAGTCGGCATTGTGCCTTTTGTATTAAATTCGGATGCAATTTCTATGTTTCATCTTCAATAAGAAGGTGAAAGGGATACAGTAAACCTGAAGTGAAGCATCGGAAACTAAACCTGGACTCACAGCAGAGGTTCAAATCATAGAAAGTGAGAGTTTCAGTCCTCTTGTACTTAAGTCGTCATTGTGCCTTTTTTATTAAATTCGGATGCAATTTCTGTGTTTCATCGTCAATAAGAAGGTCCAAGGTATACAGTAAACCTGAAATGAAGCATCGGAAACTAAAACTGGACTCACAGCAGAGGTTCAAATCATAGAAAGTTAGAGTTTCAGTCCTCTTGTACTTAAGTCGGCATTGTGCCTTTTGTATTAAATTCGGATGCAATTTCTGTGTTTCATCGTCAATACGAGGGTCCAAGGGATACAGTAAACCAGAAGTTAAGCATCGGAATCTAAAACTGGACTCACAGGAGGGGTTCAAATCATAGAAAGTCAGAGTATCAGTCCTCTTGTACTTAAGTCGGCATTGTGCCTTTTGTATTAAATTCGGATGCAATTTCTGTGTTTCATCGTCTATAAGAAAGTCCAAGGGATACAGTAAACCTGAAGTTGAGCATCGGAATCTAAAACTGGACTCACAGGAGGGGTTCAAATCATAGAAAGTTAGAGTATCAGTCCTCTTGTACTTAAGTCGGCATTGTGCCTTTTTTATTAAATCCGGATGCAATCTTTGTGTTTCATCGTCAATAAGAAGGTCCAAGGGATACAGTAAACCTGAAGTTAAGCATCGGAATCTAAAACTGGACTCACAGGAGGGGTTCAAATCATAGAAAGTTAGAGTATCTGTCCTCTTGTACTTAAGTCGGCATTGTGCCTTTTTTATTAAATTCGGATGCAATTTCTGTGTTTCATCGTCAATAAGAAGGTCCAAGGGACACAGTAAACCTGAAGTGAAGCATCGGAAACTAAAACTGGACTCACAGCAGAGGTTCAAATCATAGAAAGTTAGAATGACAGTCCTCTTGTACTTAAGTCGGCATTGTGCCTTTTGTATTAAATTCGGATGCAATTTCTGTGTTTCATCGTCAATAAGAAGGTCCAAGGGATACAGTAAACCTGAAATTAAGCATCGGAAACTAAAACTGGACTCACAGCAGAGGTTCAAATCATAGAAAGTTAGAGTTCCAGTCCTCTTGTACGTAAGTCGGCATTGTGCCTTTTGTATTAAATTCGAATGCAATTTCTGTGTTTCATCGTCAATAAGAAGGTCCAAGGGATACAGTAAACATTAAGTGAAGCATTGGAAACTAAAACTGGACTCACAGCAGAGGTTCAAATCATAGAAAGTTAGAGATTCAGTCCTCTTGTACGTAAGTCGGCATTGTGCCTTTTGTATTAAATTCGAATGCAATTTCTGTGTTTCATCGTCAATAAGAAGGTCCAAGGGATACAGTAAACCTGAAGTGAAGCATCGGAAACTAAAACTGGACTCACAGCAGAGGTTCAAATCATAGAAAGTTAGAGTCTCAGTCCTCTTGTACTTAAGTCGGCATTGTGTCTTTTGTACTGAATTCGGATGCAATTTCTGTGTTTCATCTTCAATAAGAAGGTACAAGGGATACATTAAACCTGAAGTGAAGCATCGGAAACTAAAACTGGACTCACAGCAGAGGTTCAAATCATAGAAAGATAGAGTATCAGTCCTCTTGTACTTAAGTCGGCATTGTGCCTTTTGTATTTAATTCGGATGCAAATTCTATGTTTCATCTTCAATAAGAAGGTCCAAGGGATACAGTAAACCTGAAATGAGGCATCGGAAACTAAAACTGGACTCACAGCAGAGGTTCAAATCATAGAAAGTGAGAGTTTCAGTCCTCTTGTACTTAAGTCGGCATTGTGCCTTTTGTATTAAATTCGGATGCAATTTCTGTGTTTCATCGTCAATAAGAAGGTCTAAGGTATACAGTAAACCTAAAGTGAAGCATCGGAAACTAAAACTGGACTCACAGCAGAGGTTCAAATCATAGAAAGTTAGAGTTTCAGTCCTCTTGTACGTAAGTCGGCATTGTGCCTTTTGTATTAAATTCGGATGCAATTTCTGTGTTTCATCGCCAATACGAGGGTCCAAGGGATACAGTAAACCCGAAGTGAAGCATCGGAATCTAAAACTGGACTCACATGAGAGGTTCAAATCATAGAAAGTTAGAGTATCAGTCCTCTTGTACTTAAGTCGGCATTGTGCCTTTTCTATTAAATTCGGATGCAAATTCTGTGTTTCATCGTCAATAAGAAGGTCCAAGGGATTCAGTAAACCTGAAGTTAAGCTTCGGAAACTAAAACTGGACTCACAGCAGAGGTTCAAATCATAGAAAGTTAGAGATTCAGTCCTCTTGTACGTAAGTCGTCATTGTGCCTTTTGTATTGAATTCGGATGCAATTTCTGTGTTTCATCGGCAATAAGAAGGTACAAGGGATACAGTAAACCTGAAGTGAAGCATCGGAAACTAAAACTGGACTCACAGCAGAGGTTCAAAACATAGAGAGTTAGAGTTTCAGTCCTCTTGTACTTAAGCCGCCATTGTGCCTTTTGTATTAAATTCGGATGCAATTTCTGTGTTTCATCGTCAATAAGAAGGTCCAAGGGATACAGTAAACCTGAAGTTAAGCATCGGAAGCTAAAACTGGACTCACAGCAGAGGTTCAAATCGTAGAAAGTTAGAGTTTCAGTCCTCTTGTACGTAAGTCGGCATCGTGCCTTTTGTATTAAATTCGGATGCACATTCTGTGTTTCATCGTCAATAAGAAGGTCCAAGGGATACAGTAAACCAGAGGTTAAGCATCGGAATCTAAAACTGGACTCACAGGAGGGGTTCAAATCATAGTAAGTTAGAGTATCAGTCCTCTTGTACTTAAGTCCGCATTGTGCTTTTTTATTAAATTCGGATGCAATTTCTGTGTTTCATCGTCAATAAGAAGGTCCAAGGGATACAGTAAACCTGAAGTTAAGCATCGGAATTTAAAACTGGACTCACTGGAGGGGTTCAAATCACAGAAAGTTAGAGTATCAGTCCTCATGTTCTTAAGTCGGCATTGTGCCTTGTATATTAAATTCGGATGCAATTTCTATGTTTCATCTTCAACAAGAAGGTCCAAGGGATACAGTAAACCTGAAGTTAAGCATCGGAATCTAAAACTGGCCACACAGGAGGGGTTCAACCCATAGAAAGTTAGAGTATCTGTCCTCTTGTACTTAAGCCGGCATTGTGCCTTTTTTATTAAAGTCAATTGCAATTTCTGTCTTTCATCGTCAATAAGAAGGCCCCAGGGATACAGTAAACCTGAGGTGAAGCATCGGAAACTAAAACTGGACTCACAGCAGAGGTTCAAATCATAGTAAGTTAGAGTATCAGTCCTCTTGTACTTAGGTCGGCATTGTGCCTTTTGTATTAAATTCGGATGCAATTTCTGTGTTTCATCGTCAATAAGAAGGTCCAAGGGACACAGTAAACCTGAAGTGAAGCATCGGAAACTAAACTAGACTCACAGCAGAGGTTCAAATCATAGGAAGTTAGAGTTTCAATCCTCTTGTACTTAATTCGGCATTGTGCCTTTTGTATTAAATTCGGATGCAATTTCTGTGTTTCATCGTCAATAAGAAGGTCCAAGGGATACAGTAAACCTGAAGTTAAGCATCGGAAACTAAAACTGGACTCAGAGCAGAGGTTCAAAACATAGAAAGTTAGAGTTTCAGTCCTCTTGTGCGTAAGTCGGCATTGTGCCTTTTGTATTAAATTCGAATGCAATTTCTGTGTTTCATCGTCAATAAGAATGTCCAAGGGATACAGTAAACCCTAAGTGAAGCATCGGAAACTAGAACTGGACTCACAGCAGAGGTTCAAATCATAGAAAGTTAGAGATTCAGTCCTCTTGCACTTAAGCCGGCATTGTGCCTTTTGTATTAAATTCGGATGCAATTTCTGTGTTTCATCGTCAATACGAGGGTCCAAGGGATACAGTAAACCCGAAGTGAAGCATCGGAATCTAAAACTGGACTCACAGGAGAGGTTCAAATCACAGAAAGTAAGAGTATCAGTCCTCTTGTACTTAAGTCGGCATTGTGCCTTTTCTATTAAATTCGGATGCAAATTCTGTGTTTCATCGTCAATAAGAAGGTCCAAGGTATACAGTAAACCTGAAGTTAAGCATCGGAAACTAAAACTGGACTCACAGCAGAGATTCAAATCATAGAAAGAGAGAGTTTCAGTCCTCTTGTACTTAAGTCAGCAATTAGCCTTTTGTATTAAATTCGGATGCAATTTCTGTGTTTCATCGTCAATAAGAAGGTCCAATTGATACAGTAAACCTGAAGTGAAGCATCAGAATCTAAAACTGGGCTCACAGGAGAGGTTCAAATCATAGAAAGTTAGAGTATCAGTCCTCTTTTACTTAAGTCGGCATTGTGCCTTTTGTATTAAATTTGGATGCAATTTCAGTGTTTCATCGTGAATTATAAGGTCCAAGGGATACAGTAAACCAGAGGTTAAGCATCGGAATCTAAAACTGGACTCACATGAGGGGTTCAAATCATAGAAAGTTAGAGTATCAGTCCTCTTGTACTTATGTCGGCATTGTGCCTTTTTTATTAAATTCGGATGCAATTTCTGTGTTTCATCGTCAATAAGAAGGTCCAAGGGATACAGTAAACCTGAAGTGAAGCATCGGAAACTAAAACTGGACTCACAGGAGGGGTTCAAATCACAGAAAGTAAGAGTATCAGTCCTCTTGTACTTAAGTTGGCATTGTGCCTTTTTTATTAAATTCGGATGCAATTTCTGTGTTTCATCGTCAATAAGAAGGTCCAAGGGATACAGTAAACATGATGTGAAGCATCGGAAACTAAAACTGGACCCACAGCAGAGGTTTAAATCATAGGAAGTTAGAGTTTCAGTCCTCTTGTACTCAGGTCGGCATTGTGCATTTTGTATTAAATTCGGATGCAATTTCTGTGTTTCATCGTCAATAAGAAGGTCCAAGGGATACAGTAAACCTGAAGTTAAGTATCGGAAACTAAAACTGGACTCACAGCAGAGGTTCAAATCATAGAAAGTTAGAGTTTCAGTCCTCTTGTACGTAAGTCGGCATTGTGCCTTTTGTATTAAATTCCGATGCACATTCTGGGTTTCATCGTCAATAAGAAGCTCCAAGGGATACAGTAAACCTGAAGTGAAACATCGGAATCTAAAACTGGACTCACAGGAGAGGTTCAAATCATAGGAAGTTAGAGTATCAGTCCTCTTTTACTTAAGTCGGCATTGTGCCTTTTGTATTAAATTCGGATGCAATTTCTGTGTTTCATCGTCAATAAGAAGGTACAAGGGATACAGTAAACCAGAGGTTAAGCATTGGAATCTAAAACTGGACTCACAGAAAAGGGTTCAAATCATAGAAAGTTAGAGTATCAGTCCTCTTGTACTTAAGTCGGCATTGTGCCTTCTTTATTAAATTCGGATGCAATTTCTGTGTTTCATCGTCAGTAAGAAGGTCTAAGGGATACAGTAAACCTGAAGTGAAGCATCGGAAACTAAAACTGGACTCACAGGAGGGGTTCAAATCATAGAAAGTTAGAGTATCAGTTCTCTTGTACTTAAGTCGGCATTGTGTCGTTTTTATTAAATTCGGATGCAATTTCTGTGTTTCATCGTCAATAAGAAGGTCCAAGGGATACAGTAAACCAGAAGTTAAGCATCGGAATTTGAAACTGGACTCGCAGGAGGGGTTCAAATCATAGAAAGTTAGAGTATCAGTCCTCTTGTACTTAAGTCGGCATTGTGCCTTTTATATTAAATTCGGATGCAATTTCTATGTTTCATCTTCAATAAGAAGGTCCATGGGATACAGTAAACCTGTAGTTAAGCATCGGAATCTAAAACTGGCCTCACAGGAGGGGTTCAAATCATAGAAAGTTAGAGTATCTGTCCTCTTGTACTTAAGTCGGCATTGTGCCTTTTTTATTAAAGTCAGATGCAATTTCTGTCTTTCATCGTCAATAAGAAGGTCCCAGGGATACAGTAAACCTGAAGTGAAGCTTCGGAAACTAAAACTGGACTCACAGGAGAGGTTCAAATCACAGAAAGTTAGAGTATCAGCCCTCTTGTACTTAAGTCGGCATTGTGCCTCTTTTATTAAAGTCAGATGCAATTTCTGTCTTTCATCGTCAATAAGAAGGTCCCAGGGATACAGTAAACCTGAAGTGAAGCTTCGGAAACTAAAACTGGACTCACAGCAGAGGTTCAAATCATAGAAAGTTAGAGTTTCAGTCCTCTTGTACTTAAGTCGGCATTGTGCCTTTCTTATTAAATTCGGATGCAATTTCTGTGTTTCATCGTCAATAAGAAGGTCCAAGGGACACAGTAAACCTGAAGTGAAGCATCGGAAACTAAAACTGGACTCACAGCAGAGGTTCAAATCATAGAAAGTTAGAGTTTCAGTCCTCTTGTACTTAAGTCGGCATTGTGCCTTTTGTATTAAATTCGGATGCAATTTCTGTGTTTCATCGTCAATAAGAAGGTCCAAGGGATAAAGTAAACCTGAAGTTAAGCATCGGAAACTAAAACTGGACTCACAGCAGAGGTTCAAATCATAGAAAGTTAGAGTTTCAGTCCTCTTGTACGTAAGTCGGCATTGTGCCTTTTGTATTACATTCGGATGCAATTTCTGTGTTTCATCGTCAATACGAGGGTCCAAGGGATACAGTAAAACCGAAGTGAAGCATCGGAATCTAAAACTGGACTCACAGGAGAGGTTCAAATCACAGAAAGTTAGAGTATCAGTCCTCTTGTACTTAAGTCGGCATTGTGCCTTTTCTATTAAATTCGGATGGAAATTCTGTGTTTCATCGTCAATAAGAAGGTCCAAGGGATACAGTAAACCTGAAGTTAAGCATCGAAAACTAAAACTGGACTCACAGCAGAGGTTCAAATCATAGAAAGTGAGAGTTTCAGTCCTCTTGTACTTAAGTCATAATTTGCCTTTTGTATTAAATTCGGATGCAATTTCTGTGTTTCATCGTCAATAAGAAGGTCCAATTGATACAGTAAACCTGAAGTGAAGCATCGGAAACTAAAACTGGACTCACAGCAGAGGTTCAAATCATAGGAAGTTAGAGTATCAGTCCTCTTCTACTTAAGTCGGCATTGTGCCTTTTGTATTAAATTCGGATGCAATTTCTGTGTTTCATCGTCAATAAGAAGGTCCAAGGGATACAGTAAACCAGAGGTTAAGCATCGGAATCTAAAACTGGACTCACAGAAGGGGTTCAAATCATAGAAAGTTAGTGTATCAGTCCTCTTGTACTTAAGTCGGCATTGTGCCTTTTTAATTAAATTCGGATGCAATTTCTGTGTTTCATCGTCAATAAGAAGGTCCAAGGGATACAGTAAACCTGAAGTTAAGCATCGGAAACTAAAACTGGACTCACAGGAGGAGTTCAAATCATAGAAAATTAGAGTATCAGTCCTCTTGTACTTAAGTTGGCATTGTGCGTTTTTTATTAAATTCGGATGCAATTTCTGTGTTTCATCGTCAATAGGAAGGTCCAAGGGATACAGTAAACATGAAGTGAAGCATCGGAAACTAAAACTGGACCCACAGCAGAGGTTTAAATCATAGAAAGTTAGAGTTTCAGTCCTCTTGTACTTAAGTCGGCATTGTGCCTTTTGTATTAAATTCGGATGCAATTTCTGTGTTTCATCGTCAATAAGAAGGTCCAAGGGATACAGTAAACCTGAAGTGAAGCATCGGAAACTAAAACTGGACACACAGCAGAGGTTCAAATCATAGAAAGTTAGAGTTTCAGTCCTCTTGTACTTAAGTCGGCATTGTGCCTTTTGTATTAAATTCGGATGCAATTTCTGTGTTTCATCGTCAATACGAACGTCCAAGGGATACAGTAAACCAGAAGATAAGCATCGGAATCTATAACTGGACGCACAGGAGGGGTTTAAATCATAGAAAGTTAGAGTATCAGTCCTCTTGTACTTAAGTCGGCATTGTGCCTTCTTTATTAAATTCGGATGCAATTTCTGTGTTTCATCGTCAGTAAGAAGGTCTAAGGGATACAGTAAACCTGATGTGAAGCATCGGAAACTAAAACTGGACTCACAGGAGGGGTTCAAATCATAGAAACTTAGAGTATCAGTCCTCTTGTACTTAAGTCGGCATTGTGTCGTTTTTATTAAATTCGGATGCAATTTCTGTGTTTCATCGTCAATAAGAAGGTCCAAGGGATACAGTAAACCTGAAGTTAAGCATCGGAATTTAAAACTGGACTCACAGGAGGGGTTCAAATCATGGAAAGTTAGAGTATCAGTCCTCTTGTACTTAAGTCGGCATTGTGCCTTTTATATTAAATTCGGATGCAATTTCTATGTTTCATCTTCAATAAGAAGGTCCATGGGATACAGTAAACCTGAAGTTAAGCATCGGAATCTAAAACTGGCCTCACAGGAGGGGTTCAAATCATAGAAAGTTAGAGTATCTGTCCTCTTGTACTTAAGTCGGCATTGTGCCTTTTTTATTAAAGTCAGATGCAATTTCTGTCTTTCATCGTCAATAAGAAGGTCCCAGGGATACAGTAAACCTGAAGAGAAGCTTCGGAAACTAAAACTGGACTCACAGGAGAGGTTCAAATCACAGAAAGTTAGAGTATCAGTCCTCTTGTACTTAAGTCGGCATTGTGCCTTTTCTATTAAATTCGGATGCAAATTCTGTGTTTCATCGTCAATAAGAAGGTCCAAAGGATACAGTAAACCTGAAGTTAAGCATCGGAAACTAAAACTGGACTCACAGCAGAGGTTCAAATCATAGAAAGTGAGAGTTTCAGTCCTCTAGTACTTAAGTCAGCAATTTGCCTTTTGTATTAAATTCGGATGCAATTTCTGTGTTTCATCGTCAATAAGAAGGTCCAAGGGATACGGTAAACCTGAAGTTAAGCATCGGAAACTAAAACTGGACTCACAGCAGAGGTTCAAATCATAGAAAGTTAGAGTTTCAGTCCTCTTGTACGTAAGTCGGCATTGTGCCTTTTGTATTAAATTCCGATGCACATTCTGTGTTTCATCGTCAATAAGAAGCTCCAAGGGATACAGTAAACCTGAAGTGAAACATCGGAATCTAAAACTGGACTCACAGGAGAGGTTCAAATCATAGAAAGTTAGAGTATCAGTCCTCTTTTACTTAAGTCGGCATTGTGCCTTTTGTATTAAATTTGGATGCAATTTCTGTGTTTCATCGTCAATAGGAAGGTCCAAGGGATTCAGTAAACATGAAGTGAAGCATCGGAAACTAAAACTGGACCCACAGCAGAGGTTTAAATCATACAAAGTTAGAGTTTCAGTCCTCTTGTACTTAAGTCGGCATTGTGCCCTTTGTATTAAATTCGGATGCAATTTCTGTGTTTCATCGTCAATAAGAAGGTCCAAGGGATACAGTAAACCTGAAGTGAAGCATCGGAAACTAAAACTGGACTCACAGCAGAGGTTCAAATCATAGAAAGTTAGAATTTCAGTCCACTTGTACTTAAGGCGGCATTGTGCCTTTTGTATTAAAGTCGGATGCAATTTCTGTGTTTCATCGTCAATAAGAAGGTCCAAAAATACAGTAAACCTGAAGTGAAGCATCGGAAACTAAAACTGGACTCAGAGCAGAGGTTCAAATCATAGAAAGTTAGAGTTTCAGTACTGTTGTACTTAAGTCGGCATTGTGCCTTTTGTATTAAATTCGGATGCAATTTCTGTGTTTCATCGTCAATAAGAAGGTCCAAGGGATACAGTAAACCAGAAGTTAAGCATCGGAATCTAAAACTGGACTCACAGGAGGGGTTCTAATCATAGAAAGTTAGAGTTTCAGTCCTCTTGTACTTAAGTCGGCATTGTGCCTTTTGTATTAAATTCGGATGCAATTTCTGTGTTTCATCGTCAATAAGAAGGTCCAAGGGATACAGTAAACCTGAAGTTAAGCATAAAACTGGACTCACAGCAGAGGTTCAAATCACAGAAAATTAGAGTTTCAGTCCTCTTGTACGTAAGTCGGCATTGTGCCTTTTGTATTAAATTCGAATGCAATTTCTGTGTTTCATCGTCAATAAGAAGGTCCAAGGGATACAGTAAACCTTAAGTGAAGCATCGGAAACTAAAACTGGACTCACAGCAGAGGTTCAAATCATAGAAAGTTAGAGAATTAGTACTCTTGCACTTTAGTCGGCATTGTGCCTTTTGTATTAAATTCGGATGCAATTTCTGTGTTTCATCGTCAATACGAGGGTCCAAGGGATACAGTAAACCCGAAGTGAAGCATCGGAATCGAAAACTGGACTCACAGGAGAGGTTCAAATCATAGAAAGTTAGAGTATCAGTCCTCTTGTACTTAAGTCGGCATTGTGCCTTTTCTATTAAATTCGGATGCAAATTCTGTGTTTCATCGTCAATAAGAAGGTCCAAGGGATACAGTAAACCTGAAGTTAGGCATCGGAAACTAAAACTGGACTCACAGCAGAGGTTCAAATCATAGAAAGTTAGAGTTTCAGTCCTCTTGTACGTAAGTCGGCATTGTGCCTTTTGTATTAAATTCGAATGCAATTTCTGTGTTTCATCGTCAATAAGAAGGTCCAAGGGATACAGTAAACCTGAAGTGAAGCATCGGAAACTAATACTGGACTCACAGCAGAGGTTCAAATCATAGAAAGTTAGAGTTTCAGTCCTCTTGTACTTAAGTCGGCATTGTGCCTTTTGTATTGAATTCGGATGCAATTTCTGTGTTTCATCGTCAATAAGAAGGTACAAGGGATACAGTAAACCTGAAGTGAAGCATCGGAAACTAAAACTGGACTCACAGCAGAGGTTCAAATCATAGAAAGTTAGAGTTTCAGTCCGCTTGTACTTAAGTCGGCATTGTGCCTTTTGTATTAAATTCGGATGCAATTTTTGTGTTTCATCGTCAATAAGAAGGTCCAAGGGATACAGTAAACCTGAAGTTAAGCATCGGAAACTAAAACTGGACTCACAGCAGAGGTTCAAATCATAGAAAGTTAGAGTTTCAGTCCTCTTGTACGTAAGTCGGCATTGTGCCTTTTGTATTAAATTCGGATGCACATTCTGTGTTTCATCGTCAATAAGAAGGTCCAAGGGATACAGTAAACCTGAAGTGAAGCATCGGAAACTAAAACTGGTCTCACAGCAGAGGTTCAAATCATAGAAAGTTAGAGTTTCAGTCCTCATGTACTTAAGTCGCCATTGTGCCTTTTGTATTAAATTCGGATGCAATTTCTGTGTTTCATCGTCAATAAGAGGGTCCAAGGGATACAGTAAACCCGAAGTGAAGCATCGGAATCTAAAACTGGACACACAGGAGAGGTTCAAATCATAGAAAGTTAGAGTATCAGTCCTCTTTTACTTAAGTCGGCATTGTGCCTTTCTTATTAAATTCGGATGCAATTTCTGTGTCTCATCGTCAATAAGAAGGTCCAAGGGATACAGTAAACCAGAGGTTAAGCATCGGAATCTAAAACTGGACTCACAGGAGGGGTTCAAGTCATAGAAAGTTAGAGTATCAGTCCTCTTGTACTTAAGTCGGCATTGTGCCTTTTTTGTTAAATTCGGATGCAATTTCTGTGTTTCATCGTCAATAAGAAGGTCCAAGGGATACAGTAAACCTGAAGTGAAGCATCGGAAACAATAACTGGACTCACAGGAGGGGTTCAAATCATAGAAAGTTAGAGTATCTGTCCTCTTGTACTTAAGTTGGCATTGTGCCTTTTTTATTAAACTCGCATGCAATTTCTGTGTCTCATCGTCAATAGGAAGGTCCAAGGGATACAGTAAACCTGAAGTTAAGCATCGGAAACTAAAACTAAACCCACAGCAGAGGTTCAAATCATAGAAAGTTAGAGTTTCAGTCCTCTTGTACTTAAGTCGGCATTGTGCCTTTTGTATTAAATTCGGATGCAATTTCTGTGTTTCATCGTCAATAACAAGGTCCAAGGGATACAGTAAGCCTGAATTGAAGCACCGGAAACTAAAACTATACTCACAGCAGAGGTTCAAATCATAGAAAGTTATAGTTTCAGTCCTCTTGTACTTAAGTCGGCATTGTGCCTTTTGGATAAAATTCGGATGCAATTTCTGTGATTCATCGTCAATAAGAAGTTCCAAGGAATACAGTAAACCTGAAGTGAACCATCGGAAACTAAAACTGGACTCACAGCAGAGGTTCAAATCACAGAAAGTTAGAGTTTCAGTACTCTTGTACTTAAGTCGGCATTGTGCCTTTTGTATTAAATTCGGATGCAATTTCTGTGTTTCATCGTCAATAAGAAGGTCCAAGGGATACAGTAAACCAGAAGTTAAGCATCGGAATCTAAAACTGGACTCACAGGAGGGGTTCAATTCATAGAAAGTTAGAGTATCAGTCCTCTTGAATTTAAGTCGGCATTGTGCCTTCTGTATTAAATTCGGATGCAATTTCTGTGTTTCATCGTCTATAAGGAAGTCCAAGGGATACAGTAAACCTAAAGTGAAGCATCGGAATCTAAAACTGGACTCACAGGAGAGGTTCAAATCATAGAAAGTTAGAGTATCAGTCCTCTTGTACTTAAGTCGGCATTGTGCCTTTTGTATTAAATTCGGATGCAATTTCTGTGTTTCATCGTCAATAAGAAGGTCCAAGGGATACAGTAAACCTGAAGTTAAGCATAAAACTGGACTCACAGCAGAGGTTCAAATCACAGAAAATTAGAGTTTCAGTCCTCTTGTACGTAAGTCGGCATTGTGCCTTTTGTATTAAATTCGAATGCAATTTCTGTGTTTCATCGTCAATAAGAAGGTCCAAGGGATACAGTAAACCTTAAGTGAAGCATCGGAAACTAAAACTGGACTCACAGCAGAGGTTCAAATCATAGAAAGTTAGAGAATTAGTACTCTTGCACTTTAGTCGGCATTGTGCCTTTTGTATTAAATTCGGATGCAATTTCTGTGTTTCATCGTCAATACGAGGGTCCAAGGGATACAGTAAACCCGAAGTGAAGCATCGGAATCGAAAACTGGACTCACAGGAGAGGTTCAAATCATAGAAAGTTAGAGTATCAGTCCTCTTGTACTTAAGTCGGCATTGTGCCTTTTCTATTAAATTCGGATGCAAATTCTGTGTTTCATCGTCAATAAGAAGGTCCAAGGGATACAGTAAACCTGAAGTTAGGCATCGGAAACTAAAACTGGACTCACAGCAGAGGTTCAAATCATAGAAAGTTAGAGTTTCAGTCCTCTTGTACGTAAGTCGGCATTGTGCCTTTTGTATTAAATTCGAATGCAATTTCTGTGTTTCATCGTCAATAAGAAGGTCCAAGGGATACAGTAAACCTGAAGTGAAGCATCGGAAACTAATACTGGACTCACAGCAGAGGTTCAAATCATAGAAAGTTAGAGTTTCAGTCCTCTTGTACTTAAGTCGGCATTGTGCCTTTTGTATTGAATTCGGATGCAATTTCTGTGTTTCATCGTCAATAAGAAGGTACAAGGGATACAGTAAACCTGAAGTGAAGCATCGGAAACTAAAACTGGACTCACAGCAGAGGTTCAAATCATAGAAAGTTAGAGTTTCAGTCCGCTTGTACTTAAGTCGGCATTGTGCCTTTTGTATTAAATTCGGATGCAATTTTTGTGTTTCATCGTCAATAAGAAGGTCCAAGGGATACAGTAAACCTGAAGTTAAGCATCGGAAACTAAAACTGGACTCACAGCAGAGGTTCAAATCATAGAAAGTTAGAGTTTCAGTCCTCTTGTACGTAAGTCGGCATTGTGCCTTTTGTATTAAATTCGGATGCACATTCTGTGTTTCATCGTCAATAAGAAGGTCCAAGGGATACAGTAAACCTGAAGTGAAGCATCGGAAACTAAAACTGGTCTCACAGCAGAGGTTCAAATCATAGAAAGTTAGAGTTTCAGTCCTCATGTACTTAAGTCGCCATTGTGCCTTTTGTATTAAATTCGGATGCAATTTCTGTGTTTCATCGTCAATAAGAGGGTCCAAGGGATACAGTAAACCCGAAGTGAAGCATCGGAATCTAAAACTGGACACACAGGAGAGGTTCAAATCATAGAAAGTTAGAGTATCAGTCCTCTTTTACTTAAGTCGGCATTGTGCCTTTCTTATTAAATTCGGATGCAATTTCTGTGTCTCATCGTCAATAAGAAGGTCCAAGGGATACAGTAAACCAGAGGTTAAGCATCGGAATCTAAAACTGGACTCACAGGAGGGGTTCAAGTCATAGAAAGTTAGAGTATCAGTCCTCTTGTACTTAAGTCGGCATTGTGCCTTTTTTGTTAAATTCGGATGCAATTTCTGTGTTTCATCGTCAATAAGAAGGTCCAAGGGATACAGTAAACCTGAAGTGAAGCATCGGAAACAATAACTGGACTCACAGGAGGGGTTCAAATCATAGAAAGTTAGAGTATCTGTCCTCTTGTACTTAAGTTGGCATTGTGCCTTTTTTATTAAACTCGCATGCAATTTCTGTGTCTCATCGTCAATAGGAAGGTCCAAGGGATACAGTAAACCTGAAGTTAAGCATCGGAAACTAAAACTAAACCCACAGCAGAGGTTCAAATCATAGAGAGTTAGAGTTTCAGTCCTCTTGTACTTAAGTCGGCATTGTGCCTTTTGTATTAAATTCGGATGCAATTTCTGTGTTTCATCGTCAATAACAAGGTCCAAGGGATACAGTAAGCCTGAATTGAAGCACCGGAAACTAAAACTATACTCACAGCAGAGGTTCAAATCATAGAAAGTTATAGTTTCAGTCCTCTTGTACTTAAGTCGGCATTGTGCCTTTTGTATAAAATTCGGATGCAATTTCTGTGATTCATCGTCAATAAGAAGTTCCAAGGAATACAGTAAACCTGAAGTGAACCATCGGAAACTAAAACTGGACTCACAGCAGAGGTTCAAATCATAGAAAGTTAGAGTTTCAGTACTCTTGTACTTAAGTCGGCATTGTGCCTTTTGTATTAAATTCGGATGCAATTTCTGTGTTTCATCGTCAATAAGAAGGTCCAAGGGATACAGTAAACCAGAAGTTAAGCATCGGAATCTAAAACTGGACTCACAGGAGGGGTTCAATTCATAGAAAGTTAGAGTATCAGTCCTCTTGAATTTAAGTCGGCATTGTGCCTTCTGTATTAAATTCGGATGCAATTTCTGTGTTTCATCGTCTATAAGGAAGTCCAAGGGATACAGTAAACCTAAAGTGAAGCATCGGAATCTAAAACTGGACTCACAGGAGAGGTTCAAATCATAGAAAGTTAGAGTATCAGTCCTCTTGTACTTAAGTCGGCATTGTGCCTTTTCTATTAAATTCGGATGCAATTTCTGTGTTTCATCGTCAATAAGAAGGTCCAAGGGATACAGTAAACCAGAAGTTAAGCATCGGAATCTAAAACTGGACTCACAGGAGGGGTTCAAATCATAGAAAGTTAGAGTATCAGTCCTCTTGTACTTAAGTCGGCATTGTGCCTTTTTTATTAAATTCAGATGCAATTTCTGTGTTTCATCGTCAATAAGAAGGTCCAGGGGATACAGTAAACCTGAAGTTAAGCATCGGAATCTAAAACTGGACTCACAGGAGAGGTTCAAATCATAGAAAGTTAGGGTATCAGTCCTCTTGTACTTATGTCAGCATTGTGCCTTTTATATTAAATTCGGATGCAATTTCTGTGTTTCATCGTCAATAAGAAGGTCCAAGGGATTCAGTAAACCTGAAGTGAAGCATCGGAAACTAAAACTGGACTCACAGCAGTGGTTCAAATCATAGAAAGTTAGAGTATCAGTCCTCTTGTACTTAAGTCGGCATTGTGCCTTTTGTATCAAATTCGGATGCAATTTCTGTGTTTCATCGTCAATAAGAAGGTCCAAGGAATACAGTAAACCTAAAGTGAAGCATCGGAAACTTAAACTGGACTCACAGCAGAGGATCAAATCATAGAAAGTTACAGTTTCAGTCCTCTTCTACTTAAGTCGGCATTGTGCCTTTTGTATTAACTTCAGATGCAATTTCTATGTTTCATCGTCACTAAGAAGGTCCAAGGGATACAGTACACCTGAAGTGAAGCATCGGAAACTAAAACTGGACTCACAGCAGAGGTTCAAATCATAGAAAGTTAGAGTTTCAGTCCTCTTGTACTTAAATCGGCATTGTGCCTTTTGTATTAAATTCGGATGCAAATTCTGTGTTTCATCGTCAATAAGAAGGTCCAAGGGATACAGTAAACCTGAAGTTAAGCATCGGAATCTAAAACTGGACTCACAGGAGGGGTTCAAATCATAGAAAGTTAGAGTATCAGTCCTCTTGTACTTAAGACGGCATTGTGCGTTTTTTATTAATTTCGGATGCAATTTCTGTGTTTCATCGTCAATAAGAGGGTCCAAGGGATACAGTAAACCTGAAGTGAAGCATCGGAAACTAAAACTGGACTCACAGCAGAGTTTCAAATCATAGAAAGTGAGAGTTTCAGTCCTCTTCTACTCAAGTCGGCATTGTGCCTTTTGTATTAACTTCGGATGCAATTTCTATGTTTCATCGTTAATAAGAAGGTCCAAGGGATACAGTATACCTGAAGTGAAGCATCGGAAACTAAAACTGGACTCAGAGCACAGGTTCAAATCATAGAAAGTTAGAGTTTCAGTACTGTTGTACTTAAGTCGGCATTGTGCCTTTTGTATTAAATTCGGATGCAATTTCTGTGTTTCATCGTCAATAAGAAGGTCCAAGGGATACAGTAAACCAGAAGTTAAGCATCGGAATCTAAAACTGGACTCACAGGAGGGGTTCTAATCATAGAAAGTTAGAGTTTCAGTCCTCTTGTACTTAAGTCGGCATTGTGCCTTTTGTATTAAATTCGGATGCAATTTCTGTGTTTCATCGTCAATAAGAAGGTCCAAGGGATACAGTAAACCTGAAGTTAAGCATAAAACTGGACTCACAGCAGAGGTTCAAATCACAGAAAATTAGAGTTTCAGTCCTCTTGTACGTAAGTCGGCATTGTGCCTTTTGTATTAAATTCGAATGCAATTTCTGTGTTTCATCGTCAATAAGAAGGTCCAAGGGATACAGTAAACCTTAAGTGAAGCATCGGAAACTAAAACTGGACTCACAGCAGAGGTTCAAATCATAGAAAGTTAGAGAATTAGTACTCTTGCACTTTAGTCGGCATTGTGCCTTTTGTATTAAATTCGGATGCAATTTCTGTGTTTCATCGTCAATACGAGGGTCCAAGGGATACAGTAAACCCGAAGTGAAGCATCGGAATCGAAAACTGGACTCACAGGAGAGGTTCAAATCATAGAAAGTTAGAGTATCAGTCCTCTTGTACTTAAGTCGGCATTGTGCCTTTTCTATTAAATTCGGATGCAAATTCTGTGTTTCATCGTCAATAAGAAGGTCCAAGGGATACAGTAAACCTGAAGTTAGGCATCAGAAACTAAAACTGGACTCACAGCAGAGGTTCAAATCATAGAAAGTTAGAGTTTCAGTCCTCTTGTACGTAAGTCGGCATTGTGCCTTTTGTATTAAATTCGAATGCAATTTCTGTGTTTCATCGTCAATAAGAAGGTCCAAGGGATACAGTAAACCTGAAGTGAAGCATCGGAAACTAATACTAGACTCACAGCAGAGGTTCAAATCATAGAAAGTTAGAGTTTCAGTCCTCTTGTACTTAAGTCGGCATTGTGCCTTTTGTATTGAATTCGGATGCAATTTCTGTGTTTCATCGTCAATAAGAAGGTACAAGGGATACAGTAAACCTGAAGTGAAGCATCGGAAACTAAAACTGGACTCACAGCAGAGGTTCAAATCATAGAAAGTTAGAGTTTCAGTCCGCTTGTACTTAAGTCGGCATTGTGCCTTTTGTATTAAATTCGGATGCAATTTTTGTGTTTCATCGTCAATAAGAAGGTCCAAGGGATACGGTAAACCTGAAGTTAAGCATCGGAAACTAAAACTGGACTCACAGCAGAGGTTCAAATCATAGAAAGTTAGAGTTTCAGTCCTCTTGTACGTAAGTCGGCATTGTGCCTTTTGTATTAAATTCGGATGCACATTCTGTGTTTCATCGTCAATAAGAAGGTCCAAGGGATACAGTAAACCTGACGTGAAGCATCGGAAACTAAAAGTGGTCTCACAGCAGAGGTTCAAATCATAGAAAGTTAGAGTTTCAGTCCTCATGTACTTAAGTCGCCATTGTGCCTTTTGTATTAAATTCGGATGCAATTTCTGTGTTTCATCGTCAATAAGAGGGTCCAAGGGATACAGTAAACCCGAAGTGAAGCATCGGAATCTAAAACTGGACTCACAGGAGAGGTTCAAATCATAGAAAGTTAGATTATCAGTCCTCTTTTACTTAAGTCGGCATTGTGCCTTTCTTATTAAATTCGGATGCAATTTCTGTGTCTCATCGTCAATAAGAAGGTCCAAGGGATACAGTAAACCAGAGGTTAAGCATCGGAATCTAAAACTGGACTCACAGGAGGGGTTCAAGTCATAGAAAGTTAGAGTATCAGTCCTCTTGTACTTAAGTCGGCATTGTGCCTTTTTTATTAAATTCGGATGCAATTTCTGTGTTTCATCGTCAATAAGAAGGTCCAAGGGATACAGTAAACCTGAAGTGAAGCATCGGAAACTATAACTGGACTCACAGGAGGGGTTCAAATCATAGAAAGTTAGAGTATCTGTCCTCCTGTACTTAAGTTGGCATTGTGCCTTTTTTATTAAACTCGCATGCAATTTCTGTGTCTCATCGTCAATAGGAAGGTCCAAGGGATACAGTAAACCTGAAGTTAAGCATCGGAAACTAAAACTAAACCCACAGCAGAGGTTTAAATCATAGAAAGTTAGAGTTTCAGTCCTCTTGTACTTAAGTCGGCATTGTGCCTTTTGTATTAAAGTCGGATGCAATTTCTGTGTTTCATCGTCAATAACAAGGTCCAAGGGATACAGTAAACCTGAAGTGAAGCATCGGAAACTAAAACTATACTCACAGCAGAGGTTCAAATCATAGAAAGTTATAGTTTCAGTCCTCTTGTACTTAAGTCGGCATTGTGCCTTTTGTATAAAATTCGGATGCAATTTCTGTGATTCATCGTCAATAAGAAGGTCCAAGGAATACAGTAAACCTGAAGTGAACCATCGGAAACTAAAACTGGACTCACAGCAGAGGTTCAAATCATAGAAAGTTAGAGTTTCAGTACTCTTGTACTTAAGTCGGCATTGTGCCTTTTGTATTAAATTCGGATGCAATTTCTGTGTTTCATCGTCAATAAGAAGGTCCAAGGGATACAGTAAACCAGAAGTTAAGCATCGGAATCTAAAACTGGACTCACAGGAGGGGTTCAAATCATAGAAAGTTAGAGTATCAGTCCTCTTGTATTTAAATCGGCATTGTGCCTTCTGTATTAAATTCGGATGCAATTTCTGTGTTTCATCGTCTATAAGGAAGTCCAAGGGATACAGTAAACCTAAAGTGAAGCATCGGAATCTAAAACTGGACTCACAGGAGAGGTTCAAATCATAGAAAGTTAGAGTATCAGTCCTCTTGTACTTAAGTCGGCATTGTGCCTTTTCTATTAAATTCGGATGCAATTTCTGTGTTTCATCGTCAATAAGAAGGTCCAAGGGATACAGTAAACCAGAAGTTAAGCATCGGAATCTAAAACTGGACTCACAGGAGGGGTTCAAATCATAGAAAGTTAGAGTATCAGTCCTCTTGTACTTAAGTCGGCATTGTGCCTTTTTTATTAAATTCAGATGCAATTTCTGTGTTTCATCGTCAATAAGAAGGTCCAGGGGATACAGTAAACCTGAAGTTAAGCATCGGAATCTAAAACTGGACTCACAGGAGAGGTTCAAATCATAGAAAGTTAGAGTATCAGTCCTCTTGTACTTATGTCAGCATTGTGCCTTTTATATTAAATTCGGATGCAATTTCTGTGTTTCATCGTCAATAAGAAGGTCCAAGGGATTCAGTAAACCTGAAGTGAAGCATCGGAAACTAAAACTGGACTCACAGCAGTGGTTCAAATCATAGAAAGTTAGAGTATCAGTCCTCTTGTACTGAAGTCGGCATTGTGCCTTTTGTATCAAATTCGGATGCAATTTCTGTGTTTCATCGTCAATAAGAAGGTCCAAGGAATACAGTAAACCTAAAGTGAAGCATCGGAAACTTAAACTGGACTCACAGCAGAGGATCAAATCATAGAAAGTTACAGTTTCAGTCCTCTTCTACTTAAGTCGGCATTGTGCCTTTTGTATTAACTTCAGATGCAATTTCTATGTTTCATCGTCACTAAGAAGGTCCAAGGGATACAGTACACCTGAAGTGAAGCATCGGAAACTAAAACTGGACTCACAGCAGAGGTTCAAATCATAGAAAGTTAGAGTTTCAGTCCTCTTGTACTTAAATCGGCATTGTGCCTTTTGTATTAAATTCGGATGCAAATTCTGTGTTTCATCGTCAATAAGAAGGTCCAAGGGATACAGTAAACCTGAAGTTAAGCATCGGAATCTAAAACTGGACTCACAGGAGGGGTTCAAATCATAGAAAGTTAGAGTATCAGTCCTCTTGTACTTAAGACGGCATTGTGCGTTTTTTATTAATTTCGGATGCAATTTCTGTGTTTCATCGTCAATAAGAGGGTCCAAGGGATACAGTAAACCTGAAGTGAAGCATCGGAAACTAAAACTGGACTCACAGCAGAGGTTCAAATCATAGAAAGTTAGAGAATTAGTACTCTTGCACTTTAGTCGGCATTGTGCCTTTTGTATTAAATTCGGATGCAATTTCTGTGTTTCATCGTCAATACGAGGGTCCAAGGGATACAGTAAACCCGAAGTGAAGCATCGGAATCGAAAACTGGACTCACAGGAGAGGTTCAAATCATAGAAAGTTAGAGTATCAGTCCTCTTGTACTTAAGTCGGCATTGTGCCTTTTCTATTAAATTCGGATGCAAATTCTGTGTTTCATCGTCAATAAGAAGGTCCAAGGGATACAGTAAACCTGAAGTTAGGCATCAGAAACTAAAACTGGACTCACAGCAGAGGTTCAAATCATAGAAAGTTAGAGTTTCAGTGCTCTTGTACGTAAGTCGGCATTGTGCCTTTTGTATTAAATTCGAATGCAATTTCTGTGTTTCATCGTCAATAAGAAGGTCCAAGGGATACAGTAAACCTGAAGTGAAGCATCGGAAACTAATACTAGACTCACAGCAGAGGTTCAAATCATAGAAAGTTAGAGTTTCAGTCCTCTTGTACTTAAGTCGGCATTGTGCCTTTTGTATTGAATTCGGATGCAATTTCTGTGTTTCATCGTCAATAAGAAGGTACAAGGGATACAGTAAACCTGAAGTGAAGCATCGGAAACTAAAACTGGACTCACAGCAGAGGTTCAAATCATAGAAAGTTAGAGTTTCAGTCCGCTTGTGCTTAAGTCGGCATTGTGCCTTTTGTATTAAATTCGGATGCAATTTTTGTGTTTCATCGTCAATAAGAAGGTCCAAGGGATACAGTAAACCAGAGGTTAAGCATCGGAATCTAAAACTGGACTCACAGGAGGGGTTCAAGTCATAGAAAGTTAGAGTATCAGTCCTCTTGTACTTAAGTCGGCATTGTGCCTTTTTTATTAAATTCGGATGCAATTTCTGTGTTTCATCGTCAATAAGAAGGTCCAGGGGATACAGTAAACCTGAAGTTAAGCATCGGAATCTAAAACTGGACTCACAGGAGAGGTTCAAATCATAGAAAGTTAGAGTATCAGTCCTCTTGTACTTATGTCAGCATTGTGCCTTTTATATTAAATTCGGATGCAATTTCTATGTTTCATCGTCACTAAGAAGGTCCAAGGGATACAGTACACCTGAAGTGAAGCGTCGGAAACTAAAACTGGACTCACAGCAGAGGTTCAAATCATAGAAAGTTAGAGTTTCAGTCCTCTTGTACTTAAATCGGCATTGTGCCTTTTGTATTAAATTCGGATGCAAATTCTGTGTTTCATCGTCAATAAGAAGGTCCAAGGGATACAGTAAACCTGAAGTTAAGCATCGGAATCTAAAACTGGACTCACAGGAGGGGTTCAAATCATAGAAAGTTAGAGTATCAGTCCTCTTGTACTTAAGACGGCATTGTGCGTTTTTTATTAATTTCGGATGCAATTTCTGTGTTTCATCGTCAATAAGAGGGTCCAAGGGATACAGTAAACCTGAAGTGAAGCATCGGAAACTAAAACTGGACTCACAGCAGAGGTTCAAATCATAGAAAGTTAGAGAATTAGTACTCTTGCACTTTAGTCGGCATTGTGCCTTTTGTATTAAATTCGGATGCAATTTCTGTGTTTCATCGTCAATACGAGGGTCCAAGGGATACAGTAAACCCGAAGTGAAGCATCGGAATCGAAAACTGGACTCACAGGAGAGGTTCAAATCATAGAAAGTTAGAGTATCAGTCCTCTTGTACTTAAGTCGGCATTGTGCCTTTTCTATTAAATTCGGATGCAAATTCTGTGTTTCATCGTCAATAAGAAGGTCCAAGGGATACAGTAAACCTGAAGTTAGGCATCAGAAACTAAAACTGGACTCACAGCAGAGGTTCAAATCATAGAAAGTTAGAGTTTCAGTCCTCTTGTACGTAAGTCGGCATTGTGCCTTTTGTATTAAATTTGAAAGCAATTTCTGTGTTTCATCGTCAATAAGAAGGTCCAAGGGATACAGTAAACCTGAAGTGAAGCATCGGAAACTAATACTAGACTCACAGCAGAGGTTCAAATCATAGAAAGTTAGAGTTTCAGTCCTCTTGTACTTAAGTCGGCATTGTGCCTTTTGTATTGAATTCGGATGCAATTTCTGTGTTTCATCGTCAATAAGAAGGTACAAGGGATACAGTAAACCTGAAGTGAAGCATCGGAAACTAAAACTGGACTCACAGCAGAGGTTCAAATCATAGAAAGTTAGAGTTTCAGTCAGCTTGTGCTTAAGTCGGCATTGTGCCTTTTGTATTAAATTCGGATGCAATTTTTGTGTTTCATCGTCAATAAGAAGGTCCAAGGGATACAGTAAACCTGAAGTTAAGCATCGGAAACTAAAACTGGACTCACAGCAGAGGTTCAAATCATAGAAAGTTAGAGTTTCAGTCCTCTTGTACGTAAGTCGGCATTGTGCCTTTTGTATTAAATTCGGATGCACATTCTGTGTTTCATCGTCAATAAGAAGGTCCAAGGGATACAGTAAACCTGACGTGAAGCATCGGAAACTAAAACTGGTCTCACAGCAGAGGTTCAAATCATAGAAAGTTAGAGTTTCAGTCCTCATGTACTTAAGTCGCCATTGTGCCTTTTGTATTAAATTCGGATGCAATTTCTGTGTTTCATCGTCAATAAGAGGGTCCAAGGGATACAGTAAACCCGAAGTGAAGCATCGGAATCTAAAACTGGACTCACAGGAGAGGTTCAAATCATAGAAAGTTAGATTATCAGTCCTCTTTTACTTAAGTCGGCATTGTGCCTTTCTTATTAAATTCGGATGCAATTTCTGTGTCTCATCGTCAATAAGAAGGTCCAAGGGATACAGTAAACCAGAGGTTAAGCATCGGAATCTAAAACTGGACTCACAGGAGGGGTCCAAGTCATAGAAAGTTAGAGTATCAGTCCTCTTGTACTTAAGTCGGCATTGTGCCTTTTTTATTAAATTCGGATGCAATTTCTGTGTTTCATCGTCAATAAGAAGGTCCAAGGGATACAGTAAACCTGAAGTGAAGCATCGGAAACTATAACTGGACTCACAGGAGGGGTTCAAATCATAAAAAGTTAGAGTATCTGTCCTCTTGTACTTAAGTTGGCATTGTGCCTTTTTTATTAAACTCGCATGCAATTTCTGTGTCTCATCGTCAATAGGAAGGTCCAAGGGATACAGTAAACCTGAAGTTAAGCATCGGAAACTAAAACTAAACCCACAGCAGAGGTTTAAATCATAGAAAGTTAGAGTTTCAGTCCTCTTGTACTTAAGTCGGCATTGTGCCTTTTGTATTAAATTCGGATGCAATTTCTGTGTTTCATCGTCAATAACAAGGTCCAAGGGATACAGTAAACCTGAAGTGAAGCATCGGAAACTAAAACTATACTCACAGCAGAGGTTCAAATCATAGAAAGTTATAGTTTCAGTCCTCTTGTACTTAAGTCGGCATTGTGCCTTTTGTATAAAATTCGGATGCAATTTCTGTGATTCATCGTCAATAAGAAGGTCCAAGGAATACAGTAAACCTGAAGTGAACCATCGGAAACTAAAACTGGACTCACAGCAGAGGTTCAAATCATAGAAAGTTAGAGTTTCAGTACTCTTGTACTTAAGTCGGCATTGTGCCTTTTGTATTAAATTCGGATGCAATTTCTGTGTTTCATCGTCAATAAGAAGGTCCAAGGGATACAGTAAACCAGAAGTTAAGCATCGGAATCTAAAACTGGACTCACAGGAGGGGTTCAAATCATAGAAAGTTAGAGTATCAGTCCTCTTGTATTTAAGTCGGCATTGTGCCTTCTGTATTAAATTCGGATGCAATTTCTGTGTTTCATCGTCTATAAGGAAGTCCAAGGGATACAGTAAACCTAAAGTGAAGCATCGGAATCTAAAACTGGACTCACAGGAGAGGTTCAAATCATAGAAAGTTAGAGTATCAGTCCTCTTGTACTTAAGTCGGCATTGTGCCTTTTCTATTAAATTCGGATGCAATTTCTGTGTTTCATCGTCAATAAGAAGGTCCAAGGGATACAGTAAACCAGAAGTTAAGCATCGGAATCTAAAACTGGACTCACAGGAGGGGTTCAAATCATAGAAAGTTAGAGTATCAGTCCTCTTGTACTTAAGTCGGCATTGTGCCTTTTTTATTAAATTCAGATGCAATTTCTGTGTTACATCGTCAATAAGAAGGTCCAGGGGATACAGTAAACCTGAAGTTAAGCATCGGAATCTAAAACTGGACTCACAGGAGAGGTTCAAATCATAGAAAGTTAGAGTATCAGTCCTCTTGTACTTATGTCAGCATTGTGCCTTTTATATTAAATTCGGATGCAATTTCTGTGTTTCATCGTCAATAAGAAGGTCCAAGGGATTCAGTAAACCTGAAGTGAAGCATCGGAAACTAAAACTGGACTCACAGCAGTGGTTCAAATCATAGAAAGTTAGAGTATCAGTCCTCTTGTACTGAAGTCGGCATTGTGCCTTTTGTATCAAATTCGGATGCAATTTCTGTGTTTCATCGTCAATAAGAAGGTCCAAGGAATACAGTAAACCTAAAGTGAAGCATCGGAAACTTAAACTGGACTCACAGCAGAGGATCAAATCATAGAAAGTTACAGTTTCAGTCCTCTTCTACTTAAGTCGGCATTGTGCCTTTTGTATTAACTTCAGATGCAATTTCTATGTTTCATCGTCACTAAGAAGGTCCAAGGGATACAGTACACCTGAAGTGAAGCATCGGAAACTAAAACTGGACTCACAGCAGAGGTTCAAATCATAGAAAGTTAGAGTTTCAGTCCTCTTGTACTTAAATCGGCATTGTGCCTTTTGTATTAAATTCGGATGCAAATTCTGTGTTTCATCGTCAATAAGAAGGTCCAAGGGATACAGTAAACCTGAAGTTAAGCATCGGAATCTAAAACTGGACTCACAGGAGGGGTTCAAATCATAGAAAGTTAGAGTATCAGTCCTCTTGTACTTAAGACGGCATTGTGCGTTTTTTATTAATTTCGGATGCAATTTCTGTGTTTCATCGTCAATAAGAGGGTCCAAGGGATACAGTAAACCTGAAGTGAAGCATCGGAAACTAAAACTGGACTCACAGCAGAGTTTCAAATCATAGAAAGTGAGAGTTTCAGTCCTCTTCTACTCAAGTCGGCATTGTGCCTTTTGTATTAACTTCGGATGCAATCTCTATGTTTCATCGTTAATAAGAAGGTCCAAGGGATACAGTATACCTGAAGTGAAGCATCGGAAACTAAAACTGGACTCACAGCAGAGGTTCAAATCATAGAAAGTTAGAGTTTCAGTCCTCTTGTACTGAAGTCGGCATTGTGCCTTTTGTATTAAATTCGGATGCAATGCTGTGTTTCATCGTCAATAAGAGGGTCCAAGGGATACAGTAAACCTAAAGTGAAGCATCGGAATCTAAAACTGGACTCACAGGAGAGGTTCAAATCATCGAAAGTTAGAGTATCAGTCCTCTTGTACTTAAGTCGGCATTGTTCCTTTTGTATTAAATTCGGATGAAATTTCTGTGTTTCATCGTCAATAAGAAGGTCCAAGGGACACAGTTAACCTGAAGTGAAGTATCGGAAACTAAAACTAAACTCACAGCAGAGGTTCAAATCATAGAAAGTTAGAGTTTCAGTCCTCTTGTACTTAAGTCGGCATTGTGACTTTTGTATTAAATTCGGATGCAATTTCTGTGTTTCATCGTCAATAAGAAGGTCCAAGGGATACAGTAAACCTGAAGTTAAGCATCGGAAACTAAATCTGGACTCACAGCAGAGATTCAAATCACAGAAAGTTAGAGTTTCAGTCCTGTTGTACGTAAGTCGGCATTGTGCCTTTTGTATTAAATTCGAATGCAATTTCTGTGTTTCATTGTCAATAAGAAGGTCCAAGGGATACAGTAAACCAGAAGTTAAGCATCGGAATCTAAAACTGGACTCACAGGAGGGGTTCAAATCATAGAAAGTTAGAGTATCAGTCCTCTTGTACTTAAGTCGGCATTGTGCCTTTTTTATTAAATTCAGATGCAATTTCTGTGTTACATCGTCAATAAGAAGGTCCAGGGGATACAGTAAACCTGAAGTTAAGCATCGGAATCTAAAACTGGACTCACAGGAGAGGTTCAAATCATAGAAAGTTAGAGTATCAGTCCTCTTGTACTTATGTCAGCATTGTGCCTTTTATATTAAATTCGGATGCAATTTCTGTGTTTCATCGTCAATAAGAAGGTCCAAGGGATTCAGTAAACCTGAAGTGAAGCATCGGAAACTAAAACTGGACTCACAGCAGTGGTTCAAATCATAGAAAGTTAGAGTATCAGTCCTCTTGTACTGAAGTCGGCATTGTGCCTTTTGTATCAAATTCGGATGCAATTTCTGTGTTTCATCGTCAATAAGAAGGTCCAAGGAATACAGTAAACCTAAAGTGAAGCATCGGAAACTTAAACTGGACTCACAGCAGAGGATCAAATCATAGAAAGTTACAGTTTCAGTCCTCTTCTACTTAAGTCGGCATTGTGCCTTTTGTATTAACTTCAGATGCAATTTCTATGTTTCATCGTCACTAAGAAGGTCCAAGGGATACAGTACACCTGAAGTGAAGCATCGGAAACTAAAACTGGACTCACAGCAGAGGTTCAAATCATAGAAAGTTAGAGTTTCAGTCCTCTTGTACTTAAATCGGCATTGTGCCTTTTGTATTAAATTCGGATGCAAATTCTGTGTTTCATCGTCAATAAGAAGGTCCAAGGGATACAGTAAACCTGAAGTTAAGCATCGGAATCTAAAACTGGACTCACAGGAGGGGTTCAAATCATAGAAAGTTAGAGTATCAGTCCTCTTGTACTTAAGACGGCATTGTGCGTTTTTTATTAATTTCGGATGCAATTTCTGTGTTTCATCGTCAATAAGAGGGTCCAAGGGATACAGTAAACCTGAAGTGAAGCATCGGAAACTAAAACTGGACTCACAGCAGAGTTTCAAATCATAGAAAGTGAGAGTTTCAGTCCTCTTCTACTCAAGTCGGCATTGTGCCTTTTGTATTAACTTCGGATGCAATTTCTATGTTTCATCGTTAATAAGAAGGTCCAAGGGATACAGTATACCTGAAGTGAAGCATCGGAAACTAAAACTGGACTCACAGCAGAGGTTCAAATCATAGAAAGTTAGAGTTTCAGTCCTCTTGTACTGAAGTCGGCATTGTGCCTTTTGTATTAAATTCGGATGCAATGCTGTGTTTCATCGTCAATAAGAGGGTCCAAGGGATACAGTAAACCTAAAGTGAAGCATCGGAATCTAAAACTGGACTCACAGGAGAGGTTCAAATCATCGAAAGTTAGAGTATCAGTCCTCTTGTACTTAAGTCGGCATTGTTCCTTTTGTATTAAATTCGGATGAAATTTCTGTGTTTCATCGTCAATAAGAAGGTCCAAGGGACACAGTTAACCTGAAGTGAAGTATCGGAAACTAAAACTAAACTCACAGCAGAGGTTCAAATCATAGAAAGTTAGAGTTTCAGTCCTCTTGTACTTAAGTCGGCATTGTGACTTTTGTATTAAATTCGGATGCAATTTCTGTGTTTCATCGTCAATAAGAAGGTCCAAGGGATACAGTAAACCTGAAGTTAAGCATCGGAAACTAAATCTGGACTCACAGCAGAGATTCAAATCACAGAAAGTTAGAGTTTCAGTCCTGTTGTACGTAAGTCGGCATTGTGCCTTTTGTATTAAATTCGAATGCAATTTCTGTGTTTCATTGTCAATAAGAAGGTCCAAGGGATACAGTAAACCAGAAGTTAAGCATCGGAATCTAAAACTGGACTCACAGGAGGGGTTCAAATCATAGAAAGTTAGAGTATCAGTCCTCTTGTACTTAAGTCGGCATTGTGCCTTTTTTATTAAATTCGGATGCAATTTCTGTGTTTCATCGTCAGTAAGAAGGTCCAAGGGATACAGTAAACCTGAAGTGAAGCATCGGAAACTAAAACTGAACTCACAGGAGGAGTTCAAATCATAGAAAGTTAGAGTATCAGTCCGCTTGTACTTAAGTCGGCATTGTGCCTTTTTTATTAAATTCGGATGCAATTTCTGTGTTTCATCGTCAGTAAGAAGGTCCAAGGGATACAGTAAACCTGAAATGAAGCATCGGAAACTAAAACTGGACTCACAGCAGAGGTTCAAATCATAGAAAGTTAGAATATCAGTCCTCTTGTACTTAAGTCGGCATTGTGCCTTTTGTATCAAATTCGGATGTAATTTCTGTGTTTCATCGTCAATAAGAAGGTCCAAGGGATACAGTAAACCTAAAGTGAAGAATCGGAAACTTAAACTGGACTCACAGCAGAGGATCAAATCATAGAAAGTTACAGTTTCAGTCCTCTTCTACTTAAGTCGGCATTGTGCCTTTTGTATTAACTTCGGATGCAATTTCTATATTTCATCGTCAATAAGAAGGTCCGAGGGATACAGTACACCTGAAGTGAAGCATCGGAAACTAAAACTGGACTCACAGCAGAGGTTCAAATCATAGAAACTTAGAGTTTCAGTCCTCTTGTACTTAAGTCGGCATTGTGCCTTTTGTATTAAATTCGGATGCAATTTCTGTGTTTCATCGTCAATAAGAGGGTCCAATGGGGACAGTAAACCTGAAGTGAAGCATCGGAATCTAAAACTGGACTCACAGGAGAGGTTCAAATCATCGAAAGTTAGAGTATCAGTCCTCTTGTACTTAAGTCGGCATTGTGCCTTTTGAATTAAATTCGGATGCAATTTCTGTGTTTCATCGTCAATAAGGAGGTCCAAGGGATACAGTAAACCTGAAGTTAAGCATCGGAATCCAAAACTGGACTCACAGGAGGGGTTCAAATCATAGAAAGTTAGAGTATCAGTCCTCTTGTACTTAAGTCGGCATTGTGCCTTTTTAATTAAAGTCAGATGCAATTTCTGTTTTTCATCGTCAATAAGAAGGTCCCAGGGATACAGTAAACCTGAAGTGAAGCATCGGAATCTAAAACTGGACTCACAGGAGGGGTTCAAATCATAGAAAGTTAGAGTATCAGTCCTCTTGTACTTAAGTCGGCATTGTGCCTTTTATATTAAATTCGGATGCAATTTCTGTGTTTCATCGTCAATAAGAAGGTCCAAGAGATACAGTAAACCTGAAGTGAAGCATCGGAAACTAAAACTGGACTCACAGCAGAGGTTCAAATCATAGAAAGTTAGAGTATCAGTGCTCTTGTACTTAAGTCGGCATTGTGCCTTTTGTATTAAATTCGGATGCAATTCCTGTGTATCATCGTCAATAAGAAGGTCCAAGGGATACAGTAAACCTGAAGTGAAGCATCGGAAACTTAAACTGGACTCACAGCAGAGATTCAAATCATAGAAAGTTACAGTTTCAGTCCTCTTGTACTTAAGTCGGCATTGTGCCTTTTGTATTAAATTCGGATGCAATTTCTGTGTTTCATCGTCAATCGGAAGGTCCAAGGGATACAGTAAACCTGAAGTGTAGCATCGGAAACTAAAACTAGACTCACAGCAGAGGTTCAAATCATAGAAAGTTAGGGTTTTAGTCCTCTTGTACTTAAGTCGGCATTGTGCCTTTTGTATTAAATTCGGATGCAATTTCTGTGTTTTATCGTCAATAAGACGATCCAAGGGATACAGTAAACCTGAAGTGAAGCGTCGGAAACTAAAACTGGACTCAAAGCAGAGGTTCAAATCATAGAAAGTTAGAGTTTCAGTCCTCTTGTACTTAAGTCGGCATTGTGCCTTTTGTATTAAATTCGGATGCAATTTCTGTCATTCATCGTCAATAAGAATCTCCAAGGGATACAGTAAACCAGAAGTTAACCACCGGAATCTAAAACTGGACTCACAGGAGGGGTTCAAATCATTGAAAGTTAGAGTATTAGTCCTCTTGTACTTTAGTCGTCATTGTGCCTTTTGTGTTAAATTCGGATCCAATTTCTGTGATGCATCGTCAATAAGAAGGTCCAAGGGGTACAGTAAATCTGAAGTTAAGCATCGGAATCTAAAACTGGTGTTACAGCAGTGGTTCAAATCATAGAAAGTTAGAGTTTCAGTCCTCTTGTACTTAAGTCGGCATTGTGCCTTTTGTATTAAATTCGGATGCAATTTCTGTGTTTCATCGTCAATAAGAAGGTCCAAGGGATACAGTAAACCTGAAGTTAAGCATCGGAATCTAAAACTGGACTCACAGGAGGGGTTCAAATCATAGAAAGTTAGAGTACGAGTCCTCTTGTACTTAGGTCGGCATTGTGCCTTTTGTATTAAATTCGGAAGCAATTTCTGTGTTTCATCGTCAATAAGAAGGTCCAAGGGATACAGTAAACCTGACGTGAAGCATCGGAAACTAAAACTGGACTCACAGCAGAGGTTCAAATCATAGAAAGTTAGAGTTTCAGTCCTCTTGTACTTAAGTCGGCATTGTGCCTTTTTTATTAATTTCGGATGCAATTTCTGTGTTTCATCGTCAATAAGAAGGCCCAAGGGATACAGTAAACCTGACGTGAAGCATCGGAAACTAAAACTGGACTCACAGCAGAGGTTCAAATCATAGAAAGTTAGAGTATCAGTCCTCTTGTACTTAAGTCGGCATTGTGCCTTTTGTATTAAATTCGGATGCAATTTCTGTGTTTCATCGTCAATAAGAAGGTCCAAGGGAAACAGTAAACCTGAAGTAAAGCATCGGAAACTAAAACTGGCCTCACAGCAGAGGTTCAAATCATAGAAAGATAGAGTATCAGTCCTCTTGTACTTAAGTCGGCATTGTGCTTTTTTATAAAATTCGGATGCAATTTCTGTGTTTCATCGTCAATAAGAAGGTCCAAGGGATACAGTAAACCTGAAGTTAAGCATCGGAATCTAAAACTGGTCTCACAGCAGTGGTTCAAATCATAGAAAGTTGGAGTTTTAGTCTTCTTGTACTTAAGTCGGCATTGTGCCTTTTGTATTAAATTCGGATGCAATTTCTGTGTTTCATCGTCAATAAGAAGGTCCAAGGGATACAGTAAACCTGAAATTAAGTATCGGAATCTAAAACTGGACTCACAGGAGGGGTTCAAATCACAGAAAGTTAGAGTACCAGTCCTCTTGTACTTAGGTCGGCATTGTGCCTTTTTTATTAATTTCGGACGCAATTTCTGTGTTTCATCGTCAATAAGAACGTCCAAGGGATACAGTAAACCTGACGTGAGCATCGGAAACTGGAACTGGACTCACAGCAGAGGTTCACATCATAGAAAGTTAGAGTTTCAGTCCTCTTGTACTTAAGTCGGCATTGTGCCTTTTGTATTAAATTCGGATGCAATTTCTGTGTTTTATCGTCAATAAGAAGGTCCAAGGGATACAGTAAACCTGAAGTTAAGCATCGGAATCTAAAACTGGACTCACAGGAGGGGTTCAAATCATAGAAAGATAGAGTACCAGTCCTCTTGTACTTAAGTCGGCATTGTGCCTTTTTTTATTAATTTCGGATGCAATTTCTGTGTTTCATCGTCAATAAGAAGGTCCAAGGGATACAGTAAATCTGAAGTTAAGCATCGGAATCTAAAACTGGTCTCACAGCAGTGGTTCAAATCATAGAAAGTTAGAGTTTCAGTCCTCTTGTACTTAAGTCGGCATTGTGCCTTTTGTATTAAATTCGGATGCAATTTCTGTGTTTCATCGTCAATAAGATGGTCCAAGGGATACAGTAAACCTGAAGTTAAGCATCGGAATCTAAAACTGGGCTCACAGGAGAGGTTCAAATCGTAGAAAGTGAGAGAGTCAGTCCTCTTGTACTTAAGTCGGCATTGTGCATTTCGTATTAAACTCGGATGCAATTTCTGTGTTTTATCTTCAATAAGAAGGTGCAAGGTATACAGTAAACCTGGAGTGAAGCATCGGAATCTAAAACAGGACTCACAGGACAGGTTCAAATCATAGAAAGTGAGAGTGTCAGTCCTCTTGTACTTAAGTCGGCATTGTGCATTTTGAATTTAATTCCGATGCAAACACAGTGTTTCATCGTAAAGAAGAAGGTCCAAGGGATACAGTAAACCTGAAGTGAAGCATCGGAATCTAAAACTGGACTCACAGGACAGGTTCAAAACATAGACAGTTAGAGTGTCGGTCCTCTTGTACTTAAGTCGGCATTGTGCCTTTTGTATTAAATTCGAATGCAATTTCTGTGTTTCATCGTCAATAAGAAGGTCCAAGGGATACAGTTAACCTGAAGTGGAGCATCGGAATCTAAACCTGGACCCACAGGAGAGGTTCAAATCATAGAAAGTGAGAGTGTCAGCCCTCATGTACTTAAGTCGGCATTGTGCCTTTGGTATTAAATTCGGATGCAATTTCTGTGTTTCATCGTCAAAAAGAAGGTCCAAGGGATACAGTAAAACTGAAGTGAAGAATCGGAATCTAAAACTGGACTCACAGGAGAGCTTCAAATCATAGAAAGTTAGAGTGTCAGTCCTCTTGTACTTAAGTCGGCATTGTGCATTTTGTATTAAACTCGGATGCAATTTCTGTGTTTTATCTTCAATAAGAAGGTGCAAGGTATACAGTAAACCTGAAGTGAAGCATCGGAATCTAAAATTGGACTCACAGGAGAGGTTCAAATCGTAGAAAGTGAAAGTGTCAGTCCTCTTGTACTTAAATCGGCATTGTGCCTATTGTACTAAATTCGGATGCAATTTCTGTGTTTCATCGTCAATAAGAAGGTGCAAGGTATACAGTAAACCTGAAGTGAAGCATCGGAATCTAACACCGGACTCACAGGAGAGGTTAAAATCATGGAAAGTAAGAGTGTCAATCCTCTTGAACTTAAGTCGGCATTGTGCCTTTTGTATTAAATTCGGATGCAATTTCTGTGTTTCATCGTCAAAAAGGACGTGCAAGGTATACAGTAAACCTGAAAAGAAGCATCGGAATCTAAAACTGGACTCACAGGAGAGGTTCAAATCATAGAAAGTGAGAGTGTCAGTCCTCTTGTACTTAAGTCGGCATTGTGCTTTTTGAATTTAATTCCGATGCAAACTCAGTGTTTCATCGTAAAGAAGAAGGTCCAAGGGATACAGTAAACCTGAAGTGAAGCATCGGAATCTAAAACTGGACTCACAGGAGAGGTTCAAAACATAGACAGTTAGAGTGTCGGTCCTCTTGTACTTAAGTCGGCATTGTGCCTTTTGTATTAAATTCGAATGCAATTTCTGTGTTTCATCGTCAATAAGAAGGTCCAAGGGATACAATAAACCTGAAGTGGAGCATCGGAATATAAACCTGGACTCACAGGAGAGGTTCAAATCATAGAAAGTGAGAGTGTCAGTCCTCATGTACTTAAGTCGGCATTGTGCCTTTGGTATTAAATTCGGATGCAATTTCTGTGTTTCATCGTCAAAAAGAAGGTCCAAGGGATACAGTAAACCTGAAGTGAAGAATCGGAATCTAAAACTGGACTCACAGGAGAGCTTCAAATCATAGAAAGTTAGAGTGTCAGTCCTCTTGTACTTAAGTCGGCATTCTGCATTTTTTATTAAATTCGGATGCAATTTCTGTGTTTCATCGTCAATAAGAAGGTCCAAGGTATACAGTAAACCTGATGTGAAGCATCGGAATCTAAAACTGGTCTCACAGGAGAGGTTCAGATCACAGATAGTGAGAGTGTCAGTCCTCTTTTACTTAAGTCGGCATTGTGCCTTTTGTATTAAATTTAGATGCTATTTCTGTGTTTCATCGTCAATAAGAGGGTCCCAGGTATACAGTAAACCTGAAGTGAAGCATCGGAATCTAAAACTAGACTCACAGGAGAGGTTCATAACATAGAAAGTGAGAGTGTCAGTCCTCTTTACTTAAGTCAGCATTCTGCCTTATGTTATAAATTCGGATGCAATTTCTGTGTTTCGTCGTCAATAAGAAGGTCCAAGGGATACAGTAAACCTGAAGTGAAGCGTCGGAATCGAAAACTGGACTCACAGGAGAGGTTCAAATCAAAGACAGTGGGAGTGTCAGTCCTCCTGTACTTAAGTCGGCATTATGCCTTTTGTATTGATTTCGGATGCAATTTCTGTGTTTCATCGTCAATAAGATGGTCCAAGGCATACAGTAAACCTAAAGTAAAGCATCGGAATCCAAAACTGGACTCACAGGAGAGGTTCACATCATAAAAAGTGAGAGTTTCAGTCCTCTATTACTTAAGTCGGCATTGTGCCTTTTGGATTAAATTCGGATGCAATTTTTGTGTTTCATCGTCAATAAGAGGTTCCCAGGTATACAGTAAACCTGAACTGAAGCATCGGAATCTAAAACTAGACTCACAGGAGAGGTTCAAATCAAAGAAAGTGAGAGTGTCAGTCCTCTTGTACTTAAGTCGGCATTATGCCTTTTGTATTAAATTCGGAAGCAATTTCTGTGTTTCGTCGTCAATAAGAAGGTCCAAGGGATACAGTAAACCTGAAGTGAAGCATCGGAATCGAAAACTGGACTCAAAGGACAGGTTCAAATCGCAGAACGTGAGAGTGTCAGTCCCCCTGTACTTAAGTCGGCATTGTGCCTTTTGTATTAAATTCGGATGCAATTTCTGTGCTTCATCTTCAATAAGAAGGTGCAAGGTATACAGTTAACCTGAAGTGAGGCATCGGAACCTATAACTGGACTCACAGGAGAGGTTCAAATCGTAGAAAGTGAAAGTGTCAGTCCTCTTGTACATAAATTGGCATTGTGCGTATTGTACTAAATTCGGATGCAATTTCTGTGTTTCATCGTCAATAAGAAGGTGCAAGGTATACAGTAAACCTGAAGTGAAGCATCGGAATCTAAAACTGGACTCAGAGGAGAGGTTCAAATCGTAGAAAGTGAAAGTGTCAGTCCTCTTGTACTTAAATCGGCATTGTGCCTATTGTACTAAATTCGGATGCTATTTCTGTGTTTCATCGTCAATAAGAAGGTGCAAGGTATACGGTAAACCTGTAGGGAAGCATCGGAATCTAACACCGGACTCACAGGAGAGGTTCAAATCATGGAAAGTGAGAGTGTCAGTCCTCTTGTACTTAAGTCGGCATTGTGCCTTTTGTATTAAATTCGGATGCAATTTCTGTGTTTCATCGTCAAAAAGAAGGTGCAAGACATACAGTAAACCTGAAGTGAAGCATCGGAATCTAAAACTGGACTCACAGGAAAGGTTCAAATCGTAAAAAGTGAGAGTGTCAGTCCTCTTCTAATTAAGTCGGCATTGTGTATTTTGTTTTAAAATCGGATGCAATTTCTGTGTTTCATCGTCAATAAGAAGGTCCAAGGGATACAGTAAACCTGAAGTGAAGCATCGGAATCTAAAACTGGACTCACAGGAGAGGATCAAATCATAGAAAGTTAGAGTATCAGTCCTCTTGTACTTAAGTCGGCATTGTGCCTTTTGTATTAAATTCGAATGCAAACTCTGTGTTTCATCGTGAATAAGAAGGTCCAAGGGATACAGTAAACCTGAAGTAAAGCATCGGAATCTAAAAGTGGACTCACAGGATAGGTTCAAATCATAGAATGTAAGAGTGTCAGTCCTCTTACACTTAAGTCGGCATTGTGCTTTTTGTATTGAATTCGGATGCAATTTCTTTGTTTCATCGTCAATAAGATGTCCAAGGGATACAGTAAACCTGAAGTGAAGCATCGGAATCTGAAACTGGACTCACAGGAGAGGTTCAAATCATAGATAGTGACAGCGTTAGTCCTCTTGTACTTAAGTCGGCATTGTGAATTTTGTATTAAATTCGAATGCAGTTTCTGTGTTTCATCGTCAATAAGAAGGTCCAAGGGATACAGTAAAACTGAAGTGAAGCATCTGAATCTAAATCTGGTCTCACAGGAGAGGTTCAAATCATAGAAAGTGAGAGTGTTAGTACTCTTGTACATAAGTCGGCATTGCGCCTTTGGTATTAAATTCGGATGCAATTTATGTGTTTCATCGTCAATAAGAAAGTCAGAGGTATACAGTAAACCTGAAGTGTAGCATCGGAATCCAAAATGGACTCACAGGAGAGGTTCAAATCACAGAAAGTTAGAGTGTCAGTCCTCTTTTACTTAAGTCGGCATTGTGACTTTTGTATTAAATTCGGATGCCATTTCTGTGTTTCATCGTCAATAAGAAGGTCCAAGGGATACAGTTAACCTGAAGTGAAGCATCGGAATCTAAATCTGGACTCACAGGAGCGGTTCAAATCATACAATGTTAGAGTGTCAGCGCTCTTGTACTTCAGTCGGCATTGTGCCTCTTGTATTAAATTCGGATGCAAACTCTGTGTTTCATCGTCAATAAGAAGGTCCAAGGGATACAGTAAACCTGAAGTGAAGCGTCGGAATCTTAACTAGACTCCCAGGAGAGGTTCAAATCATAGAAACTGAGAGTGTCAGTCCTCTTTTACTTAAGTCGGCATTAAGCCTTTTGTATTAAATTCGGATGCAATTTCTGTGTTTCGTCGTCAATTAGAAGGACCAAGGGATACAGTAAACCTAAAGTGAAGCATTGGAATCGAAAACTGGACTCACAGGACAGGTTCAAATCGTAGAACGTGAGAGTGTCAGTCCACCTGTACTTAAGTCGGCATTGTGCCTTTTGTATTAAATTGGGATGCAATTTCTGTGTTTCATCGTCAATAAGAATGTGCAAGATATACAGTAAACCTGAAGTGAAGCATCGGAATCTAAAACTGGGCTCACAGGAGAGGTTCAAATCGTAGAAAGTGAGAGAGTCAGTCCTCTTGTACTTAAGTCGGCATTGTGCATTTCGTATTAAACTCGGATGCAATTTCTGTGTTTTATCTTCAATAAGAAGGTGCAAGGTATACAGTAAACCTGGAGTGAAGCATCGGAATCTAAAACAGGACTCACAGGACAGGTTCAAATCATAGAAAGTGAGAGTGTCAGTCCTCTTGTACTTAAGTCGGCATTGTGCATTTTGAATTTAATTCCGATGCAAACTCAGTGTTTCATCGTAAAGAAGAAGGTCCAAGGGATACAGTAAACCTGAAGTGAAGCATCTTAATCTAAAACTGGACTCACAGGACAGGTTCAAAACATAGACAGTTAGAGTGTCGGTCCTCTTGTACTTAAGTCGGCATTGTGCCTTTTGTATTAAATTCGAATGCAATTTCTGTGTTTCATCGTCAATAAGAAGGTCCAAGGGATACAGTAAACCTGAAGTGGAGCATCGGAATCTAAACCTGGACCCACAGGAGAGGTTCAAATCATAGAAAGTGAGAGTGTCAGTCCTCATGTACTTAAGTCGGCATTGTGCCTTTGGTATTAAATTCGGATGCAATTTCTGTGTTTCATCGTCAAAAAGAAGGTCCAAGGGATACAGTAAAACTGAAGTGAAGAATCGGAATCTAAAACTGGACTCACAGGAGAGCTTCAAATCATAGAAAGTTAGAGTGTCAGTCCTCTAGTACTTAAGTCGGCATTCTGCATTTTTTATTAAATTCGGATGCAATTTCTGTGTTTCATTGTCAATAAGAAGGTCCAAGGTATACAGTAAACCTGAAGTGAAGCATCGGAATCTAGAACTGGACTCACAGGAGAGGTTCAAATCTTAGAAAGTTAGAGTGTCAGTCCTCTTGTACTTAAGTCGGCATCGTGCTTTTTGAATTATATTCGGATGCAATTTTTGTGTTTCATCGTCAATTAGAAGGTCCTAGGTATACAGTAAACCTAAAGTGAAGCATCGGAATCTAAAACTGGACTCACAGGAGAGGTTCAAATCAAAGAAAGTGAGAGTGTCAGTGCTCTTGTACTTAAGTCGGCATTGTGCTTTTTGAATTCAATTCCGATGCAAACTCAGTGATTCATCGTAAATAAGAAGGTCCAAGGGATACAGTAAACCTGAAGTCAAGCATCGGAATCTAAAACAGGACTCACAGGAGAGGTTCAAAACATAGACAGTTAGAGTGTCCGTCCTCTTGTACTTAAGTCGGCATTGTGCCTTTTGTATTAAATTCGGATGCAATTACTGTGTCTCATCGTTAATAGGAAGGTCAAAGGTAAACCTGACGTGTAGCATCGGAATCCAAAACTGGACTCACAGGAGTGGTTCAAAACACAGAAAGTGAGAGTATCAGTCCTCTTTTACTTAAGTCGGCATTGTGCCTTTTGTATTAAATTCGGATGCAATTTCTGTGTTTCATCGTCAAAAAGAAGGTGCAAGGCATATAGTAAACCTGAAGTGAAGCATCGGAAACTAAAACTGGACTCACAGGAAAGGTTCAAATCGTAGAAAGTGAGAGTGTCAGTCCTCTTTTACTTAAGTCGGCATTGTGCCTTTTGTATTAAATTCGGATGCAATTTCTGTGTTTCGTCGTCAATAAGAAGGTCCAAGGGATACAGTAAACCTGAAGTGAAGCATCGGAATCGAAAACTGGACTCACAGGACAGTATCAAATCGTTGAACGTGAGAGTGTCTGTCCTCCTGTACTTAAGTCCGCATTGAGCCTTTTGTATTAAATTCGGATGCAATTTCTGTGTTTCATCGTCAATAAGAATGTGCAAGATATACAGTAAACCTGAAGTGAAGCGTCAGAATCTAAAACTGGGCTCACAGGAGAGGTTCAAATCGTAGAAAGTGAAAGTGTCAGTCCTCTTGTACTTAAATCGGCATTGTGCCTATTGTGCTAAATTCGGATGCTATTTCTGTATTTCATCGTCAATAAGAAGGTGCAAGGTATACAGTAAACCTGAAGTGAAGCATCGGAATCTAACACCGGACTCACAGGATAGGTTCAAATCATGGAAAGTGAGAGTGTCAGTCCTCTTGTACTTAAGTCGGCATTGTGCCTTTTGTATTAAATTCGGAAGCAATTTCTGTGTTTCATCGTCAAAAAGAAGGTGCAAGGCATATAGTAAACCTGAAGTGAAGCATCGGAATCTAAAACTGGACTCACAGGAAAGGTTCAAATCGTAGAAAGTGAGAGTGTCAGTCCTCTTTTCATTAAGTCGGCATTGTGTATTTTGTTTTAAATTCGGATGCAATTTCTGTGTTTCATCGTCAATAAGAAGGTCCAAGGGATACAGTAAACCTGAAGTGAAGCATCGGAATCTAAAACTGGACTCACAGGAGAGGATCGAATCATAGAAAGTTAGAGTGTCAGTCCTCTTGTACTAAGTCGGCATTGTGATTTTGTATTAAATACGAATGCAAATTCTGTGTTTCATCGTCAATAAGAAGGTCCAAGGGATACAGTAAACCTGAAGTAAAGCATCGGAATCTAAAAATGGACTCACAGGATAGGTTCAAATCATAGAAAGTAAGAGTGTCAGTCCTCTAACACTTAAGTCGGCATTGTGCTTTTTGTATTGAATTCGGATGCAATTTCTGTGTTTCATCGTCAATATGATGTCCAAGGGATACAGTAAACCTGAAGTGAAACATCGGAATCTGAAACGGGACTCACAGTAGAGGTTCAAATCATAGATAGTGACAGCGTTAGTCCTCTTGTACTTAAGTCTTCATTGTGAATTTTGTATTAAATTCGGATGCAATTTCTGTGTTTCATCGTCAATAAGATGGTCCAAGGGATACAGTAAACATGAAGTGAAGCATCGGAATCTAAAACTGGACTCACAGGAAAGGTTCAAATCTTAGAAAGTGAGAGTGTCAGTCCTCTTTTCATTAAGTCGGCATTGTGCCTTTTGTATTAAATTCGGATGCAATTTCTGTGTTTCATCGTCAAAAAGAAGGTGCAAGGCATATAGTAAAGCTGAAGTGAAGCATCGGAATCTAAAACTGGACTCACAGGAAAGGTTCAAATCGTAGAATGTGAGAGTGTCAGTCCTCTTTTCATTAAGTCGGCATTGTGTATTTTGTTTTAAATTCGGATGCAATTTCAGTGTTTCATCGTCAATAAGAAGGTCCAAGGGATACAGTAAACCTGAAGTGAAGCATCTGAATCTAAAACTGGTCTCACAGGAGAGGTTCAAATCATAGAAAGTGAGAGTGTCAGTACTCTTGTACATAAGTCGGCATGGTGCCTTTGGTATTAAATTCGGATGCAATTTATGTGTTTCATCGTCAATAAGAAGGTCAAAGGTATACAGTAAACCTGAAGTGTAGCATCGGAATCCAAAACTGGACTCACAGGAGAGGTTCAAATCACAGAAAGTAAGAGTGTCAGTCCTCTTGTACTTAAGTCTTCATTGTGCATTTTGTATTAAACTCGGATGCAATTTTTGTGTTTCATCTCCAATAAGAAGGTGCAAGGTATACAGTAAACCTGAAGTGAAGCATCGGAATCTTAAACTAGACTCACAGGAGAGGTTCAAATCATAGAAAGTGAGAGTGTCAGTCCTCTTTTACTTAAGTCGGCATTAAGCCTTTTGTATTATATTCGGATGCAATTTCTGTGTTTCGTCGTCAATAAGAAGGTCCAAGGGATACAGTTAACCTGAAGTGAAGCATCGGAATCGAAAACTGGACTCACAGGACAGGTTCAAATCGTAGAACGTGAGAGTGTCAGTCCTCCTGTACTTAAGTCGTCATTGTGCCTTTGTATTAAATTCGGATGCAATTTCTGTGTTTCATCGTCAATAAGATTGTACAAGATATACATTAAACCTGAAGTGAAGCATCGGAATCTAAAACTGGGCTCACAGGAGAGGTTCAAATCGTAGAAAGTGAGAGTGTCAGTCCTCTTGTACTTAAGTCGGCATTGTGCATTTTGTATTAAACTCGGATGCAATTTTTGTGTTTCATCTTCAATAAGAAGGTGCAAGGTATACAGTAAACCTGAAGTGAAGCATCGGAATCTAAAACTGGACTCACAGGAGAGGTTGAAATCGTAGAAAGTGAAAGTGTCAGACCTCTTGTACTTAAATCGGCATTGTGCCAATTGTACTAAATTCAGATGCAATTTCTGTGTTTCATCGTCAATAAGAAGGTGCAAGGTATACAGTAAACCTGAAGTGAAGCATCGGAATCTAACACCGGACTCACAGGATAGGTTCAAATCATGGAAAGTGAGAGTGTCAGTCCTCTTGTACTTAAGTCGGCATTGTGCCTTTTGTATTAAATTCGGATGCAATTTCTGTGTTTCATCGTCAAAAAGAAGGTGCAAGGCATATAGTAAACCTGAAGTGAAGCATCGGAATCTAAAACTGGACTCACAGGAAAGGTTCAAATCGTATAAAGTGAGAGTGTCAGTCCTCTTTTCATTAAGTCGGCATTGTGTATTTTGTTTTAAATTCGGATGCAATTTCTGTGTTTCATCGTCAATAAGAAGGTCCAAGGGATACAGTAAACCTGAAGTGAAGCATCGGAATCTAAAACTGGACTCACAGGAGAGGATCAAATCATAGAAAGTTAGAGTGTCAGTCCTCTTGTACTAAGTCGGCATTGTGATTTTGTATTAAATACGAATGCAAACTCTGTGTTTCATCGTCAATAAGAAGGTCCAAGGGATACAGTAAACCTGAAGTAAAGCATCGGAATCTAAAAATGGACTCACAGGATAGGTTCAAATCATAGAAAGTAAGAGTGTCAGTCCTCTAACACTTCAGTCGGCATTGTGCTTTTTGTATTAAATTCGGATGCAATTTCTGTGTTTCATCGTCAATATGATGTCCAAGGCATACAGTAAACCTGAAGTGAAACATCGGAATCTGAAACGGTACTCACAGTAGAGGTTCAAATCATAGATAGTGACAGCGTTAGTCCTCCTGTACTTAAGTCTTCATTGTGAATTTTGTATTAAATTCGGATGCAATTTCTGTGTTTCATCGTCAATAAGAAGGTCCAAGCGATACAGTAAACCTGAAGTGAAGCATCGGAATCGAAAACTGGACTCACAGGACAGGTTCAAATCGTAGAACGTGAGAGTGTCAGTCCTCCTATACTTAAGTCGGCATTGTGCATTTTGTATTAAATTCGGATGCAATTTCTGTGTTTCATCTTCAATAAGAATTTGCAAGGTATACAGTAAACCTGAAGTGAGGCATCGGAATCTAAAACTGGACTCACAGGAAAGGTTCAAATCGTAGAAAGTGAGAGTGTCAGTCCTCTTTTCATTAAGTCGGCATTGTGTATTTTGTTTTAAATTCGGATGCAATTTCAGTGTTACATCGTCAATAAGAAGGTCCAAGCGATACAGTAAACCTGAAGTGAAGCATCGGAATCGAAAACTGGACTCACAGGACAGGTTCAAATCGTAGAACGTGAGAGTGTCAGTCCTCCTATACTTAAGTCGGCATTGTGCATTTTGTATTAAATTCGGATGCAATTTCTGTGTTTCATCTTCAATAAGAATTTGCAAGGTATACAGTAAACCTGAAGTGAGGCATCGGAATCTAAAACTGGACTCACAGGAGAATTTCAAATCATAGAAAGTTAGAGTTTCAGTCCTCTTGTACTTAAGTCGGCATTGTGCCTATTGTACTAAATTCGGATGCTATTTCTGTGTTTCATCGTCAATAAGAAGGTGCAGGGTATACAGTAAACCTGAAGTGAAGCATCGGAATCTAACACCGGACTCACAGGAGAGATTCAAGTCATGGAAAGTGAGAGTTTCAGTCCTCTTGTACTTAAGTCGGCATTGTGCCTTTTGTATTAAATTCGAATGCAAACTCTGTGTTTCATCGTCAATAAGAAGGTCCAAGGGATACAGTGAACCTGAAGTAAAGCATCGGAATCTAAAAGTGGACTCACAGGAGAGGATCAAATCATAGAAAGTTAGTGTGTCAGTCCTCTTGTACTTAAGTCGGCATTGTGCCTTTTGTATTAAATTCGAATGCAAACTCTGTGTTTCATCGTCAATAAGAAGGTCCAAGGGATACAGTGAACCTGAAGTAAAGCATCGGAATCTAAAAGTGGACTCACAGGATAGGTTCAAATCATAGAAAGTAAGAGTGTCAGTCCTCTTACACTTAAGTCGGCATTGTGCTTTTTGTATTGAATTCGGATGCAATTTCTGTGTTTCCTCGTCAATAGGATGTCCAAGGGATACAGTAAACCTGAAGTGAAGCATCGGAATCTGAAACTGGACTCACAGGAGAGGTTCAAATCATAGATAGTGACAGAGTTAGTCCTCTTGTACTAAAGTCGGCATTGTGAATTTTCTATTAAATTCGAATGCAATTTCTGTGTTTCATCGTCAATAAGAAGGTCCAAGCGATACAGTAAACCTGAAGTGAAGCATCTGAATCTAAAACTGGTCTCACAGGAGAGGTTCAAATCATAGAGAGTGAGAGTGTCAGTACTCTTGTACATAAGTCGGCATTGTGCCTTTGGTATTAAATTCGGATGCAATTTATGTGTTTCATCGACAATAAGAAGGTCAAAGGTATACAGTAAACCTGAAGTGTAGCATCGGAATCCAAAACTGGACTCACAGGAGAGGTTCAAATCACAGAAAGTGATAGTGTCAGTCCTCTTTTACTTATGTCGGCATTGTGCCTTTTGTATTAAATTCGGATGCCATTTCTGTGTTTCATCGTCTATAAGAAGGTCCAAGGGATACACTAAACCTGAAGTGAAGCATCGGAATCTAAAACTGGACTGACAGGAGGGGTTCAAATCATACAAGGTTAGAGTGTCAGTGCCCTTGTACTTAAGTCGGCATTGTGCCTTTTGTATTAAATTCGGATGCAAACTCTGTGTTTTATCGTCAATAAGAAGGTGCAAGGGATACATAAAACCTGAAGTGAAGCGTCGGAATCTTAAACTAGACTCACAGGAGAGGTTCAAATCATAGAAAGTGAGAGTGTCAGTCCTCTTGTACTTATGTCGGCATTGTGCATTTTGTTTTAAACTCGGATGCAATTTCTGTGTTTCATCTTCAATAAGAAGGTGCAAGGCATACAGTAAACCTGAAGTGAAGCATCGGAATCTAAAACTGGACTCACAGGAGAGGTTCAAATCGTAGAAAGTGAAAGTGTCCGTCCTCTTGTACTTAAATCGGCATTGTGCCTATTGTACTAAATTCGGATGCAATTTCTGTGTTTCATCGTCAATAAGAATGTGCAAGGTATACAGTAAACCTGAAGTGAAGCATCGGAATCTAACACCGGACTCACAGGAGAGGTTAAAATCATGGAAAGTGAGAGTGTCAATCCTCTTGTACTTAAGTCGGCATTGTGCCTTTTGTATTAAATTCGGATGCTATTTCTGTGTTTCATCGTCAATAAGAAGGTCGAAGGTATACAGTAAACCTGAAGTGTAGCATCGGAATCTAAAACTGGACTCAGAGGAGTGGTTCAAATCACAGAAAGTGAGAGTGTCAGTCCTCTTTTACTTAAGACGGCATTGTGCCTTTTGTATTATATTCGGATGCAATTTCTGTGTTTCATCGTCAATAATAAGGTACTTGGTATACAGTAAACCTGAAGTGAAGCATCGGAATCAAAACTGGACTCACAGGAGTGGTTCAAAAACATAAGCAGTTAGAGTGTCGGTCCTCTTGTACTTAGGTCGGCATTGTGCATTTTGTATTAAATTCGGATGCAATTACTGTGTCTCATCGTCAATAAGAAGGTCAAAGGTATACAGTAAAACTGAAGTGTAGCATCGGAATCTAAAACTGGACTCAGAGGAGAGGTTCAAATCACAGAAAGTGAGAGTGTCAGTCCATTTTTACTTAAGTCGGCATTGTGCCTTTTGTATTAAATTCGGATGCAATTTCTGTGTTTCATCGTCAATAACAAGGTCCTAGGTAAACAGTAAACCTGAAGTGAAGCATCGGAATCTAAAACTGGACTCACAGGAGAGGTTCAAATCAAAGAAAGTGAGAGTGTCAGTGCTCTTGTACTTAAGTCGGCATTGTGCTTTTTGAATTTAATCCGATGCAAACTCAGTGTTTCATCGTAAATAAGAAGGTCCAAGGGATACAGTAAACCTGAAGTGAAGCATCGGAATCTAAAACTAGACTCACAGGAGAGGTTCAAAACATAGACAGTTACAGTGTCGGTCCTCTTGTACTTAAGTCGGCATTGTGCCTTTTGTATTAAATTCGGATGCAATTACTGTGTCTCATCGTTAATAGGAAGGTCAAAGGTATACAGTAAACCTGAAGTGTAGCATCGGAATCCAAAACTGGACTCACAGGAGTCGTTCAAATCACAGAAAGTGAGAGTGTCAGTCCTCTTTTACTTAAGTCGGCATTGTGCCTTTTGTATTAAATTCGAATGCAATTACTGTGTCTCATCGTTAATAGGAAGGTCAAAGGTATACAGTAAACCTGAAGTGTAGCATCGGAATCCAAAGCTGGACTCACAGCAGTGGTTCAAATCACAGAAAGTGAGAGTGTCAGTCCTCTTTTACTTAAGTCGGCATTGTGCCTTTTGTATTAAATTCGGATGCAATTTCTGTGTTTCATCTTCAATAAGAAGGTGCAAGGTATACAGTAAACCTGAAGTGAGCCATCGGAATCTAAAACTGGACTCACAGGAGAGGTTCAAATCGTAGAAAGTGAAAGTGGCAGTCCTCTTGTACTTAAATCGGCATTGTGCCTATTGTACTAAATTCGGATGCAATTTCTGTGTTTCATCGTCAATAAGAAGGTGCAAGGTATACAGAAAACCTGAAGTGAAGCATCGGAATCTAAAACTGGACTCACAGGAGAGGTTCAAATCGTAGAAAGTGAAAGTGTCAGTCCTCTTGTACTTCAATCGGCATTGTGCCTATTGTACTAAATTCGGATTCTATTTCTGTGTTTCATCGTCAATAAGTAGGTGCAAGGTATACAGTAAACCTGAAGTGAAGCATCGGAACCTAACACCGGACTCACAGGAGAGGTACAAATCATGGAAAGCGAGAGTGTCAGTCCTCTTGTACTTAAGTCGGCATTGTGCCTTTTGTATTAAATTCGGATGCAATTTCTGTGTTTCATCGTCAAAAAGAAGGTGCAAAGCATACAGTAAACCTGAAGTGAAGCATCGGAATCTAAAACTGGACTCACAGGAAAGGTTCAAATCGTAGAACGTGAGAGTGTCACTCCTCCCGTACTTATGTCGGCATTGTGCCTTTTGTATCAATTTCGGATGCAATTTCTGTGTTTCATCGTCAATAAGAAGGTCCTAGGGATACAGTAAACCTGAAGTGAAGCATCTGAATCTAAAACTGGTCTCACAGGAGTGGTTCAAATCATAGAAAGTGAGTGTGTCAGTCCTCTTGTACTTAAGTCGGCATTGTGCCTTTTGTATTAAATTCGGATGCAATTTCTGTGTTTCATCGTCAATAAGATGTCCAAGGGATACAGTAAACCTGAAGTGAAGCATCGGAATCTGAAACTGGACTCACAGGTGAGGTTCAAATCATAGATAGTGACAGCGTTAGTCCTCTTGTACTTAAGTCGGCATTGTGAATTTTGTATTAAATTCGAATGCAATTTCTGTGTTTCATCGTCAATAAGAAGGTCCTAGGGATACAGTAAACCTGAAGTGAAGCATCTGAATCTAAAACTGGTCTCACAGGAGAGGTTCAAATCATAGAAAGTGAGAGTGTCAGTACTCTTGTACATAAGTCGGCATTGTGCCTTTGGTATTAAATTCGGATGCAATTGATGTGTTTCTTCGTCAATAAGATGGTCAAAGGTATACAGTGAACCTGAAGTGTAGCATCGGAGTCCAAAACTGGACTCACAGGAGAGGTTCAAATCACAGAAAGTGAGAGTGTCAGTCCTCTTTTACTTAAGTCGGCATTGTGCCTTTTGTATTAAATTCGGATGCCATTTCTGTGGTTCATCGTCAATAAGAAGGTCCAAGGGATACTGTAAACCTGAAGTGAAGCATCGGAATCTAAAACTGGACTCACAGGAGAGGTTCAAATCATACAAGGTTAAAGTGTCAGTGCTCTTGTACTTAAGTCGGCATTCTGCCTTTTGTATTAAATTCGGATGCAAACTCTGTGTTTCATCGTCTATAAGAAGGTCCAAGGGATAGAGTAAACCTGAAGTGAAGCTTCGGATTCTTTAACTAGACTCACAGGAGAGGTTCAAATCATAGAAAGTCAGAAAGTCAGTCCTCTTTTACTTAAGTCGGCATTAAGCCTTTTGTATTAAATTCGGATGCAATTTCTATGTTTCTTCGTCAATAAGAAGGTCCAAGGGATACAGTAAACCTGAAGTAAAACATCGGAATCGAAAACAGGACTCACAGGACAGGTTCAAATCGTAGAACGTGAGAGTGTCACTCCTCCAGTACTTAAGTCGGCATTGTGCCTTTTGTATCAAATTCGGATGCAATTTATGTGTTTCATCGTCAGTAAGAATGTGCAAGATTTACAGTAAACCTGAAGTGAAGCATCGGAATCTAAAACTGGGCCCACAGGAGAGGTTCAAATCCTAGAATGTGAGAGTGTCAGTCCTCTTGTACTTAAGTCGGCATTGTGCATTTTGTATTAAACTCGGATGCAATTTCTGTGTTTCATCTTCAATAAGAAGGTGCAAGGCATACAGTAAACCTGAAGTGAAGCATCGGAATCTAAAACTGGACTCACAGGAGAGGTTCATATCGTAGAAAGTGAAAGTGTCAGTCCTCTTGTACTTAAATCGGCATTGTGCCTATTGTACTAAATTCGGATGCAATTTCTGTGTTTCATCGTCAATAAGAAGGTGCAAGGTATACAGTAAACCTGAAGTGAAGCATCGGAATCTAACACCGGACTCACAGGAGAGGTTAATATCATGGAAAGTGAGAGTGTCAATCCTCTTGTACTTAAGTCGGCATTGTGCCTTTTGTATTAAATTCGGATGCAATTTCTGTGTTTCATCGTCAAAAAGAAGGTGCAAGGTATACAGTAAACCTGAAAAGAAGCATCGGAATCTAAAACTGGACTCACAGGAGAGGTTCAAATCATAGAAATTGAGAGTGTCAGTCCTCTTGTACTTAAGTCGGCATTGTGCTTTTTGAATTTAATTCCGATGCAAACTCAGTGTTTCATCGTAAAGAAGAAGGTCCAAGGGATACAGTAAACCTGAAGTGAAGCATCGGAATCTAAAACTGGACTCACAGGAGAGGTTCAAAAACATAGACAGTTAGAGTATCGGTCCTCTTGAACTTAAGTCGGCATTGTGCCTTTTGTATTAAATTCGGATGCAATTACTGTGTCTCATCGTCAATAAGAAGGTCAAAGGTATACAGTAAACCTGAAGTGTGGCATCGGAATCTAAAACTGTACTCAGAGGAGAGGTTCAAATCACAGAAAGTGAGAGTGTCAGTCCTCTTTTACTTAAGTCGGCATTGTGCCTTTTGTATTAAATTCGGATGCAATTTCTGTGTTTCATCGTCAATATGAAGGTCCAGGGGATACAGTAAACCTGAAGTGAAGCATCGGAATCTAAAACTGGACTCAGAAGAGAGGTTCAAATCATACAAAGTTAGAGTGCCAGTCCTCTTGTACTTATGTCGGCATTGCGCCTTTTGTATTCAAATCGGATGCAAACTCTGTGTTTCATCGTCAATAAGAAAGTCCAAGGGATGCAGTAAACCCGAAGTGAAGCATCGGAATCTAAAACTAGACTCATAGGAGACGTTCAAATCATAGAAAGTTAGAGTGTCGGTCCTCTTGTACTTAAGTCGGCATTGTGCCTTTTGTATTAAATTCGGATGCAATTACTGTGTCTCATCGTCAGTAAGAAGGTCAAAGGTATACAGTAAACCTAAAGTGTTTCATCGGAATCTAAAACTGGACTCACAGGAGAGGTTCAAATCACAGAAAGTGAGAGTGTCAGTCCTCTTTTACTTAAGTCGGCATTGTGCCTTTTGTATTAAATTCGGATGCAATTTCTGTGTTTCATCGTCAATAAGAAGGTCCAAGTTATACAGCAAACCTGAAGTGTAGCATCGGAATCTAAAACTGGACTCACAGGAGAGGTTCAAATCTTAGAAAGTTAGAGTGTCAGTCCTCTTGTACTTAAGTCGGCTTTGTGATTTTTGGATTTAATTCCGATGCAATTTCTGTGTTTCATCGTCAATAAAAAGGTGCAAGGTATACAGTAAACCTGAAGTGAAGCATCTGAATCTAAAACTGGTCTCACAGGAGAGGTTCAAATCAAAGAAAGTGAGAGTGTCAGTCCTCTTGTACTTAAGTCGGCATTGTGCCTTTGATATTAAATTTGGATGCAATTTCTGTGTTTCATCGTCAAAAAGAAGGTCCAAGGGATACTGAAAAACTGAAGTGAAGCATCGGAATCTAAAACTGGAATCACAGGAGGGGTTCAAATCATAGAAAGTTAGAGTGTCAGTCCTCTTGCACTTAAGTTGGCATTCTGCATTTTGTATTAAATTCGGAAGCAATTTTTGTGTTTCATCGTAAATAAGAAGGTCCAAGGTATACTGCAAACCTGAAGTGAAGCATCGGAATCTAGAACTGGACTCAAAGGAGAGGTTCAAATCAAAGAAAGTGAGAGTGTCAGTCCTCTTGTACTTAAGTCGGCATTGTGCTTTTTCAATTTAATTCCGATGCAAACTCAGTGTTTCATCGTAAATAAGATTGTCCAAGGGATACAGTAAACCTGAAGTGAAGCATCGGAATCTAATACTCGGCTCACAGGAGAGGTTCAAATCAAAGAAAGTGAGAGTGGCAGTCCTCTTGTACTTAAGTCATCATTGTGTCTTTTGTATTGAATTCGGATGCAATTTCTGTGTTTCATCGTCAATAAGATGGTCCAAGGGATACAGTAAACCTGAAGTGAAGCATCGGAATCTAAAACTGGACTCATAGGAGAGGTTCAAATCATGGAAAGTTAGAGTGTCAGTCCTCTTGTACTTAAGTTGGCATTGTGCCTTTTGTATTAAATTCGGATGCAAACTCTGTGTTTCATCGCAAATAAGAAGGTCCAAGGGATACAGTAAACCTGGGGTGAAGCATCGGAATCTAAAACTGGACTCACAGGAGAGGTTCAAAACATAGACAGTTAGAGTGTCGGTCCTCTTGTACTTAAGTCGGCATTGTGCCTTTTGTATTAAATTCGGATGCAATTACTGTGTCTCATCGTCAATAAGAAGGTCAAAGGTATACAGTAAACCTGAAGTGTGGCATCGAAATCTAAAACTGGACTCACAGGAGAGGTTCAAATCACAGAAAGTGAGAGTGTCAGTCCTCTTTTACTTAAGTCGGCATTGTGCCTTTTGTGTTAAATTCGGATGCAATTTCTGTGTTTCATCGTCAATAAGAAGGTCAAAGTGATACAGTAAACCTGAAGTGAAGCATCGGAATCTAAAGCTGGACTCACAGGAGAGGTTCAAATGAAAGAAAGTGAGAGTGTCAGTCCTCTTGTACTTGAGTCAAAATTGTGCCTTTTGTATTGAATTCGGATGCAATTTCTGTGTTTCATCATCATTAAGATGGTCCAAGGGATACAGTAAACCTGAAGTGAAGCATCGGAATCTAAAACTGGACTCAGATGAGAGGTTCAAATCAAAGAAAGAGAGAGTGTCAGTCCACTTGTACTTAAGTCGGCATTGTGTCTTTTGTATTGAATTCGGATGCAATTTCTGTGTTTCATCTTCAATAAGAAGGTGCAAGGTATACAGTGAACCTCAAGCGAAGCATCGGAATCTAAAACTATACTCACAGGAGAGGTTCAAATCGTAGAAAGTGAAAGTGTCAGTCCTCTTGTACTTAAATCGACATTGTGCCTATTGTACAAAATTCGGAAGCAATTTCTGTGTTTCATCGTCAATAAGAAGGTGCAAGGTATACAGTAAACCTGAAGTGAAGCATCGGAATCTAAAACCGGACTCACAGGAGAGGTTCAAAGCATAGAAAGTTAGAGTGTCAGTCCTCTTGTACTTAAGTTGGCATTCTGCATTTTGTATTAAATTCGGATGCAATATTTGTGTTTCATCGTCAATAAGAAGGTCCAAGGTATACTGCAAACCTGAAGTGAAGCATCGGAATCTAGAACTGGACTCACAGGAGAGGTTCAAATCAAAAATAGTGAGAGTGTCAGTCCTCTTTTACTTAAGTCGGCATTGTGCCTTTTGTATTAAATTCGGATGCAATTTCAGTGTTTCATCTTCAATAAGAGGGCCCCAGGTATACAGTTAACCTCAAGTGAAGCATCGGAATCTAAAACTAGACTCACAGGAGAGGTTCAAATGATAGAAAGTGAGGGTGTCAGTCCTCTTTTACTTAAGTCGTCATTGTGCCTTTTGTAATAAATTCGGATGCAATTTCTGTGTTTCATCGTCAATAAGAATGTGCAAGATATTCAGTAAATCTGAAGTGAAGCATCGGAATCTAAAACTGGGCTCACAGGAGAGGTTCAGATCGTAGAAAGTGAGAGTGTAAGTCCGCTTGTACTTAAGTCTGCATTGTGCATTTTGCATAAAATTCGGATGCAATTTCTGTGTTTCATCTTCAATAAGAAGGTGCAAGGTATACAGTGAACCTGAAGCGAAGCATCGGAATCTAGAACTGGACTCAAAGGAGAGGTTCAAATCAAAGAAAGTGAGAGTGTCAGTAATCTTGTACACAAGTCGGCATTGTGCTTTTTGAATTTAATTCCGATGCAAACTCAGTGTTTCATCGTAAATAAGATTGTCCAAGGGATACAGTAAACCTGAAGTGAAGCATCGGAATCTAATACTAGGCTCACAGGAGAGGTTCAAATCAAAGAAAGTGAGAGTGGCAGTCCTCTTGTACTTAAGTCATCATTGTGTCTTTTGTATCGAATTCGGATGCAATTTCTGTGTTTCATCGTCAATAAGATGGTCCTAGGGATACAGTAAACCTGAAGTGAAGCATCGGAATCTAAAACTGGATTCATAGGAGAGGTTCAAATCATGGAAAGTTAGAAAGTCAGTCCTCTTGTACTTAAGTTGGCATTGTGCGTTTTGTATTAAATTCGGATGCAAACTCTGTGTTTCATCGCAAATAAGATGGTCCAAGGGATACAGTAAACCTGAAGTGAAGCATCGGAATCTAAAACTGGCCTCACAGGAGAGGTTCAAAACATAGACAGTTAGAGTGTCGGTCCTCTTGTACTTAAGTCGGCATTGTGCCTTTTGTATTAAATTCGGATACAATTACTGTGTCTCATCGTCAATAAGAAGGTCAAAGGTATACAGTAAACCTGAAGTGTGGCATCGGAATCTAAAACTGGACTCACAGGAGAAGTTCAAATCACAGAAAGTGAGAGTGTCAGTCCTCTTTTACTTAAGTCGGAATTGTGCCTTTTGTGTTAAATTCGGATGCAATTTCTGTGTTTCATCGTCAATAAGAAGGTCAAAGTGATACAGTAAACCTGAAGTGAAGCATCGGAATCTAAAGCTGGACTCACAGGAGCTGTTCAAATGAAAGAAAGTGAGAGTGTCAGTCCTCTTGTACTTAAGTCGGAATTGTGCGTTTTGTATTGAATTCGGATGCAATTTCTGTGTTTCATCGTCAATAAGATGGTCCAAGGGATACAGTAAACCTGAAGTGAAGCATCGGAATCTAAAACTGGACTCACAGGAGAGGTTCAAATCAAGGAAAGAGAGAGTGTCAGTCCACTTGTACTTAAGTCGGCATTGTGTCTTTTGTATTGAATTCGGATGCAATTTCTGTGTTTCATCTTCAATAAGAAGGTGCAAGGTATACAGTGAACCTCAAGCGAAGCATCGGAATCTAAAACTGGACTCACAGGAGAGGTTCAAATCGTAGAAAGTGAAAGTGTCAGTCCTCTTGTACTTAAATCGACATTGTGCCTATTGTACAAAATTCGGAAGAAATATCTGTGTTTCATCGTCAATAAGAAGGTGCAAGGTATACAGTAAACCTGAAGTGAAGCATCGGAATCTAAAACCGGACTCACAGGAGAGGTTCAAAACATAGAAAGTTAGAGTGTCAGTCCTCTTGTACTTAAGTTGGCATTCTGCATTTTGTATTAAATTCGGATGCAATTTTTGTGTTTCATCGTCAATAAGCAGGTCCAAGGTATACTGCAAACCTGAAGTGAAGCATCGGAATCTAGACCTGGACTCACAGGAGAGGTTCAAATCAAAGAAAGTGAGAGTGTCAGTCCTCTTGTACTTAAGTCGGCATTGTGCTTTTTGAATTTAATTGCGATGCAAACTCAGTGTTTTATCGTAAATAAGATTGTCCAAGGGATACAGTAAACCTGAAGTGAAGCATCGGAATCTAATACTAGGCTCACAGGAGTGGTTCAAATCAAAGAAAGTGAGAGTGGCAGTTCTCTTGTACTTAAGTCATCATTGTGTCTTTTGTATTGAATTCGGATGCAATTTCTGTGTTTCATCGTCAATAAGATGGTCCAAGGGATACAGTAAACCTGAAGTGAAGCATCGGAATCTAAAACTGGATTCATAGGAGAGGTTCAAATCATGGAAAGTTAGAGTGTCAGTCCTCTTGTACTTATGTTGGCATTGTGCCTTTTGTATTAAATTCGGATGCAAACTCTGTGTTTCATCGCAAATAAGAAGGTCCAAGGGATACAGTAAACCTGAAGTGAAGCATCGGAATATAAAACTGAACTCACAGGAGAGGTTCAAAACATAGACAGTTAGAGTGTCGGTCCTCTTGTACTTAAGTCGGCATTGTGCCTTTTGTATTAAATTCGGATGCAATTACTGTGTCTCATCGTCAATAAGAAGGTCAAAGGTATACAGTAAACCTGAAGTGTGGCATCGGAATCTAAAACTGGACTCACAGGAGAGGTTCAAATAACAGAAAGTGAGAGTGTCAGTCCTCTTTTACTTAAGTCGGCATTGTGTCTTTTGTATTGAATTCGGATGCAATTTCTGTGTTTCATCTTCAATAAGAAGGTGCAAGGTATACAGTGAACCTGAAGCGAAGCATCGGAATCTAAAACTGGACTCACAGGAGAGGTTCAAATCGTAGAAAGTGAAAGTGTCAGTCCTCTTGTACTTAAATCGACATTGTGCCTATTGTACAAAATTCGGAAGCAATTTCTGTGTTTCATCGTCAATAAGAAGGTGCAAGGTATACAGTAAACCTTAAGTGAAGCATCGGAATCTAAAACCGGACTCACAGGAGAGGTTCAAAACATAGAAAGTTAGAGTGTCAGTCCTCTTGTACTTATGTTGGCATTCTGCATTTTGTATTAAATTCGGATGCAATTTTTGTGGTTCATTGTCAATAAGAAGGTCCAAGGTATACTGCAAACCTGAAGTGAAGCATCGGAATCTAGAACTGGACTCACAGGAGAGGTTCAAATCAAAGAAAGTGAGAGTGTCAGTACTCTTTTACTTAAGTCGGCATTGTGCCTTTTGTATTGAATTCGGATGCAATTTCTGTGTTTCATCGTCAATAAGATGGTCCAAGGGATACAGTATACCTGAAGTGAAGCATTGGAATCAAAAACTGGACTCATAGGAGAGGTTCAAATCATGGAAAGTTAGAGTGTCAGTCCTCTTGTACTTAAGTCGGCATTGTGCCTTTTGTATTAAATTCGGATGCAAACTCTGTGTCTCATCGCAAATAAGAAGTTCCATGGGATACAGTAAACCTGCAGTGAAGCATCGGAATCTAAAACTGGACCCACTGGAGAGGTTCAAAACATAGAAAGTTAGAGTGTCGGTCCTCTTGTACTTAAGTCGGCATTGTGCCTTTTGTATTAAATTCGGATGCAATTACTGTGTCTCATCGTCAATAAGAAGGTCAAAGGTGTACAGTAAACCTGAAGTGTGGCATCGGAATCTAAAACTGGACTCACAGGAGAGGTTCAAATCAAAGAAAGTGAGAGTGGCAGTCCTCTTGTACTTAAGTCATCATTGTGTCTTTTGTATTGAATTCGGATGCAATTTCTGTGTTTCATCGTCAATAAGATGGTCCAAGGGATACAGTAAACCTGAAGTGAAGCATCGGAATCTAAAACTGGATTCATAGGAGAGGTTCAAATCATGGAAAGTTAGAAAGTCAGTCCCCTTGTACTTAAGTTGGCATTGTGCGTTTTGTATTAAATTCGGATGCAAACTCTGTGTTTCATCGCAAATAAGATGGTCCAAGGGATACAGTAAACCTGAAGTGAAGCATCGGAATCTAAAACTGGCCTCACAGGAGAGGTTCAAAACATAGACAGTTAGAGTGTCGGTCCTCTTGTACTTAAGTCGGCATTGTGCCTTTTGTATTAAATTCGGATACAATTACTGTGTCTCATCGTCAATAAGAAGGTCAAAGGTATACAGTAAACCTGAAGTGTGGCATCGGAATCTAAAACTGGACTCACAGGAGAAGTTCAAATCACAGAAAGTGAGAGTGTCAGTCCTCTTTTACTTAAGTCGGCATTGTGCCTTTTGTGTTAAATTCGGATGCAATTTCTGTGTTTCATCGTCAATAAGAAGGTCAAAGTGATACAGTAAACCTGAAGTGAAGCATCGGAATCTAAAGCTGGACTCACAGGAGCGGTTCAAATGAAAGAAAGTGAGAATGTCAGTCCTCTTGTACTTAAGTCGGAATTGTGCGTTTTGTATTGAATTCGGATGCAATTTCTGTGTTTCATCGTCAATAAGATGGTCCAAGGGATACAGTAAACCTGAAGTGAAGCATCGGAATCTAAAACTGGACTCACAGGAGAGGTTCAAATCAAAGAAAGAGAGAGTGTCAGTCCACTTGTACTTAAGTCGGCATTGTGTCTTTTGTATTGAATTCGGATGCAATTTCTGTGTTTCATCTTCAATAAGAAGGTGCAAGGTATACAGTGAACCTCAAGCGAAGCATCGGAATCTAAAACTGGACTCACAGGAGAGGTTCAAATCGTAGAAAGTGAAAGTGTCAGTCCTCTTGTACTTAAATCGACATTGTGCCTATTGTACAAAATTCGGAAGAAATTTCTGTGTTTCATCGTCAATAAGAAGGTGCAAGGTATACAGTAAACCTGAAGTGAAGCATCGGAATCTAAAACCGGACTGACAGGAGAGGTTCAAAACATAGAAAGTTAGAGTGTCAGTCCTCTTGTACTTAAGTTGGCATTCTGCATTTTGTATTAAATTCGGATGCAATTTTTGTGTTTCATCGTCAATAAGCAGGTCCAAGGTATACTGCAAACCTGAAGTGAAGCATCGGAATCTAGAACTGGACTCACAGGAGAGGTTCAAATCAAAGAAAGTGAGAGTGTCAGTCCTCTTGCACTTAAGTCGGCATTGTGCTTTTTGAATTTAATTGCGATGCAAACTCAGTGTTTTATCGTAAATAAGATTGTCCAAGGGATACAGTAAACCTGAAGTGAAGCATCGGAATCTAATACTAGGCTCACAGGAGAGGTTCAAATCAAAGAAAGTGAGAGTGGCAGTTCTCTTGTACTTAAGTCATCATTGTGTCTTTTGTATTGAATTCGGATGCAATTTCTGTGTTTCATCGTCAATAAGATGGTCCAAGGGATACAGTAAACCTGAAGTGAAGCATCGGAATCTAAAACTGGATTCATAGGAGAGGTTCAAATCATGGAAAGTTAGAGCGTCAGTCCTCTTGTACTTATGTTCGCATTGTGCCTTTTGTATTAAATTCGGATGCAAACTCTGTGTTTCATCGCAAATAAGAAGGTCCAAGGGATACAGTAAACCTGAAGTGAAGCATCGGAATATAAAACTGGACTCACAGGAGAGGTTCAAAACATAGACAGTTAGAGTGTCGGTCCTCTTGTACTTAAGTCGGCATTGTGCCTTTTGTATTAAATTCGGATGCAATTACTGTGTCTCATCGTCAATAAGAAGGTCAAAGGTATACAGTAAACCTGAAGTGTGGCATCGGAATCTAAAACTGGACTCACAGGAGAGGTTCAAATAACAGAAAGTGAGTGTGTCAGTCCTCTTTTACTTAAGTCGGCATTGTGTCTTTTGTATTGAATTCGGATGCAATTTCTGTGTTTCATCTTCAATAAGAAGGTGCAAGGTATACAGTGAACCTGAAGCGAAGCATCGGAATCTAAAACTGGACTCACAGGAGAGGTTCAAATCGTAGAAAGTGAAAGTGTCAGTCCTCTTGTACTTAAATCGACATTGTGCCTATTGTACAAAATTCGGAAGCAATTTCTGTGTTTCATCGTCAATAAGAAGGTGCAAGGTATACAGTAAACCTGAAGTGAAGCATCGGAATCTAAAACCGGACTCACAGGAGAGGTTCAAAACATAGAAAGTTAGAGTGTCAGTCCTCTTGTACTTATGTTGGCATTCTGCATTTTGTATTAAATTCGGATGCAATTTTTGTGGTTCATCGTCAATAAGAAGGTCCAAGCTATACTGCAAACCTGAAGTGAAGCATCGGAATCTAGAACTGGACTCACAGGAGAGGTTCAAATCAAAGAAAGTGAGAGTGTCAGTACTCTTTTACTTAAGTCGGCATTGTGCCTTTTGTATTGAATTCGGATGCAATTTCTGTGTTTCATCGTCAATAAGATGGTCCAAGGGATACAGTATACCTGAAGTGAAGCATTGGAATCAAAAACTGGACTCATAGGAGAGGTTCAAATCATGGAAAGTTAGAGTGTCAGTCCTCTTGTACTTAAGTCGGCATTGTGCCTTATGTATTAAATTCGGATGCAAACTCTGTGTCTCATCGCAAATAAGAAGGTCCAAGGGATACAGTAAACCTGCAGTGAAGCATCGGAATCTAAAACTGGACCCACTGGAGAGGTTCAAAACATAGAAAGTTAGAGTGTCGGTCCTCTTGTACTTAAGTCGGCATTGTGCCTTTTGTATTAAATTCGGATGCAATTACTGTGTCTCATCGTCAATAAGAATATGCAAGATATTCAGTAAACCAGAAGTGAAGCATCAGAATCGAAAACTGGACTCACAGGACAGGTTCAAATCGTAGAACGTGAGAGTGTCAGTCCTCTTGTACTTAAGTCGGCATTGTGCCTTTTGTAATAAATTCGGATGCAATTTCTGTGTTTCATCGTCAATAAGAATGTGCAAATATTCAGTAAACCTGAAGTGAAGCATCGGAATCTAAAACTGGGCTCCAGGAGAGGTTCAAATCGTAGAAAGTGAGAGTGTAAGTCCGCTTGTACTTAAGTCTGCATTGTGCATTTTGCATAAAATTTGGATGCAATTTCTGTGTTTCATCTTCAATAAGAAGGTGCGAGGTATACAGTGAACCTGAAGCGAAGCATCGGAATCTAAAACTGGACTCACAGGAGAGGTTCAAATCGTAGAAAGTGAAAGTGTCAGTCCTCTTGTACTTAAATCGACATTGTGCCTATTGTACAAAATTCGGAAGCAATTTCTGTGTTTCATCGTCAATAAGAAGGTACAAGGTATACAGTAAACCTGAAGTGAAGCATCGGAATCTAAAACCGGACTCACAGGAGAGGTTCAGATCAAAGAAAGAGAGAGTGTCAGTCCTCTTGTACTTAAGTCGGCATTGTGTCTTTTGTATTGAATTCGGATGCAATTTCTGTGTTTCATCGTCAATACGATGGTCCAAGGGATACAGTAAACCTGAAGTGAAGCATCGGAATCTAAAACTGGACTCACAGGAGAGGTTCAAATCAAAGAAAGTGAGAGTGTCAGTCCTCTTTTACTTAAGTCGGCATTGTGCCTTTTGTATTAAATTCGGATGCAATTTCAGTGTTTCATCTTCAATATGAGGGCCCCAGGTATACAGTAAACCTCAAGTGAAGCATCGGAATCTAAAACTAGACTCTCAGGAGAGGTTCAAATGATAGAAAGTGAGAGTGTCAGTCCTCTTTTACTTAAGTCGTCATTGTGCCTTTTGTATTAAATTCGGATGCAATATCTGTGTTTCGTCGTCAATAAGAAGGTCCAAGGGATACAGTAAACCTGAAGTGAAGCATCGGAATCGAAAACTGGACTCACCGGTCAGATTCAAATCGTAGAACGCGAGAGTGTCAGTCCTCTTGTACTTAAGTCGGCATTGTGCCGTTTGTATTAAATTCGGATGCAATTTCTGTGTTTCATCGTCAATAAGAATGTGCAAGATATTCAGTAAACCTGAAGTGAAGCATCGGAATCGAAAACTGGACTCACAGGACAGGTTCAAATCGTAGAACGTGAGAGTGTCAGTCCTCTTGTACTTAAGTCGGCATTGTGCCTTTTGTATTAAATTCGGATGCAATTTCTGTGTTTCATCGTCAATAAGAATGTGCAAGATATTCAGTAAACCTGAAGTGAAGCATCGGAATCTAAAACTGGGCTCACAGGAGAGGTTCAAATCGTAGGAAGTGAGAGTATCAGTCCCCTTGTACTTAAGTCTGCATTGTGCATTTTGTACTTAACTCGGATGCAATTTCTGTGTTTCATCTTCAATAAGAAGGTCAAGGTATACAGTAAACCTGAAGCGAAGCATCGGAATCTAAAACTGGACACACAGGAGAGGTTCAAATCGTAGAAAGTGAAAGTGTCAGTCCTCTTGTACTTATATCGACATTGTGCCTATTGTACTAAATTCGGATGCAATCTCTGTGTTTCATTGTCAATAAGAAGGTCAAGGTATACAGTAAACCTGAAGTGAAGCATCGGAATCTAAAACCGGACTCACAGGAGAAGTTCAAATCATGGAAAGGGAGAGTGTCAGTCCTCTTGTACTTAAGTCGGCATTGTGCCTCTTATATTAAATTCGGATGCAATTTCTGTGTTTCATCGTCAAAAAGATGGGGCAAGGTATACAGTAAACCTGATGTGAAGCATCAGAATCTAAAACTGGACTCACAGGAGAAGTTCAAATCGTAGAAAATGAGAGTGTCAGTACTCTTTTACTTAAGTCGGCATTGTGCCTTTTGTATTAAATTCGGATGTAATATCTGTGTTTCATCGTCAATAAGAAGGTCCAAGCGATACAGTAAACCTGAAGTGAAGCATCAGAATCTAAAACTGGACTCACAGGAGAGGTTCAAATCATAGAAAGTGAGAGTGTCAGTCCTCTTGTACTTTAGTCGGCATTGTGCTTTTTGAATTAAATTCCGATGCAAACTCAGTGTTTCATCGTAAATAAGAAGGTCCAAGGGATACAGTAAACCTGAAATGAAGCTTCGGAATTCAAAACTTGACTCAAAGGAGAGGTTCAAAACATAGACAGTTAGAGTGTCGGTCCTCTTGTACTTAAGTCGGCATTGTGCCTTTTGTATTAAATTCGGATGCAATTACTGTGTCTCATCGTCAATAAGAAGGTCAAAGGTATACAGTATACCTGAAGTGTAGCATCGGAATCTAAAACTGGACTCACAGGAGAGGTTTAAATCACAGAAAGTGAGAGTGTCAGTCCTCTTTTACTTAAGTCGGCATTGTGCCTTTTGTATTCAATTCGGATGCAATTTCTGTGTTTCAACGTCAATAAGAAGGTCCAAGGGATACAGTAAACCTGAATTGAAGCATCGGAATCTAAAACTGGACTCACAGGAGAGGTTCAAATCATACAAAGTTAGAGTGTCAGTCCTCTTGTACTTAAGTCGGCATTGTGCCTTTTGTATTAAATTCGGATGCAAACTCTGTGTTTCATCGTCAATATGAAGGTTCAAGGGATACAGTAAACCTGAAGTGAAGCATCGGAATCTAAAACTGGACTCACAGGAGAGGTTCAAATCAAAGAAAATGAGAGTGTCAGTCCTCTAGTACTTAAGTCGGCATTGTGCCTTTTGTATTGAATTCGGATGCAATTTCTGTGTTTCATCGTCAATAAGATGGTCCAAGGGATACAGTAAACCTGAAGTGAAGCATCGGAATCTAAAACTGGTCTCACAGGAGAGGTTCACATCATAAAAAGTGAGAGTGTCAGTCCTCTTTTACTTAAGTCAGCATTGTGCCTTTTGTATTAAATTCTTATGCAATTTCTGTGTTTCATCGTCGATAAGAATGTGCAAGATATTCAGTAAACCTGAAGTGAAGCATCGGAATCTAAAACTGGACTCACAGGAGTGGTTCAAATCGTAGAAAGTGAATGGGTCAGTCCTCTTGTACTTAAATCGGCATTGTGCCTATTGTACTAAATTCGAATGCAATTTCTGTGTTTCATCGTCAATAAGAAGGTGCAAGGTATACAGTAAACCTGAAGTGAAGCATCGGAATCTTAAACCGGACTCACAGGAGAGGTTCAAATCACGGAAAGTGAGAGTGTCAGTCCTCTTGTACTTAAGACGGCATTGTGCCTTTTGTATTAAATTCGAATGCAATTTCTGTGTTTCATCGTCAAAATGAAGGAGCAAGGTAAACAGTAAACCTGAAGTGAAGCATCGGAATCTAAAACTGGACTCACAGGTGAGGTTCAAATCGTAGAAAGTGAGAGTGTCAGTCCTCTTGTACTTAAGTCGGCATTGTGCCTTTTGTATTAAATTCGGATGCAATTTCTGTTTTTCGTCGTCAATAAGAAGGTCCAAGGGATACAGTAAATCTGAAGTAAAGCATCGGAATCGAAAACTGGTCTCACCGGACAGGTTCAAATCGTAGAACGTGAGAGTGTCAGTCCTCTTGTACTTATGTCGGCATTGTGATTTTTGTATTAAATATGGATGCAATTTCTGTGTTTCATCGTCGATAAGAATGGGCAAGATATTCAGTAAACCTGAAGCGAAGCATCGGAATCTAAAGCCGGACTCACAGGAGAGGCTCATATCAAAGAAAGTGAGAGTGTCAGTCCTCTTGAACTTAAGTCGGCATTGTGTCTTTTGTATTGAATTCGGATGCAATTTCTGTGTTTCATCGTCAATAAGATGGTCCAAGGGATACAGTAAACCTGAAGTGAAGCATCGGAATCTAAAACTGGGCTCACAGGAGAGGTTCAAATCAAAGAAAGTGAGAGTGTCAGTCCTCTTTTACTTAAGTCGGCATTGTGCCTTTTGTATTAAATTTGGATGCAATTTCAGTGTTTCATCGTCAATAAGAGGGCCCCAGGTATACAGTAAACCTCAAGTGAAGCATCGGAATCTAAAACTAGACTCACAGGAGAGGTTCAAATGATAGAAAGTGAGAGTGTCAGTCCTCTTTTACTTAAGTCGTCATTGTGCCTTTTGTATATAATTCGGATGCAATTTCTATGTTTCGTCGTCAATAAGAAGGTCCAAGGGATACAGTAAACCTGAAGTGAAGCATCGGAATCCAAAACTGGACTCACCGGACAGTTTCAAATCGTAGAACGCGAGAGTGTCAGTCCTCTTGTACTTAAGTCGGCATTGTGCCGTTTGTATTAAATTCGGATGCAATTTCTGTGTTTCATCGTCAATAAGAATGTGCAAGATATTCAGTAAACCTGAAGTGAAGCATCGGAATCGAAAACTGGACTCACAGGACAGGTTCAAATCGTAGAACGTGAGAGTGTCAGTCCTCTTGTACTTAAGTCGGCATTGTGCCTTTTGTATTAAATTCGGATGCAATTTCTGTGTTTCATCGTCAATACGAATGTGCAAGATATTCAGTAAATCTGAAGTGAAGCATCGGAATCTAAAACTGGGCTCACAGGAGAGGTTCAAATCGTAGGAAGTGAGAGTGTCAGTCCTCTTGTACTTAAGTCTGCATTGTGCATTTTGTATTAAATTCGGATGCAATTTCTGTGTTTCATCTTCAATAAGAAGGTCAAGGTATACAGTAAACCTGAAGCGAAGCATCGGAATCTACAACTGGACTCACAGGAGAGGTTCAAATCGTAGCAAGTGAAAGTGTCAGTCCTCTTGTACTTATATCGACATTGTGCCTATTGTACTAAATTCGGATGCAATTTCTGTGTTTCATTGTCAATAAGAAAGTGCAAGGTATACAGTAAACCTGAAGTGAAGCATCGGAATCTAAAACCGGACTCACAGGAGAGGTTCAAAACATGGAAAGTGAGAGTGTCAGTCCTCTTGTACTTAAGTCGGCATTGTGCCTCTTGTATTAAATTCGGATGCAATTTCTGTGTTTCATCGTCAATAAGAAGGTCCAAGGTATACAGTAAACCTGCAGTGAAGCATCGGAATCTAAAACTGGACTCACAGGAGAGGTTCAAATCAAAGAAAATGAGAGTGTCAGTCCACTAGTACTTAAGTCGGCATTGTGCCTTTTGTATTGAATTCGGATGCAATTTCTGTGTTTCATCGTCCATAAGATGGTCCAAGGGATACAGTAAACCTGAAGTGAAGCATCGTAATCTAAAACTGGTCTCACAGGAGAGGTTCACATCATAAAAAGTGAGAGTGTCAGTCCTCTTTTACTTAAGTCGGCATTGTGCCTTTTGTATTAAATTCGGATGCAATTTCTGTGTTTCATCGTCGATAAGAATGTGCAAGATATTCAGTAAACCTGAAGTGAAGCATCGGAATCTAAAACTGGACTCACAGGAGAGGTTCAAATCGTAGAAAGTGAATGGGTCAGTCCTCTTGTACTTAAATCGGCATTGTGCCTATTGTACTAAATTCGGATGCAATTTCTGTGTTTCATCGTCAATAAGAAGGTGCAAGGTATACAGTAAACCTGAAGTGAAGCATCGGAATCTTAAACCGGACTCACAGGAGAGGTTCAAATCACGGAAAGTGAGAGTGTCAGTCCTCTTGTACTTAAGACGGCATTGTGCCTTTTGTATTAAATTCGGATGCAAACTCTGTGTTTCATCGCAAATAAGAAGGTCAAAGGGATACAGTAAACCTGAAGTGAAGCATCGGAATCCAACACTGGACTCACAGGAGAGGTCCAAAACATAGAAAGTTAGAGTGTCGGTCCTCTTGTACTTAAGTCGTCATTGTGCATTTTGAATTAAATTCAGATGCAATTACTGTGTCTCATCGTCAATAAGAATGTGCAAGTTATTCAGTAAACCTGAAGTGAAGCATCGGAATCGAAAACTGGGCTCACAGGACAGTTTCAAATCGTAGAACGTGAGAGTGTCTGTCCTCTTGTACTTAAGTCGGCATTGTGCCTTTTGTATTAAATTCGGATGCAATTTCTGTGTTTCATCGTCAATAAGAATGTGCAAGATATTCAGTAAACCTGAAGTGAAGCATCGGCATCTAAAACTGGGCTCACAGGAGAGGTTCAAATCTTAGAAAGTGAGAGTGTAAGTCCTCTTGTACTTAAGTCGGCATTGTGCCTTTTGTATTAAATTCGGATGCAATTTCAGTGTTTCATCGTCCATAAGAGGGTCCCAAGTATACAGTAAACCTAAAGTGAAGCATCGGAATCTAAAAGTAGACTCACAGGAGAGGTTCAAATGATAGAAAGTGAGAGTGTCAGTCCTCTTTTACTTAAGTCGTCATTGTGCCTTTTGTATTAAAGTCGGATGCAATTTCTGTGTTTCGTCGTCAATAAGAAGGTCCAAGGGACACAGTAAATCTGAAGTAAAGCATCGGAATCGAAAACTGGTCTCACCGGACAGGTTCAAATCGTAGAACGTGAGAGTGTCAGTCCTCTTGTACTTATGTCGGCATTGTGATTTTTGTATTAAATTCGGTTGCAATTTCTGTGTTTCATCGTCGACAAGAATGTGCAAGATATTCAGTAAACCTGAAGTGAAGCATCGGAATCTAAAACTGGGCTCACAGGAGAGGTTCAAATCGTAGAAAGTGAGAGTGTAAGTCCACTTGTACTTAAGTCTGCATTGTGCATTTTGTATTAAATTCGGATGCAATTTCTGTGTTTCATCTTCAATAAGGAGGTGCATGGTATACAGTAAACCTGAAGCAAAGCATCGGAATATAAAACCGGACTCACAGGAGAGGTTCAAATCAAAGAAACTGAGAGTGTCAGTCCTCTTGTACTTAAGTCGGCATTGTGTCTTTTGTATTGCATTCGGATGCAATTTCTGTGTTTCATCGTCAATAAGATGGTCCAAGGCATACAGAAAACCTGAAGTGAAGCATCGGAATCTAAAACTGGACTCACAGGAGAGGTTCAAATCAAAGAAAGTGAGAGTGTCAGTCCTCTTTTACTTAAGTCGGCATTGTGCCTTTTGTATTAAATTCGGATGCAACTTCAGTGTTTCATCGTCAATAAGAGGGTCCCAAGTATACAGTAAACCTGAAGTGAAGCATCGGAATCTAAAACTAGACTCACAGGAGAGGTTCAAATGATAGAAAGTGAGAGTGTCAGTCCTCTTTTACTTAGGTCGTCATTGAGCCTTTTGCATTAAATTCGGATGCAATTTCTGTGTTTCGTCGTCAATAAGAAGGTCCAAGAGATACAGTAAACCTGAAGTAAAGCATCGGAATCGAAAACTGGACTCACCGGACAGGTTCAAATCGTAGAACGTAAGAGTGTCAGTCCTCTTGTACTTAAGTCGGCATTGTGCCTTTTGTATTAAGTTCGGATGCAATTTCTGTGTTTCATCGTCAATAAGAATGTGCAAGATATTCAGTAAACCTGAAGTGAAGCATCGGAATCGAAAACTGGACTCACAGGGCAGGTTCAAATCGTAGAACGTGAGAGTGTCAGTCCTCTTGTACTTAAGTCGGCATTGTGCCTTTTGTATTAAATTCGGATGCAATTTCTGTGTTTCATCATCAATAAGAATGTGCAAGATATTCAGTAAACATGAAGTGAAGCATCGGAATCTAAAACTGGGCTCACAGGAGAGGTTCAAATCGTAGAAAGTGAGAGTGTCAGTCCTCTTTTACTTAAGTCTGCATTGTGCATTTTGTATTAAATTCGGATGCAATTTCTGTGTTTCATCTTCAATAAGAAGGTCAAGGTATACAGTAAACCTGAAGCGAAGCATCGGAATCTAAAACTGGACTCACAGGAGAGGTTCAAATCGTAGAAAGTGAAAGTGTCAGTCGTCTTGTACTTAAATCGACATTGTGCCTATTGTACTAAATTCGGATGCAATTTCTGTGTTTCATCGTCAATAAGAAGGTGCAAGGTATACAGTAAACCTGAAGTGAAGCATCGGAATATAAAACCGGACTCACAGGAGAGGTTCAAATCATGGAAAGTGAGAGTGTCAGTCCTCATGTACTTAAGTCGGCATTGTGCCTTTTGTATTATATTCGGATGCAATATCTGTGTTTCATCGTCAAAAAGAAGGTGCAAGGTATACAGTAAACCTGATGTGAAGCATCGGAATCTAAAACTGGACTCACAGGGGAGGTTCAAATCGTAGAAAGTGAGAGTGTCAGTACACTTTTACTTAAGTCGGCATTGTGCCTTTTGTATTAAATTCGGATGCAATTTCTGTGTTTCATCGTCAATAAGAAGGTCCAAGGGGTACAGTAACCCTGAAGTGAAGCATCGGAATCTAAAACTGGACTCACAGGAGAGGTTCAAATCGTAGAAAGTGAGGGTGTCAGTCCGCTTGTACTTAAGTCGGCATTGTGCCTTTTGTATTGAATTCGGATGCAACTTCTGTGTTTCATCGTCAATAAGATGTCCAAGGGATACAGTAAACCTGAAATGAAGCATCGGAATCTGAAACTGGACTCACGGGAGAGGTTCAAACCATAGATAGTGACAGCGTTAGTCCTCTTGTACTTAAGTCGGCATTGTGCCTTTTGTATTAAATTCGAATGCAATTTCTGTGTTTCATCGTCAATAAGAAGGTCCAAGGGATACAGTAAACCTGAAGTGGAGCATCGGAATCTAAAACTGGACTCACAGGAGAGGTTCTAATCATAAAATGTGAGAGTGTCAGTCCTCTTTTACTTAAGTCGGCATTGTGCATTTGGTATTAAATTCGGATACAATTTCTGTGTTTCATCGTCTAAAAGAAGGTCCAAGGGATACTGCAAACCTGAAGCGAAGCATCGGAATCTAAAACTGGACTCACAGGAGAGGTTCAAATCGTAGAAAGTGAAAGTGTCAGTCCTCTTGTACTTATATCAACATTGTGCCTATTGTACTAAATTCGGATCCAATTTCTGTGTATCATCGTCAATAAGATGGTGCAAGGTATACAGTAAACCTGAAGTGAAGCATCGGAATCTAAAACCGGACTCACAGGAGAGGTTCAAATCAAAGAAAGTGAGGGTGTCAGTCCTCTTGTACTTAAGTCGGCATTGTGTCTTTTGTATTGAATTCGGATGCAATGTCTGTGTTTCATTGTCAATAAGATGGTCCAAGGGATACAGTAAACCTGAAGTGAAGCATCGGAATCTAAAACTGGACTCACAGGAGAGGTTCAAGTCAAAGAAAGTGAGAGTGTCAGTCCTCTTTTACTTAAGTCGGCATTGTGCCTTTTGTATTAAATTCGGATGCAATTTCAGTGTTTCATCGTCAATAAGAGGGTCCCAGGTATACAGTAAACCTGAAGTGAAGCATCGGAATCTAAAACTAGACTCACAGGAGAGGTTCAAATGATAGATAAATAGAGTGTCAGCCCTCTTTTATTTAAGTCGTCATTGTGCCTTTTGTATTAAATTCGGATGCAATTTCTATGTTTCGTCGTCAATAAGAAGGTCCAAGGGATACAGTAAACCTGAAGTAATGCACCGGAATCGAAAACTGGACTCACCGGACAGGTTCAAATCGTAGAACGTGAGATTGTCAGTCCTCTTGTACTTAAGTCGGAATTGTGCCTTTTGTATTAAGTTCGGATGCAATTTCTGTGTTTCATCCTCAATAAGAATGTGCAAGATATTCAGTAAACCTGAAGTGAAGCATTGGAATCGAAAACTGGACTCACAGGACAGGTTCAATTCGAAGAACGTGAGAGTGTCAGTCCTCTTGTACTTAAGTCGGCATTGTGCCTTTTGTATTAAATTCGGATGCAATTTCTGTGTTTCATCGTCAATAAGAATGTGCAAGATATTCAGTAAACCTGAAGTGAAGCATCAGAATCTAAAACTGGGCTCACAGGAGAGGTTCAAATCGTAGAAAGTGAGAATGTCAGTCCTCTTATACTTAAGTCTGCATTGTGCATTTTGTTTTAAATTCGGATGCAATTTCTGTGTTTCATCTTCAATAAGAAGGTCAAGGTATACAGTAAACCTGAAGCGAAACATCGGAATCTAAAACTGGACTCACAGGAGAGGTTGAAATCGTAGAAAGTGAATGTGTCAGTCCTCTTGTGCTTAAATCGACATTGTGCCCATTGTACTAAATTCGGATGCAATTTCTGTGTTTCATCGTCAATAAGAAGGTGCAAGGTATACAGTAAACCTGAAGTGAAGCATCGGAATCTAAAACCGGACTCACAGGAGAGTTTCAAATCATGGAAAGTGAGAGTGTCAGTCCTCTTGTACTTAGGTCGGCATTGTGCCTTTTGTATTAAATTCGGGTGCAATTTCTGTGTTTCATCGTCAAAAAGAAGGTGCAAGGTATACAGTAAACCTGATGTGAAGCATCGGAATCTAAAACTGGAGTCACAGGAGAGGTTCAAATCGTAGAAAGTCGGAGTGTCAGTACTATTTTACTTAACTCGGCATTGTGCCTTTTGTATTAAATTCGGATGCAATTTATGTGTTTAGTCGTCAATAAGAAGGTCCAAGGGATACAGTAAACCTGAAGTGAAGCATCGTAATCTAAAACTGGACTCACAGGAGAGGTTCAAATCATATAAAGTGAGAGTGTCAGTCCTCTTGTACTTAAGTCGGCATTGTGCTTTTTGAATTTAATTCCGATGCAAAACTCAGTGTTTCATTAAATAAGAAGGTCCAAGGGATACATTTAATCTGAAAAGAAGCTTCTTAATTCAAAACTGGACTCACAGGAGAGTTTCAAAACATAGACAGTTAGAGTGTCGGTCCTCTTGTACTTAAGTCGGCACTGTGCCTTTTGTATTAAATTCGGATGCAATTTCTGTGTTTCATCGTCAATAAGAATGTGCAAGATATTCAGTAAACCTGAAGTGAAGCATCGGAATCTAAAACTGGGCTCACAGGAGAGGTTCAAATCGTAGAAAGTGAGAGTGTAAGTCCTCTTCTACTTAATTCTGCATTGTGCATTTTGTATTAAATTCGGATGCAATTTCTGTGTTTCATCTTCAATAAGGAGGTGCAAGGTATACAGTAAACCTGAAGCAAAGCATCGGAATATAAAACCGGACTCACAGGAGAGGTTCAAATCAAAAAAAGTGAGAGTGTCAGTCCTCTTGTACTTAAGTCGGCATTGTGTCTTTTGTATTGCATTCGGATGCAATTTCTGTGTTTCATCGTCAATAAGATGGTCCAAGGGATACAGTAAACCTGAAGTGAAGCATCGGAATCTAAAACTGGACTCACAGGAGAGGTTCAAATCAAAGAAAGTGAGAGTGTCAGTCCTCTTTTACTTAAGTCGGCATTGTGCCTTTTGTATTAAATTCGGATGCAATTTCAGTGTTTCATCGTCAATAAGAGGGTCCCAGGTATACAGTAAACCTGAAGTGAAGCATCGGAATCTAAAACTAGACTCACTGGAGAGGTTCAAATGATAGAAAGTGAGAGTGTCAGTCCTCTTTTACTTAGGTCGTCATTGAGCCTTTTGTATTAAAATCGGATGCAATTTCTGTGTTTCGTCGTCAATAAGAAGGTCCAAGAGATACAGTAAACCTGAAGTAAAGCATCGGAATCGAAAACTGGACTCACCAGACAGGTTCAAATCGTAGAACGTGAGAGTGTCAGTCCTCTTGTACTTAAGTCGGCATTGTGCCTTTTGTATTAAGTTCGGATGCAATTTCTGTGTTTCATCGTCAATAAGAATGTGCAAGATATTCAGTAAACCTGAAGTGAAGTATCGGAATCGAAAACTGGACTCACAGGACAGGTTCAAATCGTAGAACGTGAGAGTGTCAGTCCTCTTGTACTTAAGTCGGCATTGTGCCTTTTGTATTAAATTCGAATGCAATTTCTGTGTTTCATCGTCAATAAGAAGGTCCAAGGGATACAGTAAACCTGAAGTGGAGCATCGGAATCTAAAACTGGACTCACAGGAGAGGTTCTAATCATAAAATGTGAGAGTGTCAGTCCTCTTTTACTTAAGTCGGCATTGTGCATTTGGTATTAAATTCGGATACAATTTCTGTGTTTCATCGTCTAAAAGAAGGTCCAAGGGATACTGTAAACCTGAAGCGAAGCATCGGAATCTAAAACTGGACTCACAGGAGAGGTTCAAATCGTAGAAAGTGAAAGTGTCAGTCCTCTTGTACTTATATCAACATTGTGCCTATTGTACTAAATTCGGATCCAATTTCTGTGTATCATCGTCAATAAGAAGGTGCAAGGGATACAGTAAACCTGAAGTGAAGCATCGGAATCTAAAACCGGACTCACAGGAGAGGTTCAAATCAAAGAAAGTGAGGGTGTCAGTCCTCTTGTACTTAAGTCGGCATTGTGTCTTTTGTATTGAATTCGGATGCAATGTCTGTGTTTCATTGTCAATAAGATGGTCCAAGGGATACAGTAAACCTGAAGTGAAGCATCGGAATCTAAAACTGGACTCACAGGAGAGGTTCAAGTCAAAGAAAGTGAGAGTGTCAGTCCTCTTTTACTTAAGTCGGCATTGTGCCTTTTGTATTAAATTCGGATGCAATTTCAGTGTTTCATCGTCAATAAGAGGGTCCCAGGTATACAGTAAACCTGAAGTGAAGCATCGGAATCTAAAACTAGACTCACAGGAGAGGTTCAAATGATAGATAAATAGAGTGTCAGCCCTCTTTTATTTAAGTCGTCATTGTGCCTTTTGTATTAAATTCGGATGCAATTTCTATGTTTCGTCGTCAATAGGAAGGTCCAAGGGATACAGTAAACCTGAAGTAATGCACCGGAATCGAAAACTGGACTCACCGGACAGGTTCAAATCGTAGAACGTGAGATTGTCAGTCCTCTTGTACTTAAGTCGGAATTGTGCCTTTTGTATTAAGTTCGGATGCAATTTCTGTGTTTCATCGTCAATAAGAATGTGCAAGATATTCAGTAAACCTGAAGTGAAGCATTGGAATCGAAAACTGGACTCACAGGACAGGTTCAATTCGAAGAACGTGAGAGTGTCAGTCCTCTTGTACTTAAGTCGGCATTGTGCCTTTTGTATTAAATTCGGATGCAATTTCTGTGTTTCATCGTCAATAAGAATGTGCAAGATATTCAGTAAACCTGAAGTGAAGCATCAGAATCTAAAACTGGGCTCACAGGAGAGGTTCAAATCGTAGAAAGTGAGAATGTCAGTCCTCTTATACTTAAGTCTGCATTGTGCATTTTGTTTTAAATTCGGATGCAATTTCTGTGTTTCATCTTCAATAAGAAGGTCAAGGTATACAGTAAACCTGAAGCGAAACATCGGAATCTAAAACTGGACTCACAGGAGAGGTTGAAATCGTAGAAAGTGAATGTGTCAGTCCTCTTGTGCTTAAATCGACATTGTGCCCATTGTACTAAATTCGGATGCAATTTCTGTGTTTCATCGTCAATAAGAAGGTGCAAGGTATACAGTAAACCTGAAGTGAAGCATCGGAATCTAAAACCGGACTCACAGGAGAGTTTCAAATCATGGAAAGTGAGAGTGTCAGTCCTCTTGTACTTAGGTCGGCATTGTGCCTTTTGTATTAAATTCGGGTGCAATTTCTGTGTTTCATCGTCAAAAAGAAGGTGCAAGGTATACAGTAAACCTGATGTGAAGCATCGGAATCTAAAACTGGAGTCACAGGAGAGGTTCAAATCGTAGAAAGTCGGAGTGTCAGTACTATTTTACTTAACTCGGCATTGTGCCTTTTGTATTAAATTCGGATGCAATTTATGTGTTTAGTCGTCAATAAGAAGGTCCAAGGGATACAGTAAACCTGAAGTGAAGCATCGTAATCTAAAACTGGACTCACAGGAGAGGTTCAAATCATATAAAGTGAGAGTGTCCGTCCTCTTGTACTTAAGTCGGCATTGTGCTTTTTGAATTTAATTCCGATGCAAAACTCAGTGTTTCATTAAATAAGAAGGTCCAAGGGATACATTTAATCTGAAAAGAAGCTTCTTAATTCAAAACTGGACTCACAGGAGAGTTTCAAAACATAGACAGTTAGAGTGTCGGTCCTCTTGTACTTAAGTCGGCACTGTGCCTTTTGTATTAAATTTGGATGCAATTTCTGTGTTTCATCGTCAATAAGAATGTGCAAGATATTCAGTAAACCTGAAGTGAAGCATCGGAATCTAAAACTGGGCTCACAGGAGAGGTTCAAATCGTAGAAAGTGAGAGTGTAAGTCCTCTTCTACTTAATTCTGCATTGTGCATTTTGTATTAAATTCGGATGCAATTTCTGTGTTTCATCTTCAATAAGGAGGTGCAAGGTATACAGTAAACCTGAAGCAAAGCATCGGAATATAAAACCGGACTCACAGGAGAGGTTCAAATCAAAAAAAGTGAGAGTGTCAGTCCTCTTGTACTTAAGTCGGCATTGTGTCTTTTGTATTGCATTCGGATGCAATTTCTGTGTTTCATCGTCAATAAGATGGTCCAAGGGATACAGTAAACCTGAAGTGAAGCATCGGAATCTAAAACTGGACTCACAGGAGAGGTTCAAATCAAAGAAAGTGAGAGTGTCAGTCCTCTTTTACTTAAGTCGGCATTGTGCCTTTTGTATTAAATTCGGATGCAATTTCAGTGTTTCATCGTCAATAAGAGGGTCCCAGGTATACAGTAAACCTGAAGTGAAGCATCGGAATCTAAAACTAGACTCACTGGAGAGGTTCAAATGATAGAAAGTGAGAGTGTCAGTCCTCTTTTACTTAGGTCGTCATTGAGCCTTTTGTATTAAAATCGGATGCAATTTCTGTGTTTCGTCGTCAATAAGAAGGTCCAAGAGATACAGTAAACCTGAAGTAAAGCATCGGAATCGAAAACTGGACTCACCAGACAGGTTCAAATCGTAGAACGTGAGAGTGTCAGTCCTCTTGTACTTAAGTCGGCATTGTGCCTTTTGTATTAAGTTCGGATGCAATTTCTGTGTTTCATCGTCAATAAGAATGTGCAAGATATTCAGTAAACCTGAAGTGAAGTATCGGAATCGAAAACTGGACTCACAGGACAGGTTCAAATCGTAGAACGTGAGAGTGTCAGTCCTCTTGTACTTAAGTCGGCATTGTGCCTTTTGTATTAAATTCGGATGCAATTTCTATGTTTCATCATCAATAAGAATGTGCAAGATATTCAGTAAACATGAAGTGAAGCATCGGAATCTAAAACTGGGCTCACAGGAGAGGTTCAAATCGTAGAAAGTGAGAGTGTCAGTCCTCTTTTACTTAAGTCTGCATTGTGCATTTTGTATTAAATTCGGATGCAATTTCTGTGTTTCATCCTCAATAAGAAGGTCAAGGTATACAGTAAACCTGAAGCGAAGCATCGGAATCTAAAACTGGACTCATAGGAGAGGTTCAAATCGTAGAAAGTGGAAGTGTCAGTCCTCTTGTACTTAAATCGACATTGTGCCTATTGTACTAAATTCGGATGCAATTTCTGTGTTTCATCGTCAATATGAAGGTGCAAGGTATACAGCAAACCTGAAGTGAAGCATCGGAATCTAAAACCGGACTCACAGGAGAGGTTCAAATCATGGAAAGTGAGAGATTCAGTCCTCATGTACTTAAGTCGGCATTGTGCTTTTTGTATTATATTCGGATGCAATTTCTGTGTTTCATCGTCAAAAAGAAGGTGCAAGGTATACAGTAAACCTGATGTGAAGCATCGGAATCTAAAACTGGACTCACAGGGGAGGTTCAAATCGTAGAAAGTGAGAGTGTCAGTACTCTTTTACTTAAGTCGGCATTGTGCATTTTGTATTATTTTCGGATGCAATTTCTGTGTTTCATCGTCAATAAGAAGGTCCAAGGGATACAGTAACCCTGAAGTGAAGCATCGGAATCTAAAACTGGACTCACAGGAGAGGTTCAAATCATAGAAAGTGAGGGTGTCAGTCCGCTTGTACTTAAGTCGGCATTGTGCCTTTTTCATTGAATTCGGATGCAACTTCTGTGTTTCATCGTCAATAAGATGTCCAAGGGATACAGTAAACCTGAAATGAAGCATCGGAATCTGAAACTGGACTCACTGGAGAGGTTCAAATCATAGATAGTGACAGCGTTAGTCCTCTTGTACTTAAGTCGGCATTGTGCCTTTTGTATTAAATTCGAATGCAATTTCTGTGTTTCATCGTCAATAAGAAGGTCCAAGGGATACAGTAAACCTGAAGTGGAGCATCGGAATCTAAAACTGGACTCACAGGAGAGGTTCTAATCATAGAATGTGAGAGTGTCAGTCCTCTTTTACTTAAGTCGGCATTGTGCCTTTGGTATTAAATTCGGATACAATTTCTGTGTTTCATCGTCAAAAAGAAGGTCCAAGGGATACTGTAAACCTGAAGCGAAGCATCGGAATCTAAAACTGGACTCACAGGAGAGGTTCAAATCGTAGAAAGTGAAAGTGTCAGTCCTCTTGTACTTATATAGACATTGTGCCTATTGTACTAAATTCGGATGCAATTTCTGTGTTTCATCGTCAGTAAGAAGGTGCAAGGTATACAGTAAACCTGAAGTGATGCATCAGAATCTAAAACCGGACTCACAGGAGAGGTTCAAATCAAAGAAAGTGAGGGTGTCAGTCCTCTTGTACTTAAGTCGGCATTGTGTCTTTTGTATTGAATTCGGATGCAATTTCTGTGTTTCATCGTCAATAAGATGGTCCAAGGGATACAGTAAACCTGAAGTGAAGCATCGGAATCTGAAACTGGACTCACAGGAGAGGTGGAAGTCAAAGAAAGTGAGAGTGTCAGTCCTCTTTTACTTAAGTCGGCATTGTGCCTTTTGTATTAAATTCGGATGCAATTTCAGTGTTTCATCGTCAATAAGAGGGTCCCAGGTATACAGTAAACCTGAAGTGAAGCATTGGAATCCAAAACTAGACCCACAGGAGAGGTTCAAATGATAGAAAATGAGAGTGTCAGCCCTCTTTTACTTAAGTCGTAATTGTGCCTTTTGTATTAAATTCGGATGCAATTTCTGTGTTTCGTCGTCAATAAGAAGGTCCAAGGGATACAGTGAGCCTGAAGTAAAGTATCGGAATCGAAAACTGGTCTCACCGGACAGGTTCAAATCGTAGAACGTGAGAGTGTCAGTCCTCTTGCACTTAAGTCGGAATTGTGCCTTTTGTATTAAGTTCGGATGCAATTTCTGTGTTTCATTGTCAATAAGAATGGGCAAGATATTCAGTAAACCTAAAGTGAAGCATTGGAATCGAATACTGGACTCACAGGACAGGTTCAATTCGTAGAACGTGAGAGTGTCTGTCCTCTTGTACTTAAGTCGGCATTGTGCCTTTTGTATTAAATTCGGATGCAATTCTGTGTTTCATCGTCAATAAGAATGTGCAAGATATACAGTAAACCTGAAGTGAAGCATCGGAATCTAAAACCGGACTCACAGGAGAGTTTCAAATCATGGAAAGTGAGAGTGTCAGTCCTCTTGTACTTAAGTCGGCATTGTGCCTTTTGTATTAAATTCGGATGCAATTTCTGTGTTTCATCGTCAAAAAGAAGGTCCAAGGGATACAGTAAACCTGAAGTGAAGCATCGGAATCTAAAACTGGACTCACAGGAGAGGTTCAAGTCATATAAAGTGAGAGTGTCAGTCCTCTTGTACTTAAGTCGGCATTGTGCTTTTTGAATTTAATTCCGATGCAAAACACAGTGTTTCATTACATAAGAAGGTCCAAGGGATACAGTAAACCTGAAATGAAGCTCTGGAATTCAAAACTGGACTCACAGGAGAGTTTCAAAACATAGACAGTTAGAGTGTCGTTCCGCTTGTACTTAAGTCGGCACTGTGCCTTTTGTATTAAATTCGGATGCAATTACTATGTCTCATCGTCAATAAGAAGGTCAAAGGTATACAGTATACCTAAAGTGTAGCATCGGAATCTTAAACTGGACTCACAGGAGAGGTTTAAATCACAGAAAGTGAGAGTGTCAGTCCTCTTGTACTTAAGTTGGCATTGTGCCTTTTGTATTAAATTCGGATGCAATTTCTGTGTTTCATCGTCATTAAGAAGGTCCAAGGGATACAGTAAACCTGAAGTGAAGAATCGGAATCTAAAACTGGACTCACAGGAGAGGTTCAAATCAAAAAAATGAGAGTGTCAGTCCTCTAGTACTTATGTCGGCATTGTGCCTTTTCTATTGAATTCGGATGCAATTTCTGTGTTTCATCGTCAATAAGATGGTCGAAGGGATACAGTAAACCTGAAGTGAAGCATCGGAATCTAAAACTGGTCTCACAGGAGTGGTTCACATCATAATAAGTGAGAGTGTCAGTCCTCTTTTACTTAAGTCGGCATTGTGCCTTTGTATTAAATTCGGATGCAATTTCTGTGTTTCATCGTCAATAAGAAGGTCCAAGTGATACAGTAAACCTGAAGTGAAGCATCGGAATCTAAAACTGGACTCACAGGAGAGGTTCAAATCAAAGAAAGTGAGAGTGTCGGTCCTCTTGTACTTAAGTCGGCATTGTGCATTGTGTATCGAATTCGGATGCAATTTCTGTGTTTCATCGTCAATAAGATGGTCCAAGGGATATAGTAAACCTGAAGTGAAGCAACGGAATCGAAAACTGGACTCACAGGAGAGGTTTAAATCGTAGAACGTGAGAGTGACAGTCCCCTTGTACTTATGTCAGCATTGTGATTTTTGTATTAAATTCGGTCTGCAAAATCTGTGTTTCATCGTCAAAAAGAAGGTGCAAGGTATACAGTAAACCTGATGTGAAGCATCGGAATCTAAAACTGGAGTCACAGGAGAGGTTCAAATCGTAGAAAGTCGGAGTGTCAGTACTATTTTACTTAAGTCTGCATTGTGCCTTTTGTATTAAATTCGGATGCAATTTATGTGCTTCGTCGTCAATAAGAAGGTCCAAGGGATACAGTAAACCTGAAGTGAAGCATCGGAATCTAAAACTGGACTCACAGGAGAGGTTCAAATCATATAAAGTGAGAGTGTCAGTCCTCTTGTACTTAAGTCGGCATTGTGCTTTTTGAATTTAATTCCGATGAAAAACTCAGTGTTTCATTAAATAAGAAGGTCCAAGGGATACAGTAAACCTGAAATGAAGCATCGGAATCTGAAACTGGACTCACTGGAGAGGTTCAAATCATAGATAGTGACAGCGTTAGTCCTCTTGTACTTAAGTCGGCACTGTGCCTTTTGTATTAAATTCGAATGCAATTTCTGTGTTTCATCGTCAATAAGAAGGTCCAAGGGATACAGTGAACCTGAAGTGGAACATCGGAATATAAAACTGGACTCACAGGAGAGGTTCTAATCATAGAATGTGAGAGTGTCAGTCCTCTTTTACTTAAGTCGGCATTGTGCCTTTGGTATTAAATTCGGATACAATTTCTGTGTTTCATCGTCAAAAAGAAGGTCCAAGAGATACTGTAAACCTGAAGCGAAGCATCGGAATCTAAAACTGGACTCACAGGAGAGGTTCAAATCGTAGAAAGTGAAAGTGTCAGTCCTCTTGTACTTATATAGACATTGTGCCTATTATACTAAATTCGGATGCAATTTCTGTGTTTCATCGTCAGTAAGAAGGTGCAAGGTATACAGCAAACCTGAAGTGATGCATCAGAATCTAAAACCGGACTCACAGGAGAGGTTCAAATCAAAGAAAGTGAGGGTGTCAGTCCTCTTGTACTTAAGTCTGCATTGTGTCTTTTGTATTGAATTCGGATGCAATTTCTGTGTTTCATCGTCAATAAGATGGTCCAAGGGATACAGTAAACCTGAAGTGAAGCATCGGAATCTAAAACTGGACTCACAGGAGAGGTGGAAGTCAAAGAAAGTGAGAGTGTCAGTCCTCTTTTACTTAAGTCGGCATTGTGCCTTTTGTATTAAATTCGGATGCAATTTCAGTGTTTCATCGTCAATAAGAGGGTCCCAGGTATACAGTAAACCTGAAGTGAAGCATTGGAATCTAAAACTAGACCCACAGGAGAGGTTCAAATGATAGAAAATGAGAGTGTCAGCCCTCTTTTACTTAAGTCGTAATTGTGCCTTTTGTATTAAATTCGGATGCAATTGCTGTGTTTCGTCGTCAATAAGAAGGTCCAAGGGATACAGTGAGCCTGAAGTAAAGCATCGGAATCGAAAACTGGACTCACCGGACAGGTTCAAATCGTAGAACGTGAGAGTGTCAGTCCTCTTGCACTTAAGTCGGCATTGTGCCTTTTGTATTAAATTCGGATGCAATTCTGTGTTTCATCGTCAATAAGAATGTGCAAGATATTCAGTAAACCTAAAGTGAAGCATTGGAATCGAATACTGGACTCACAGGACAGGTTCAATTCGTAGAACGTGAGAGTGTCTGTCCTCTTGTACTTAAGTCGGCATTGTGCCTTTTGTATTAAATTCGGATGCAATTCTGTGTTTCATCGTCAATAAGAATGTGCAAGATATACAGTAAACCTGAAGTGAAGCATCGGAATCTAAAACCGGACTCACAGGAGAGTTTCAAATCATGGAAAGTGAGAGTGTCAGTCCTCTTGTACTTAAGTCGGCATTGTGCCTTTTGTATTAAATTCGGATGCAATTTCTGTGTTTCATCGTCAAAAAGAAGGTCCAAGGGATACAGTAAACCTGAAGTGAAGCATCGGAATCTAAAACTGGACTCACAGGAGAGGTTCAAATCATATAAAGTGAGAGTGTCAGTCCTCTTGTACTTAAGTCGGCATAGTGCTTTTTGAATTTAATTCCGATGCAAAACTCAGTGTTTCATTACATAAGAAGGTCGAAGGGATACAGTAAACCTGAAATGAAGCTCTGGAATTCAAAACTGGACTCACAGGAGAGTTTCAAAACATAGACAGTTAGAGTGTCGGTCCTCTTGTACTTAAGTCGGCACTGTGCCTTTTGTATTAAATTCGGATGCAATTACTGTGTCTCATCGTCAATAAGAAGGTCAAAGGTATACAGTATACCTAAAGTGTAGCATCGGAATCTAAAACTGGACTCACAGGAGAGGTTTAAATCACAGAAAGTGAGAGTGTCAGTCCTCTTGTACTTAAGTTGGCATTGTGCCTTTTGTATTAAATTCGGATGCAATTTCTGTGTTTCATCGTCATTAAGAAGGTCCAAGGGATACAGTAAACCTGAAGTGAAGAATCGGAATCTAAAACTGGACTCACAGGAGAGGTTCAAATCAAAAAAAAGAGAGTGTCAGTCCTCTAGTACTTATGTCGGCATTGTGCCTTTTCTATTGAATTCGGATGCAATTTCTGTGTTTCATCGTCAATAAGATGGTCGAAGGGATACAGTAAACCTGAAGTGAAGCATCGGAATCTAAAACTGGTCTCACAGGAGTGGTTCACATCATAATAAGTGAGAGTGTCAGTCCTCTTTTACTTAAGTCGGCATTGTGCCATTGTATTAAATTCGGATGCAATTTCTGTGTTTCATCGTCAATAAGAAGGTCTAAGTGATACAGTAAACCTGAAGTGAAGCATCGGAATCTAAAACTGGACTCACAGGAGAGGTTCAAATCAAAGAAAGTGAGAGTGTCGGTCCTCTTGTACTTAAGTCGGCATTGTGCATTGTGTATCGAATTCGGATGCAATTTCTGTGTTTCATCGTCAATAAGATGGTCCAAGGGATATAGTAAACCTGAAGTGAAGCAACGGAATCGAAAACTGGACTCACAGGAGAGGTTTAAATCGTAGAACGTGAGAGTGACAGTCCCCTTGTAATTATGTCGGCATTGTGATTTTTGTATTAAATTCGGTCTGCAAAATCTGTGTTTCATCGTCAAAAAGAAGGTGCAAGGTATACAGTAAACCTGATGTGAAGCATCGGAATCTAAAACTGGAGTCACAGGAGAGGTTCAAATCGTAGAAAGTCGGAGTGTCAGTACTATTTTACTTAAGTCGGCATTGTGCCTTTTGTATTAAATTCGGATGCAATTTATGTGTTTCGTCGTCAATAAGAAGGTCCAAGGGATACAGTAAACCTGAAGTGAAGCTTCGGAATCTAAAACTGGACTCACAGGAGAGGTTCAAATCATATAAAGTGAGAGTGTCAGTCCTCTTGTACTTAAGTCGGCATTGTGCTTTTTGAATTTAATTCCGAAGAAAAACTCAGTGTTTTATTAAATAAGAAGGTCCAAGGGATACATTAAACCTGAAATGAAGCTTCGTAATTCAAAACTGGACTCACAGGAGAGTTTCAAAACATAGACAGTTAGAGTGTCGGTCCTCTTGTACTTAAGTCGGCACTGTGCCTTTTGTATTAAATTCGGATGCAATTTCTGTGTTTCATCGTCAATAAGAATGTGCAAGATATTCAGTAAACCTGAAGATGTAGCATCGGAATCTAAAACTGGGCTCACAGGAGAGGTTCAAATCGTAGAAAGTGAGAGTGTAAGTCCTCTTCTACTTAATTCTGCCTTGTGCATTTTGTATAAAATTCGGATGCAATTTCTGTGTTTCATCTTCAATAAGGAGGTGCAAGATATACAGTAAACCTGAAGCAAAGCATCGGAATATAAAACCGGACTCACAGGAGAGGTTCAAATCAAAGAAAGTGAGAGTGTCAGTCCTCTTGTACTTAAGTCGGCATTGTGTCTTTTGTATTGCATTCGGATGCAATTTCTGTGTTTCATCGTCAATAAGATGGTCCAAGGGATTCAGTAAACCTGAAGTGAAGCATCGGAATCTAAAACTGGACTCACAGGAGAGGTTCAAATCAAAGAAAGTGAGAGTGTCAGTCCTCTTTTACTTAGGTCGTCATTGAGCCTTTTGTATTAAATTCGGATGCAATTTCTGTGTTTCGTCGTCAATAAGAAGGTCCAAGAGATACAGTAAACCTGAAGTAAAGCATCGGAATCGAAAACTGGACTCACCAGACAGGTTCAAATCGTAGAACGTGAGAGTGTCAGTCTTCATGTACTTAAGTCGGCATTGTGCCTTTTGTATTAAGTTCGGATGCAATTTCTATGTTTCATCGTCAATAAGAATGTGCAAGATATTCAGTAAACCAGAAGTGAAGTATCGGAATCGAAAACTGGACTCACAGGACAGGTTCAAATCGTAGAACGTGAGAGTGTCAGTCCTCTTGTACTTAAGTCGGCATTGTGCCTTTTGTATTAAATTCGGATGCAATTTCTGTGTTTCATCATCAATAAGAATGTGCAAGATATTCAGTAAACATGAAGTGAAGCATCGGAATCTAAAACTGGGCTCACAGGAGAGGTTCAAATCGTAGAAAGTGAGAGTGTCAGCCCTCTTTTACTTAAGTCTGCATTGTGCATTTTGTATTAAATTCGGATGCAATTTCTGTGTTTCATCTTCAATAAGAAGGTCAAGGTATACAGTAAACCTGAAGCGAAGCATCGGAATCTAAAACTGGACCCACAGGAGAGGTTCAAATCGTAGAAAGTGAAAGTGTCAGTCCTCTTGTACTTAAATCGACATTGTGCCTATTGTACTAAATTCGGATGCAATTTCTGTGTTTTATCGTCAATAAGAAGGTGCAAGGTATACAGTAAACCTGAAGTGAAGCATCGGAATCTAAAACCGGACTCACAGGAGAGGTTCAAATCATGGAAAGTGAGAGTTTCAGTCCTCATGTACTTAAGTCGGCATTGTGCCTTTTGTATTATATTCGGATGCAATTTCTGTGTTTCATCGTCAAAAAGAAGGTGCAAGGTATACAGTAAACCTGATGTGAAGCATCGGAATCTAAAACTGGACTCACAGGGGAGGTTCAAATCGTAGAAAGTGAGAGTGTCAGTACTCTTTTACTTAAGTCGGAATTGTGCCTTTTGTATTAAATTCGGATGCAATTTCTGTGTTTCATCGTCAATAAGAAGGTCCAAGGGATACAGTAACCCTGAAGTGAAGCATCGGAATCTAAAACTGGACTCACAGGAGAGGTTCAAATCATAGAAAGTGAGGGTGTCAATTCGCTTGTACTTAAGTCGGCATTGTGCCTTTTGTATTGAATTCGGATGCAACTTCTGTGTTTCATCGTCAATAAGAAGGTCCAAGGGATACTGTAAACCTGAAGCGAAGCATCGGAATCTAAAACTGGACTCACAGGAGAGGTTCAAATCGTAGAAAGTGAAAGTGTCAGTCCTCTTGTACTTATATAGACATTGTGCCTATTGTACTAACTTCGGATGCAATTTCTGTGTTTCATCGTCAATAAGAAGGTGCAAGGCATACAGTAAACCTGAAGTGATGCATCGGAATCTAAAACCGGACTCACAGGAGAGGTTCAAATCAATGAAAGTGAGGGTGTCAGTCCTCTTGTACTTAAGTCGGCATTGTGTCTTTTGTATTGAATTCGGATGCAATTTCTGAGTTTCATCGTCAATAAGATGGTCCAAGGGATACAGTAAACCTGAAGTGAAGCATCGGAATCTAAAACTGGACTCACAGGAGAGGTTCAAGTCAAAAAAAGTGAGAGTGTCAGTCCTCTTTTACTTAAGTCGGCATTGTGCCTTTTGTATTAAATTCGGATGCAATTTCAGTGTTTCATCGTCAATAAGAGGGTCCCAGGTATACAGTAAACCTGAAGTGAAGCATTGGAATCTAAAACTAGACCCACAGGAGAGGTTCAAATGATAGAAAATGAGAGTGTCAGCCCTCTTTTACTTAAGTCGTCATTGTGCCTTTTGTATTAAATTCGGATGCAATTTCTGTGTTTCGTCGTCAATAAGAAGGTCCAAGGGATACAGTAAGCCTGAAGTAAAGCATCGGAATCGAAAACTGGACTCACCGGACAGGTTCAAATCGTAGAACGTGAGAGTGTCAGTCCTCTTGCACTTAAGTCGGAATTGTGCCTTTTGTATTAAGTTCGGATGCAATTTCTGTGTTTCATCGTCAATAAGAATGTGCAAGATATACAGTAAACCTGAAGTGAAGCATCGGAATCTCAAACCGGACCCACAGGAGAGTTTCAAATCATGGAAAGTGAGAGTGTCAGTCCTCTTGTACATAAGTCGGCATTGTGCCTTTTGTATTAAATTGGGATGCAATTTCTGTGTTTCATCGTCAAAAAGAAGGTCCAAGGGATACAGTAAACCTGAAGTGAAGCATCGCATTCTAAAACTGGACTCACAGGAGAGGTTCAAATCATATAAAGTGAGAGTGTCAGTCCTCTTGTACTTAAGTCGGCATTGTGCTTTTTGAATTTAATTCCGATGCAAAACTCAGTGTTTCATTACATAAGAAGGTCCAAGGGATACAGTAAACCTGAAATGAAGCTTCGGAATTCAAAACTGGACTCACAGGAGAGTTTCAAAACATAGACAGTTAGAGTGTCGGTCCTCTTGTACTTAAGTCGGCACTGTGCCTTTTGTATTAAATTTGGATGCAATTACTGTGTCTCATCGTCAATAAGAAGGTCAAAGGTATACAGTATACCTAAAGTGTAGCATCGGAATCTAAAACTGGACTCACAGGAGAGGTTTAAATCACAGAAAGTGAGAGTGTCAGTCCTCTTGTACTTAAGTTGGCATTGTGCCTTTTGTATTAAATTCGGATGCAATTTCTGTGTTTCATCGTCAATAAGAAGGTCCAAGGGATACAGTAAACCTGAAGTGAAGAATCGGAATCTAAAACTGAACTCACAGGAGAGGTTCAAATAAAAAAAATGAGAGTGTCAGTCCTCTAGTACTTATGTCGGCATTGTGCCTTTTGTATTGAATTCGGATGCAATTTCTGTGTTTCATCGTCAATAAGATGGTCCAAGGGATACAGTAAACCTGAAGTGAAGCATCGGAATCTAAAACTGGTCTCACAGGAGTGGTTCACATCATAATAAGTGAGAGTGTCAGTCCGCTTTTACTTAAGTCGGCATTGTGCCTTTGTATTAAATTCGGATGCAATTTCTGTGTTTCATCGTCAATAAGAAGGTCCAAGTGATACAGTAAACCTGAAGTGAAGCATCGGAATCTAACACTGGACTCACAGGTGAGGTTCAAATCAAAGAAAGTGAGAGTGTCGGTCCTTTTGTACTTAAGTCGGCATTGTGCATTGTGTATCGAATTCGGATGCAATTTCTGTGTTTCATCGTCAATAAGATGGTCCAAGGGATATAGTAAACCTTAAGTGAAGCAACGGAATCGAAAACTGGACTCACAGGAGAGGTTCAAATCGTAGAACGTGAGAGTGACAGTCCCCTTGTACTTATGTCGGCATTGTGATTTTTGTATTAAATTCGGTCTGCAATATCTGTGTTTCATCGTCAATAAGAACGTGCAAGATATTCAGAAAACCTGATGTGAAGCATCGGAATCTAAAACTGGGCTCACAGGAGAGGTTCAAATCGTAGAAAGTGAGAGTGTCAGTCCCCTTGTACTTAAGTCGGCATTGTGCATTTTGTATTACATGCGGATGCAATTTCTGTGTTTCATCGTCAATAAGAAGGTTCAAGGTATACAGTAAACCTGAACAGAAGCATCGGAATCTTAAACCGGACTCACAGGAGATGTTCGAATCACGGAGAGTGAGAGTGTCAGTCCTCTTGTACTTAAGACGGCATTGTGCCTTTTGTATTAAATTCGAATGCAATTTCTGTGTGTCATCGTCAAAAAGAAGGTGAAGGTAAACAGTAAACCTGAAGTGAAGCATCGGAATCTAAAATTGGACTCACAGGACAGGTTCAAATCGTAGACAGTGAGAGTGTCAGTCCTCTTGTACTTAAGTCGGCATTGTGCCTTTGGTACTAAATTCGGATACAATTTCTGTGTTTCATCGTCAAAAAGAAGGTCCAAGGGATACAGTAAACCTGAAGTGAAGCATCGGAATCTAAAACTGGACTCACTGGAGAGGTTCAAATCATAGAAAGTTAGAGTGTCAGTCCTCTTGTACTTAAGTCGGCATTCTGCATTTTGTAGTTAATTCGGATGCAATTTCTGTGTTTCATCGTCAATAAGAAGGTCCAAGGTACACAGTTAACCTGAAATGTAGCATCGGAATCTAAAACTGGACTCACAGGAAAGGTTCAAATCTTAGAAAGTTAGAGTGTCAGTCCTCTTTTACTTAAGTCGGCATTGTGCCTTTTGTATTACATTCGGACGCCAACTCTGAGTTGCATCGTCAATAATAAGGTCCGAGGGATACAGTAAACCTGAAGTGAAAAATCGGAATCTAAAACCGGACTCACAGGAGAGGTTCAAATCATAGAAAGTGAGAGTGTCAGTCCTCTTGTACTTAAGTCGGCATTGTGCCTTTGGTATTAAATTCGGATGCAATTTCTGTGTTTCATCATCAAAAAGAATGTCCAAGGAATACTGTATACCTTAAGCGAAGCGTCGGAATCTAAAACTGGACTCACAGGAGAGGTTCAAATCGTAGAAAGTGAAAGTGTCAGTCCTCTTTTACTTAAGTCGGCATTGTGCCTTTTGTATTAAATTCGAATGCAATTTCTGTGTTTCATCGTCAATAAGAAGGTCCAAGGGATACAGTAAACCTGAAGTGGAGCATCGGAATCTAAAACTGGACTCACAGGAGAGGTTCTAATCATAGAATGTGAGAGTGTCAGTCCTCTTTTACTTAAGTCGGCATTGTGCCTTTGGTATTAAATTCGGATGCAATTTCTGTGTTTCATCGTCAAAAAGAAGGTCCAAGGGATACTGTAAACCTGAAGCGAAGCATCGGAATCTAAAACTGGACTCACAGCAGAGGTTCAAATCGTAGAAAGTGAAAGTGTCAGTCCTCTTGTACTTAAATCGACATTGTGCCTATTGTGCTAAATGCGGAGGCAATTTCTGTGTTTCATCGTCAATAAGAAGGTGCAAGGTATACAGTAAACCTGAAGTGAAGCATCGGAATCTAAAACCGGACTCACAGGAGAGGTTCAAATCAAAGAGAGTGAGAGTGTCAGTCCTCTTGTACTTAAGTCGGCATTGTGTCTTTTGTATTGACGTCGGATGCAATTTCTGTGTTTCATCGTCAATAAGATGGTCCAAGGGATACAGTAAACCTGAAGTGAAGCATCGGAATCTAAAACTGGACTCACAGGAGAGGTTCAAATCAAAGAAAGTGAGAGTGTCAGTCCTGTTTTACTTAAGTCGGCATTGTGCCTTTTGTATTAAATTCGGATGCAATTTCAGTGTTTCATCGTCAATAAGAGGGTCCCAGGTATACAGTAAACCTAAAGTGAAGCATCGGAATCTAAAACTAGACTCACAGGAGAGGTTCAAATGATAGAAAGTGAGAGTGTCATTCATCTTTTACTTAAGTCGGCATTGTGCCTTTTGTATTAAATTCGGATGCAATTTCTGTGTTTCATCGTCAAAAAGAAGGTGCAAGGTATGCAGTAAACCTGATGTGAAGCATCGGAATCTAAAACTGGACTCACAGGAGAGGTTCAAATCGTAGAAAGTGAGAGTGTCAGTACTCTTTTACTTAAGTCGGCATTGTGCCTTTTGCATTAAATTCGGATGCAATTTCTGTCTTTCATCGTCAATAAGAAGGTCCAAGGGATACAGTAAAGCTGAAGTGAAGCATCGGAATCTAAAACTGGACTCACAGGAGAGGTTCATATTATAGAAAGTGAGAGTGTTAGACCTCTTGTACTTATGTCGGCATTGTGCCTTTTGTATTGAATTCGGATGCAACTTCTGTGTTTCATCGTCAATACGATGTCCAAGGGATACAGTAAACCTGAAGTGAAGCATCGGAATCTGAAACTGGACTCACGGGCGAGGTTCAAATCATAGATAGTGACAGCGTTAGTCCTCTTGTACTTAAGTCGGCATTGTGCCTTTTGTATTAAATTCGAATGCAATTTCTGTGTATCATTGTCAATAAGAAGGTCCAAGGGATACATTAAAATTGAAGTGGAGCATCGGAATCTAAAATTGGACTCACAGGAGAGGTTCAAATCATATAAAGTGAGAGTATCAGTCCCCTTGTACTTAAGACGGCATTGTGCTTTTTGAATTTAATACCGATGCAAACTCAGTGTTTCATCGTAAATAAAAAGGTCCAAGGGATACAGTAAACCTGAAATGAAGCTTCGGAATTCAAAACTGGACTCACAGGAGAGGTTCAAAACATAGACAGTTAGAGTGTCGGTCCTCTTGTACTTAAGTCAGCACTGTGCCTTTTGTATTAGATTCGGATGCAATTACTGTGTCTCATCGTCAATAAGAAGGTCAAAGGTATACAGTATACCTGAAGTGTAGCATCGGAATCTAAAACTGGTCTCACAGGAGTGGTTCACATCATAAAAAGTGAGTGTGTCAGTCCTCTTTTACTGAAGTCGGCATTGTGCCTTTTGTATTAAATTCGGATGCAATTTCTGTGTTTCATCGTCAATAAGAAGGTCGAAGGGATACAGTAAACCCAAAGTGAAGCATCGGAATGTAAAACTGGACTCACAGGAGAGGTTCAAATCATAGAAAGTTAGAGTGTCAGTCCTCTTGTACTTAAGTCGGCATTGTGCCTTTGGTATTAAATTCGGATGCAAACTCTGTGTTTCATCGAAAATAAGAAGGTCCAAGGGATACAGTATACCTGAAGTGTAGCATCGGAATCTAAAACTGGACTCACAGGAGAGGTTTAAATCACAGAAAGTGAGAGGGTCAGTCCTCTTTTACTTAAGTCGGCATTGTGCCTTTTGTATTAAATTCGGATGCAATTTCTGTGTTTCATCGTCAATAAGAAGGTCCAAGGGATACAGTAAACCTGAAGTGAAGCATCGGAATCTAAAACTGGACTCACAGGAGAGGTTCAAATCATACAAAGTTAGAGTGTCAGTCCTCTTGTACTTAAGTCGGCATTGTGCCTTTTGTATTAAATTCGGATGCAAACTCTGTGTTTCATCGTCAATAAGAAGGTTCAAAGGATACAGTCAACCTGAAGTGAAGCATCGGAATCTAAAACTGGACTCACAGGAGAGGTTCAAATCAAGAAAATGAGAGTGTCAGTCCTCTAGTACTTAAGTCGGCATTGTGCCTTTTGTATTGAATTCGGATGCAATTTCTGTGTTTCATCGTCAATAAGATGGTCCAAGGGATACAGTAAACCTGGAGTGAAGCATCGGAATCTAAAACTGGTCTCACAGGAGTGGTTCACATCTTAAAAAGTGAGAGTGTCAGTCCTCTTTTACTTAAGTCGGCATTGTGCCTTTTGTATTACATTCGAATGCAATTTCTGTGTTTCATCGTCTATAAGAAGGTCCAAGGGATACAGTAAACCCGAAGTGAAGCATCGGAATGTAAAACTGGACTCACAGGAGAGGTTCAAATCATAGAAAGTTAGAGTGTCAGTCCTCTTGTACTTAAGTCGGCATTGTGCTTTTTGAATTTAATTCCGATGCAAACTCAGTGTTTCATCGTAAATAAGAAGGTCCAAGGGATACAGTAAACCTGAAATGAAGCTTCGGAATTCAAAACTGGACACACAGGAGAGGTTCAAAACATAGACAGTTAGAGTGTCGGTCCTCTTTTACTTAAGTCGGCATTGTGCAATTTGTATTAAATTCGGATGCAATACCTGTGTTACGTCGTCAATAAGAAGCTCCAAGGGATACAGTAAACCTGAAGTGAAGCATCGGAATCGAAAACTGGAATCACAGGAGAGGTTCAAATCGTAGAACGTGAGAGTGTCAGTCCTCTTGTACTTATGTCGGCATTGTGATTTTTGTATTAAATTCGGATGCAATGTCTGTGTTTCATCGTCAATAAGAATGTGCAAGATATTCAGTAAACCTGAAGTGAAGCATCGGAATCTAAAACTGGGCTCACAGGAGACGTTCAAATCGTAGAAAGTGAGAGTGTCAGTCCTCTTGTACTTAAGTCGGCATTGTGCATTTTGTATTAAATTCTGATGCAATTTCTGTGTTTCATCTTCAATAAGAAGGTGCTAGGTATACAGTAAACCTGAAGTGAAGCATCGGAATCTAAAACTGGACTCACAGGAGAGGTTCAAATCGTAGAAAGTGAAAGTGTCAGTCCTCTTGTACTAAAATCGGCATTGTGCTTATTGTACTAAATTCGGATGCAATATCTGTGTTTCATCGTCAATAAGAAGGTGCAAGGTATACAGTAAACCTGAAGTGAAGCATCGGAATCTTAAACCGGACTCACAGGAGAGGTTCTAATCACGGAAAGTGAGAGTGTCAGTCCTCTTGTACTTAAGACGGCATTGTGCCTTTTGTATTAAAATCGAATGCAATTTCTGTGTTTCATCGTCAAAAAGAAGGTCCAAGGGATACAGTAAACACGAAGTGAAGCATCGGAATCTAAAACTGGACTCACAGGAGAGGTTCAAATCGTAGAAAGTTAGAGTGTCTGTCCTCTTGTACTTAAATCGGCATTGTGCCTTTGCTATTAAATTAGGATGCAAACTCTGTGTTTCATCGTAAATAAGAAGGTCCAAGGGATACAGTAAACCTGAAGTGAAGCATCGGAATCTAAAAATGGACTCACAGGAGAGGTTTAAATCATACAAAGTTAGAGTGTCAGTCCTCTTGTACTTAAGTCGGCATTGTACCTTTTGTATTAAATTCGGATGCAAACTCTGTGTTTCATCGTCAATAAGAAGGTTCAAGGGATACAGTAAACCTGAAGTGAAGCATCGGAATCTAAAACTGGACTCACAGGAGTGGTTCAAATCAAAAAAATGAGAGTGTCAGTCCTCTAGTACTTAAGTCGGCATTGTGCCTTTTGTATTGAATTCGGATGCAATTTCTGTGTTTCATCGTCAATAAGATGGTCCAAGGGATACAGTAAACCTGAAGTGAAGCATCGGAATCTAAAACTGGTCTCACAGGAGTGGTTCACATCATAAAAAGTGAGAGTGTCAGTCCTCTTTTACTTAAGTCGGCATTGTGCCTTTTGTATTAAATTCGGATGCAATTTCTGTGTTTCATCGTCAATAAGAAGGTGCAAGGTATACAGTAAACCTGAAGTGAAGCATCGGAATCTAAAACTGGACTCACAGGAGAGGTTCAAATCGTAGAAAGTGAAAGTGTCAGTCCTCTTCTACTTAAATCGGCATTGTGACTATTGTACTAAATTCGGATGCAATATCTGTGTTTCATCGTCAACAAGAAGGTGCAAGGTATACAGTAAACCTGAAGTGAAGCATCGGAATCATAAACCGGACTCACAGAAGAGGTTCTAATCACGGAAAGTGAGAGTGTCAGTCCTCTTGTACTTAAGACGGCATTGTGCCTTTTGTATTAAATTCGAATGCAATTTCTGTGTTTCGTCGTCAAAAAGAAGGTGCAAGGTGAACAGTAAACCTGAAGTGAAGCATCGGAATCTAAAACTGGACTCACAGGAGAGGTTCAAATCGTAGAAATTGAGAGTGTCAAGCCTCTTGTACTTAAGTCGGCATTGTGCCATTTGTATTAAATTCGGATGCAATTTCTGTGTTTTATCGTCAATAAGAAGGTCCAAGTGATACAGTAAACCTGAAGTGAAGCATCGGAATCTAAAACTTGACTCACATGAGAGGATCAAATCATTGAAAGTTAGAGTGTCACTCCTCTTGTACCTAAGTCGGTATTGTGCCTTTTGTATTAAATTCGGATGCAATTTTTGTGTTTCATCGTCAATAAGAAGGTCCAAGGGATACTGTAAACCTGACGTGAAGCATCGGAATCTAAAACTGGACTTACACGAGTGGTTCAAATCATAGAAAGCTAGAATGTCAGTCCTCTTGTACTTAGGTCGGCATTGTGCCTTTTGTATTAAATTTTGATGCAATTTCTGTGTTTCATCGTCATTAAGAAGGTGCAAGGTATACAGTAAACCTGAAGTGAAGCATCTGGATATAAAATTGGACTCACAGGAGAGGCTCGAATCAAAGAAAGTGAGAGTGTCAGTCCTCTTGTACTTAAGTCGACATTGTGCCATTTGTATTAATTTCGGAACCAAACTCTGTGTTTCATCGTCAATAAGAAGGTCCAAGGGATACAGAAAAACCTGAAGTGAACCATCGGAATCTAAAACTGGACTCGCAGGAGGGGTTCAAATGATAGAATGTTAGTGTGTCAGTCCTCTTTTACTTAAGTCGGCATTCTGCCTTTTGTATTTAATTCGGATGCAATTTCTGTGTTTCATCGCCAATAAGAAGGTCCAAGGGATACAGTAAACCTGAAGTGAAGCATCAGAATCCATAACTGGGCTCACAGGTGAGGTTCAAATCATAGAAAGTGAGAGGGTCACTACTCTTTTACTTAAATCGGCATTGTGCCTATTGAATTTAATTCCGATGCATTTTCCGTGTTTCATCGTCAATAAGATGGTCCAAAGGGTACAGTAAACCTGAATTGAAAGATCGGAATCTATAACTGGACTCACAGGAGAGGTTGAAATCATAGAAAGTGAGAGTGTCAGTCCTCTTGTACTTAAGTCGGCATTGTGCCATTTTTATTAAATTCGGATGCAATTTCTGTGTTTCATCGTCAATAAGAAGGTCCAAGGGATACAGTAAACCTGAAGTGAAGCATCGGAATCTAAAACTGGACTCGCAGGAGGGGTTCAAATCATAGAATGTTAGTGTGTCTGTCCTCTTTTACTTAAGTCGGCATTGTGCCTTTTGTATTAAATTCGGATGCATTTTCTGTGTTTCATTGCCAATAAGAAGGTCCAAGGGATACAGTAAACCTGAAGTGAAGCATCAGAATCTAAAACTGGGCTCACAGGAGAGGTTCAAATCATAGGAAGTTAGAGTGTCAGTCCTCTTTTACTTAAGTCTGCATTGTGCCTTTTGTATCAAATTCCGTTGCAATTTCTGTGTTTCATCCTCAATAAGAAGGTGCAAGGTATACAATAAACCTGAAGTGAAGCATCGGAATCTAAAACTGGACTCACAGGAGAGGTTCAAATCGTTGAAAGTGAGACTGTCAAGCCTCTTGTACTTAAGTCGGCATTGTGCCATTTGTATTAAATTCGGATGCAATTTCTGTGTTTCATCGTCAATAAGAAAGTCCAAGTCATACAGTAAACCTGAAGTGAAGCATCGGAATCTAAAACTGGACTCACAAGAGAGGATCAAATCATAGAAAGTTAGAGTGTCACTCCTCTTGTACCTAAGTCGGTATTGTGCCTTTTGTATTAAGTTCGGATGCATTTTCTGTGTTTCATCGTCAAAAAGAATGTCCAAGGGATACTGTAAACCTGAAGTGAAGCATCGGAATCTAAAACTGGACTCACAGGAGTGGTTCAAATCATAGAAAGCTAGAATGTCAGTTCTCTTGTACTTGAGTCTGCATTGTGCCTTTTGTATCAAATTCCGATGCAATTTATGTGTTTCATCGTCAATAAGAAGGTGCAAGGTATACAATAAACCTGAAGTGAAGCATCGGAATCTAAAACTGGACTGACCGGAGAGGTTCAAATCGTAGAAAGTGAGAGTGTCAAGCCTCTTGTACTTAAGTCTGCATTGTGCCATTTGTATTAAAATCGGATGCAATTTCTGTGTTTCATCGTCAATAAGCAGGGCCAAGTGATACAGTAAACCTGAAGTGAAGCGTCGGAATCTAAAACTGGACACACAGGAGAGGATCAAATCATAGAAAGTTAGAGTGTCACTCCTCTTGTACCTAAGTCGGTATTGTGCCTTTTGTATTAAATTCGGATGCAATTTCTGTGTTTCATCGTCAATAAGAAGGTCCATGTGATACTGTAAACCTGAAGTGAAGGATCGGAATCTGAAACTGGACTCACAGGAGTGGTTCAAATCATAGAAAGCTAGAATGTCAGTCCTCTTGTACATAGGTCGGCATTGTGCCTTTTGTATTAAATTCGGATGCAATTTCTGTGTTTCATCGTCAATACGAAGGTGCAAGGTATACAGTAAACCTGAACTGAAGCATCTGAATATAAAAGTGGACTCACAGGAGCGGTTCAAATCAAAGAAATTGAGAGTGTCAGTCCTCTTGTACTTAAGTCGACATTGTGCCATTTGTATGAAATTCGGATGTGATTTCTGTGTTTCATCGTCAATAAGAAGGTCCGAGGGATACAGTAAACCTGAAGCATCGTAATCTAAAACTGGACTGACAGCAGAGGTTCAAATCATAGAAAGTTAGAGTGTCACTCCTCCTCTACTTAAGTCGGTATTGTGCTCTTTGTATTAAATTCGGATGCAATTTCTGTGTTTCATCGTCAATAAGAAGGTCCAAGGGATACAGTAAACCAGAAGTGAAGCATCGGAATTTAAAACTGGACGCACAGGTGCGGTTCAAATCATAGAAAATTAGAGTGTCAGTCCTCTTGTACTTAAGTCGGCATTGTGCCTTTTGTATTAAATTCGGATGCACATTGTGTGTTTCATCGTCAATAAGATGGTCCAAGGGATACAGTAAACCTGAAGTGAAGCATCGGAAACTAAAACTGGTCTCACAGCAGAGGTTCAAATCATAGAAAGTTAGAGTTTCAGTCCTCATGTACTTAAGTCGGCATTGTGCCTTTTGTATTAAATTCGGATGCAATATCTGTGTTTCATCGTCAATAAAAGGATCCAAGGGATACAGTAAACCCGAAATGAAGCATCGGAATCTAAAACTGGACTCACAGGAGAGGTTCAAATCATAGGAAGTTAGAGTATCAGTCCTCTTTTACTTAAGTCGGCCATTTGCCTTTTGTATTAAATACGGATGTAATTTCTGTGTTTCATCGTCAATAAGAAGGTCCAAGGGATACAGTAAACCAAAGGTTAAGCATCGGAATCAAAAAATTGGACTCACAGGAGGGGTTCAAATCATAGAAAGTTAGAGTATCAGTCCTCTTGTACTTAAGTCGGCATTGTGCCTTTTTTATTAAATTCGGATGCAATTTCTGTGTTTCATCGTCAATAAGAAGGTCCCAAGGATACAGTAAACCTGAAGTGAAGCATCGGAAACTAAAACTGGACTCACAGGAGGGGTTCAAATTATAGAGAGTTAGAGTTTCAGTCGTCTTGTACTTAAGTTGGCATTGTGCCTTTTTTATTAAATTCGGATGCAATTTCTGTGTTTCATCGTCAATAGGAAGGTCCAAGGGATACAGTAAACATGAAGTGAAGCATCGGAAACTAAAACTGGACCCACAGCAGAGGTTCAAATCATAGAAAGTATGAGTTTCAGTCCTCTTGTACTTAAGTCGGCATTGTGCCTTTTGTATTAAATTCGGATGCAATTTCTGTGTTTCATCGTCATTAAGAAGGTGCAAGGTATACAGTAAACCTGAAGTGAAGCATCTGAATATAAAATTGGACTCACAGGAGAGGCTCGAATCAAAGAAAGTGAGAGTGTCAGTCCTCTTGTACTTAAGTCGACATTGTGCCATTTGTATTAATTTCGGAACCAAACTCTGTGTTTCATCGTCAATAAGAAGGTCCAAGGGATACAGAAAAACCTGAAGTGAACCATCGGAATCTAAAACTGGACTCGCAGGAGGGGTTCAAATGATAGAATGTTAGTGTGTCAGTCCTCTTTTACTTAAGTCGGCATTCTGCCTTTTGTATTTAATTCGGATGCAATTTCTGTGTTTCATCGCCAATAAGAAGGTCCAAGGGATACAGTAAACCTGAAGTGAAGCATCAGAATCCATAACTGGGCTCACAGGTGAGGTTCAAATCATAGAAAGTGAGAGGGTCACTACTCTTTTACTTAAATCGGCATTGTGCCTATTGAATTTAATTCCGATGCATTTTCCGTGTTTCATCGTCAATAAGATGGTCCAAAGGGTACAGTAAACCTGAATTGAAAGATCGGAATCTATAACTGGACTCACAGGAGAGGTTGAAATCATAGAAAGTGAGAGTGTCAGTCCTCTTGTACTTAAGTCGGCATTGTGCCATTTTTATTAAATTCGGATGCAATTTCTGTGTTTCATCGTCAATAAGAAGGTCCAAGGGATACAGTAAACCTGAAGTGAAGCATCGGAATCTAAAACTGGACTCGCAGGAGGGGTTCAAATCATAGAATGTTAGTGTGTCTGTCCTCTTTTACTTAAGTCGGCATTGTGCCTTTTGTATTAAATTCGGATGCATTTTCTGTGTTTCATTGCCAATAAGAAGGTCCAAGGGATACAGTAAACCTGAAGTGAAGCATCAGAATCTAAAACTGGGCTCACAGGAGAGGTTCAAATCATAGGAAGTTAGAGTGTCAGTCCTCTTTTACTTAAGTCTGCATTGTGCCTTTTGTATCAAATTCCGTTGCAATTTCTGTGTTTCATCCTCAATAAGAAGGTGCAAGGTATACAATAAACCTGAAGTGAAGCATCGGAATCTAAAACTGGACTCACAGGAGAGGTTCAAATCGTTGAAAGTGAGACTGTCAAGCCTCTTGTACTTAAGTCGGCATTGTGCCATTTGTATTAAATTCGGATGCAATTTCTGTGTTTCATCGTCAATAAGAAAGTCCAAGTCATACAGTAAACCTGAAGTGAAGCATCGGAATCTAAAACTGGACTCACAAGAGAGGATCAAATCATAGAAAGTTAGAGTGTCACTCCTCTTGTACCTAAGTCGGTATTGTGCCTTTTGTATTAAGTTCGGATGCATTTTCTGTGTTTCATCGTCAAAAAGAATGTCCAAGGGATACTGTAAACCTGAAGTGAAGCATCGGAATCTAAAACTGGACTCACAGGAGTGGTTCAAATCATAGAAAGCTAGAATGTCAGTTCTCTTGTACTTGAGTCTGCATTGTGCCTTTTGTATCAAATTCCGATGCAATTTATGTGTTTCATCGTCAATAAGAAGGTGCAAGGTATACAATAAACCTGAAGTGAAGCATCGGAATCTAAAACTGGACTGACCGGAGAGGTTCAAATCGTAGAAAGTGAGAGTGTCAAGCCTCTTGTACTTAAGTCTGCATTGTGCCATTTGTATTAAAATCGGATGCAATTTCTGTGTTTCATCGTCAATAAGCAGGGCCAAGTGATACAGTAATCCTGAAGTGAAGCATCGGAATCTAAAACTGGACACACAGGAGAGGATCAAATCATAGAAAGTTAGAGTGTCACTCCTCTTGTACCTAAGTCGGTATTGTGCCTTTTGTATTAAATTCGGATGCAATTTCTGTGTTTCATCGTCAATAAGAAGGTCCATGTGATACTGTAAACCTGAAGTGAAGGATCGGAATCTGAAACTGGACTCACAGGAGTGGTTCAAATCATAGAAAGCTAGAATGTCAGTCCTCTTGTACATAGGTCGGCATTGTGCCTTTTGTATTGAATTCGGATGCAATTTCTGTGTTTCATCGTCAATACGAAGGTGCAAGGTATACAGTAAACCTGAACTGAAGCATCTGAATATAAAAGTGGACTCACAGGAGCGGTTCAAATCAAAGAAATTGAGAGTGTCAGTCCTCTTGTACTTAAGTCGACATTGTGCCATTTGTATGAAATTCGGATGTGATTTCTGTGTTTCATCGTCAATAAGAAGGTCCGAGGGATACAGTAAACCTGAAGCATCGTAATCTAAAACTGGACTGACAGCAGAGGTTCAAATCATAGAAAGTTAGAGTGTCACTCCTCCTCTACTTAAGTCGGTATTGTGCTCTTTGTATTAAATTCGGATGCAATTTCTGTGTTTCATCGTCAATAAGAAGGTCCAAGGGATACAGTAAACCAGAAGTGAAGCATCGGAATCTAAAACTGGACGCACAGGTGCGGTTCAAATCATAGAAAATTAGAGTGTCAGTCCTCTTGTACTTAAGTCGGCATTGTGCCTTTTGTATTAAATTCGGATGCACATTGTGTGTTTCATCGTCAATAAGATGGTCCAAGGGATACAGTAAACCTGAAGTGAAGCATCGGAAACTAAAACTGGTCTCACAGCAGAGGTTCAAATCATAGAAAGTTAGAGTTTCAGTCCTCATGTACTTAAGTCGGCATTGTGCCTTTTGTATTAAATTCGGATGCAATATCTGTGTTTCATCGTCAATAAAAGGATCCAAGGGATACAGTAAACCCGAAATGAAGCATCGGAATCTAAAACTGGACTCACAGGAGAGGTTCAAATCATAGGAAGTTAGAGTATCAGTCCTCTTTTACTTAAGTCGGCCATTTGCCTTTTGTATTAAATACGGATGTAATTTCTGTGTTTCATCGTCAATAAGAAGGTCCAAGGGATACAGTAAACCAAAGGTTAAGCATCGGAATCAAAAAATTGGACTCACAGGAGGGGTTCAAATCATAGAAAGTTAGAGTATCAGTCCTCTTGTACTTAAGTCGGCATTGTGCCTTTTTTATTAAATTCGGATGCAATTTCTGTGTTTCATCGTCAATAAGAAGGTCCCAAGGATACAGTAAACCTGAAGTGAAGCATCGGAAACTAAAACTGGACTCACAGGAGGGGTTCAAATTATAGAGAGTTAGAGTTTCAGTCGTCTTGTACTTAAGTTGGCATTGTGCCTTTTTTATTAAATTCGGATGCAATTTCTGTGTTTCATCGTCAATAGGAAGGTCCAAGGGATACAGTAAACATGAAGTGAAGCATCGGAAACTAAAACTGGACCAACAGCAGAGGTTCAAATCATAGAAAGTATGAGTTTCAGTCCTCTTGTACTTAAGTCGGCATTGTGCCTTTTGTATTAAATTCGGATGCAATTTCTGTGTTTCATCGTCAATAAGAAGGTCCAAGGGATACAGTAAACCTGACGTGAAGCATCGGAAACTAAAACTGGACTCACAGCAGAGGTTCAAATCATAGAAAGTTAGAGTTTCAGTCCTCTTGTACTTGAGTCGGCATTGTGCCTTTTGTGTTAAATTCGGATGCAATTTCTGTGATTCATCGTCAATAAGAAGGTTCGAGGGATACAGTAAACCTGAAGCATCGTAATCTAAAACTGGACTGACAGCAGAGGTTCAAATCATAGAAAGTTAGAGTGTCACTCCTCCTCTACTTAAGTCGGTATTGTGCTCTTTGTATTAAATTCGGATGCAAGTTCTGTGTTTCATCGTCAATAAGAAGGTCCAAGGGATACAGTAAACCTGAAGTGAAGCATCGGAATCTAAAACTGGACTCACAGGTGCGGTTCAAATCATAGAAAATTAGAGTGTCAGTCCTCTTGTACTTAAATCGGCATTGTGCCTTTTGTATTAAATTCGGATGCACATTCTGTGTTTCATCGTCAATAAGAAGGTCCAAGGGGTACAGTAAACCTGAAGTGAAGCATCGGAATCTAAAACTGGACTCACAGGAGAGGTTCAAATCATAGAAAGTTAGAGTATCAGTCCTCTTTTACTTAAGTCGGCATTGTGCCTTTTGTATTAAATACGGATGCAATTTCTGTGTTTCATCGTCAACAAGAAGGTCCAAGGGATACAGTAAACCAGAGGTTAAGCATCGTAATCTAAAACTGGACTCAAAGGAGGGGTTCAAATCATAGAAAGTTAGAGTATCAGTCCTCTTGTACTTAAGTCGGCATTGTGCCTTTTTTATTAAATTCGGATGGAATTTCTGTGTTTCATCGTCAATAAGAAGGTCCAAAGGATACAGTAAACCTGAAGTGAAGCATCGGAAACTAAAACTGGACTCACAGGAGGGGTTCAAATCATAGAAAGTTAGAGTATCAGTCCTCTTGTACTTAAGTTGGCATTGTGCCTTTTTTATTAAATTCGGAAGCAATTTCTGTGTTTCATCGTCAATAGGAAGGTCCAAAGGATACAGTAAACCTGAAGTGAAGCATCGGAATCTAAAACTGGACTCGCAGGACGGGTTCAAATCATAGAAAGTTAGAGTATCAGTCCTCTTGTACTTAAGTTGACATTGTGCCTTTTTTATTAAATTCGGATGCAATTTCTGTGTTTTATCGCCAATAGGAAGGTCCAAGGGATACAGTAAACATGAAGTGAAGCATCGGAAACTAAAACTGGACCCACAGCAGAGGTTCAAATCATAGAAAGTTAGAGTTTCAGTCCTCTTGTACTTAAGTCGGCATTGTGCTTTTGTATTAAATTCGGATGCAATTTCTGTGTTTCATCGTCAATAAGAAGGTCCAAGGGATACAGTAAACCTGAAGTGAAGCATCGGAAACTAAAACTGGACTCACAGCAGAGGTTCAAATCATAGAAAGTTAGAGTTTCAGTCCTCTTGTACTTAAGTCAGCATTGTACCTTTTGTATTAAATTCGGATGCAATTTCTGTGTTTCATCGTCAATAAGATGGTCCAAGGAATACAGTAAACCTGAAGTGAAGCATCGGAAACTAAAACTGGACTCAGAGCAGAGGTTCAAATCATAGAAAGTTAGAGTTTCAGTACTCTTGTATTTAAGTCGGCATTGTGCCTTTTGTATTAAATTCGGATGCAATTTCTGTGTTTCATCGTCAATACGGGGGTCCAAGGGATACAGTAAACCAGAGGTTAAGCATCGGAATCTAAAACTGGACTCACAGGAGGGGTTCAAATCATAGAAAGTTAGAGTTTCAGTCCTCTTGTACTTAAGTCGGCATTGTGCCTTTTGTATTAAATTCGGATGCAATTTCTATGTTTCATCTTCAAAAAGAAGGTCCAAGGGATACAGTAAACCTGAAGTGAAGCATCGGAAACTAACACTGGACTCACAGGAGGGGTTCAAATCATAGAAAGTTAGAGTATCAGTCCTCTTGTACTTAAGTTGGCATTGTGCCTTTTTTATTAAATTCCGATGCAATTTCTGTGTTTCATCGTCAATAGGATGGTCCAAGGGATACAGTAAGCATGAAGTGAAGCATCGGAAACTAAAACTGGACCCACAGCAGTGGTTCGAATCATAGAAAGTTAGAGTTTCAGTCCTCTTGTACTTAAGTCGGCATTGTGCCTTTTGTATTAAATTCGGATGCAATTTCTGTGTTTCATCGTCAATAAGAAGGTCCAAGGGATACAGTAAACCTGAAGTGAAGCATCGGAAACTAAAACTGGACTCACAGCAGAGGTTCAAATCATAGAAAGTTAGAGTTTCAGTCCTCTTGTACTTAAGTCGGCATTGTGCCTTTTGTATTAAATTCGGATGCAATTCTTGTGTTTCATCGTCAATAAGAGGATCCAAGGGATACAGTAAACCCGAAATGAAGCATCGGAATCTAAAACTGGACTCACAGGAGAGGTTCAAATCATAGAAAGTTAGAGTATCAGTCCTCTTTTACTTAAGTCGGCATTTTGCCTTTTGTATTAAATACGGATGCAATTTCTGTGTTTCATCGTCAATAAGTAGGTCCAAGGGATACAGTAAACCAAAGGTTAAGCATCGGAAACTAAAACTGGACTCACAGGAGGGGTTCAAATCATAGAAAGTTAGAGTATCAGTCCTCTTGTACTTAAGTCGGCATTGTGCCTTTTTTATTAAATTCGGATGCAATTTCTGTGTTTCATCGTCAATAAGAAGGTCCCAAGGATACAGTAAACCTGAAGTGAAGCATCGGAAACTAAAACTGGACTCACAGGAGGGGTTCAAATTATAGAAAGTTAGAGTATCAGTCCTCTTGTACTTAAGTTGGCATTGTGCCTTTTTTATTAAATTCGGATGCAATTTCTGTGTTTCATCGTCAATAGGAAGGTCCAAGGGATACAGTAAACATGAAGTGAAGCATCGGATACTAAAACTGGACCCACAGCAGAGGTTCAAATCATAGAAAGTTAGAGTTTCAGTCTTCTTGTACTTAAGTCGGCATTGTGCCTTTTGTATTAAATTCGGATGCAATTTCTGTGTTTCATCGTCAATAAGAAGGTCCAAGGGATACAGTAAACCTGACGTGAAGCATCGGAAACTAAAACTGGACTCACAGCCGAGGTTCAAATCATAGAAAGTTAGAGTTTCAGTCCTCTTGTACTTAAGTCGGCATTGTGCCTTTTGTATTAAATTCGGATGCAATTTCTGTGTTTCATCGTCAATAAGAAGGTCCGAGGGATACAGTAAACCTGAAGCATCGTAATCTAAAATTGGACTGACATCAGAGGTTCAAATCATAGAAAGTTAGAGTGTCACTCCTCCTCTACTTAAGTCGGTATTGTGCTCTTTGTATTAAATTCGGATGCAATTTCTGTGTTTCATCGTCAATATGAAGGTCCAAGGGATACAGTAAACCTGAAGTGAAGCATCGGAATCTAAAACTGGACTCACAGGTGCGGTTCAAATCATAGAAAATTAGAGTGTCAGTCCTCTTGTACCTAAGACGGCATTGTGCCTTTTGTATTAAATTCGGATGCAATTTCTGTGTTTCATCGTCAATAAGAGGATCCAAGGGATACAGTAAACCCTAAATGAAGCATCGGAATCTAAAACTGGACTCACAGGAGGGGTTCAAATCATAGAAAGTTAGAGTATCAGTCCTCTTGTACTTAAGTCGGCATTGTGCCTATTTTATTAAATTCGGGTGCAATTTCTGTGTTTCATCGTCAGTAAGAAGGTCCAAAGGATACAGTAAACCTGAAGTGAAGCATCGGAAACTAAAACTGCACTCACTGGAGGGGTTCAAATCATAGAAAGTTAGAGTATCAGTCCTCTTGTACTTAAGTTGGCATTGTGCCTTTTTATTAAATTCGGATGCAATTTCTGTGTTTTATCGCCAATAGGAAGGTCCAAGGGATACAGTAAACATGAAGTGAAGCATCGGAAACTAAAACTGGACCCACAGCAGAGGTTCAAATCATAGAAAGTTAGAGTTTCAGTCCTCTTGTACTTAAGTCGGCATTGTGCTTTTGTATTAAATTCGGATGCAATTTCTGTGTTTCATCGTCAATAAGAAGGTCCAAGGGATACAGTAAACCTGAAGTGAAGCATCGGAAACTAAAACTGGACTCACAGCAGAGGTTCAAATCATAGAAAGTTAGAGTTTCAGTCCTCTTGTACTTAAGTCAGCATTGTACCTTTTGTATTAAATTCGGATGCAATTTCTGTGTTTCATCGTCAATAAGAAGGTCCAAGGAATACAGTAAACCTGAAGTGAAGCATCGGAAACTAAAACTGGACTCAGAGCAGAGGTTCAAATCATAGAAAGTTAGAGTTTCAGTACTCTTGTATTTAAGTCGGCATTGTGCCTTTTGTATTAAATTCGGATGCAATTTCTGTGTTTCATCGTCAATACGGGGGTCCAAGGGATACAGTAAACCAGAGGTTAAGCATCGGAATCTAAAACTGGACTCACAGGAGGGGTTCAAATCATAGAAAGTTAGAGTTTCAGTCCTCTTGTACTTAAGTCGGCATTGTGCCTTTTGTATTAAATTCGGATGCAATTTCTATGTTTCATCTTCAAAAAGAAGGTCCAAGGGATACAGTAAACCTGAAGTGAAGCATCGGAAACTAACACTGGACTCACAGGAGGGGTTCAAATCATAGAAAGTTAGAGTATCAGTCCTCTTGTACTTAAGTTGGCATTGTGCCTTTTTTATTAAATTCCGATGCAATTTCTGTGTTTCATCGTCAATAGGATGGTCCAAGGGATACAGTAAGCATGAAGTGAAGCATCGGAAACTAAAACTGGACCCACAGCAGTGGTTCGAATCATAGAAAGTTAGAGTTTCAGTCCTCTTGTACTTAAGTCGGCATTGTGCCTTTTGTATTAAATTCGGATGCAATTTCTGTGTTTCATCGTCAATAAGAAGGTCCAAGGGATACAGTAAACCTGAAGTGAAGCATCGGAAACTAAAACTGGACTCACAGCAGAGGTTCAAATCATAGAAAGTTAGAGTTTCAGTCCTCTTGTACTTAAGTCGGCATTGTGCCTTTTGTATTAAATTCGGATGCAATTCTTGTGTTTCATCGTCAATAAGAGGATCCAAGGGATACAGTAAACCCGAAATGAAGCATCGGAATCTAAAACTGGACTCACAGGAGAGGTTCAAATCATAGAAAGTTAGAGTATCAGTCCTCTTTTACTTAAGTCGGCATTTTGCCTTTTGTATTAAATACGGATGCAATTTCTGTGTTTCATCGTCAATAAGTAGGTCCAAGGGATACAGTAAACCAAAGGTTAAGCATCGGAAACTAAAACTGGACTCACAGGAGGGGTTCAAATCATAGAAAGTTAGAGTATCAGTCCTCTTGTACTTAAGTCGGCATTGTGCCTTTTTTATTAAATTCGGATGCAATTTCTGTGTTTCATCGTCAATAAGAAGGTCCCAAGGATACAGTAAACCTGAAGTGAAGCATCGGAAACTAAAACTGGACTCACAGGAGGGGTTCAAATTATAGAAAGTTAGAGTATCAGTCCTCTTGTACTTAAGTTGGCATTGTGCCTTTTTTATTAAATTCGGATGCAATTTCTGTGTTTCATCGTCAATAGGAAGGTCCAAGGGATACAGTAAACATGAAGTGAAGCATCGGATACTAAAACTGGACCCACAGCAGAGGTTCAAATCATAGAAAGTTAGAGTTTCAGTCTTCTTGTACTTAAGTCGGCATTGTGCCTTTTGTATTAAATTCGGATGCAATTTCTGTGTTTCATCGTCAATAAGAAGGTCCAAGGGATACAGTAAACCTGACGTGAAGCATCGGAAACTAAAACTGGACTCACAGCCGAGGTTCAAATCATAGAAAGTTAGAGTTTCAGTCCTCTTGTACTTAAGTCGGCATTGTGCCTTTTGTATTAAATTCGGATGCAATTTCTGTGTTTCATCGTCAATAAGAAGGTCCGAGGGATACAGTAAACCTGAAGCATCGTAATCTAAAATTGGACTGACATCAGAGGTTCAAATCATAGAAAGTTAGAGTGTCACTCCTCCTCTACTTAAGTCGGTATTGTGCTCTTTGTATTAAATTCGGATGCAATTTCTGTGTTTCATCGTCAATATGAAGGTCCAAGGGATACAGTAAACCTGAAGTGAAGCATCGGAATCTAAAACTGGACTCACAGGTGCGGTTCAAATCATAGAAAATTAGAGTGTCAGTCCTCTTGTACCTAAGACGGCATTGTGCCTTTTGTATTAAATTCGGATGCAATTTCTGTGTTTCATCGTCAATAAGAGGATCCAAGGGATACAGTAAACCCTAAATGAAGCATCGGAATCTAAAACTGGACTCACAGGAGGGGTTCAAATCATAGAAAGTTAGAGTATCAGTCCTCTTGTACTTAAGTTGGCATTGTGCCTTTTTATTAAATTCGGATGCAATTTCTGTGTTTCATCGTCAATAGGAAGGTCCAAAGGATACAGTAAACCTGAAGTGAAGCATTGGAAACTAAAACTGGACTCACAGGAGGGGTTCAAATCATAGAAAGTTAGAGTATCAGTCCTCTTGTACTTAAGTTGGCATTGTGCCTTTTTTATTAAATTCGGATGCAATTTCTGTGTTTCATCGTCAATAGGAAGGTCCAAGGGATACAGTAAACATAAAGTGAAGCATCGGAAACTAAAACTGGACCCACAGCAGAGGTTCAAATCATAGAAAGTTAGAGTTTCAGTCCTCTTGTACTTAAGTCGGCATTGTGCCTTTTGTATTAAATTCGGATGCAATTTCAGTGTTTCATCGTCAATAAGAAGGTCCAAGGGATACAGTAAACCTGAAGTGAAGCATCGGAAACTAAAACTGGACTCACAGCAGAGGTTCAAATCATAGAAAGTTAGAGTTTCAGTCCTCTTGTACTTAAGTCGGCATTGTGCCTTTTGTATTAAATTCGGATGCAATTTCTGTGTTTCATCGTCAATAAGAAGGTCCAAGGAATACAGTAAACCTGAAGTGAAGCATCGGAAACTAAAACTGGACTCACAGCAGAGGTTCAAATCATAGAAAGTTAGAGTTTCAGTACTCTTGTATTTAAGTCGGCATTGTGCCTTTTGTATTAAATTCGGATGCAATTTCTGTGTTTCATCGTCAATACGAGGGTCCAAGGGATACAGTAAACCAGAAGTTAAGCATCGGAATCTAAAACTGGACTCACAGGAGGGGTTCAAATCATAGAAAGTTAGAGTATCAGTCCTCTTGTACTTAAGTCGGCATTGTGCCTTTTTTATTAATTTCGGATGCAATTTCTGTGCTTCATCGACAATAAGAAGGTCCAAGGGATACAGTAAACCTGAAGTGAAGCATCGGAAACTAAAACTGGGCTCACAGGAGAGGTTCAAATCATAGGAAGTTAGATTGTCAGTCCTCTTACTTAAGTCTGCATTGTGCCTTTTGTATCAAATTCCGATGCAATTTATGTGTTTCATCGTCAATAAGAAGGTGCAAGGTATACAATAAACCTGAAGTGAAGCATCGGAGTCTAAAACTGGACTCACAGGAGAGGTTCAAATCGTAGAAAGTGAGAATGTCAAGCCTCTTGTACTTAAGTCTGCATTGTGCCATTTGTATTAAAATCGGATGCAATTTCTGTGTTTCATCGTCAATAAGAAGGGCCAAGTGATTCAGTAAACCTGAAGTGAAGCATCGGAATCTAAAACTGGACTCACAGGAGAGGATCAAATCATAGAAAGTTAGAGTGTCACTCCTCTTGTACCTAAGTCGGTATTGTGCATTTTGTATTAAATTCGGATGCAATTTCTGTGGTTCATCGTCAATAAGAAGTTCCAAGGGATACTGTAAACCTGAAGTGAAGCATCGGAATCTAAAACTGGACTCACAGGAGTGGTTCAAATCATAGAAAGCTAGAATGTCAGTCCTCTTGTACTTAGGTCGGCATTGTGCCTTTTGTATTAAATTCGGATGCAATTTCTGTGTTTCATCGTCAATAAGAAAGTGCAAGGTATACAGTAGACCTGAACTGAAGCATCTGAATATAAAATTGGACTCACAGGAGAGGTTCAAATCAAAGAAATTGAGAGTGTCAGTCCTCTTGTACTTAAGTCGGCATTGTGCCATTTGTATGAAATTCGGATGCAATTTCTGTGTTTCATCGTCAATAAGAAGGTCCGAGGGATACAGTAAACATGAAGCATCGTAATTTAAAACTGGACTGACGGCAGAGGTTCAAATCATAGAAAGTTAGAGTGTCACTCCTCCTCTACTTAAGTCGGTATTGTGCTCTTTGTATCAAATTCGGATGCTATTTCTGTGTTTCATCGTCAATAAGAAGGTCCAAGGGATACAGTAAACCTGAAGTGAAGCATCGGAATCTAAAACTGGACTCACAGGTGCGGTTCAAATCATAGAAAGTTAGAGTATCAGTCCTCTTGTACTTAAGTCGGCATTGTGCCTTTTTTATTAAATTCGGATGCAATTTCTGTGTTTCATCGTCAATAAGAAGGTCCAAAGGATACAGTAAACCTCAAGTGAAGCATCGGAAACTAAAACTGGACTCACAGGAGGGGTTCAAATCATAGAAAGTTAGAGTATCAGTCCTCTTGTACTTAAGTCGGCATTGTGCCTTTTGTATTAAATTCGGATGCAATTTCTGTGTTTCATCGTCAATAAGAAGGTCCAAGGGATACAGTAAACCTGAAGTGAAGCATCGGAAACTAAAACTGGACTCACAGCAGAGGTTCAAATCATAGAAAGTTAGAGTTTCAGTCCTCTTGTACTGAAGTCGGCATTGTGCCTTTTGTATTAAATTCGGATGCGATTCTTGTGTTTCATCGTCAATAAGAGGATCCAAGGGATACAGTAAACCCGAAATGAAGCATCGGAATCTATAACTGGACTCACAGGAGAGGTTCAAATCATAGAAAGTTAGAGTATCAGTCCTCTTTTACTTAAGTCGGCATTTTGCCTTTTGTATTAAATACGGATGCAATTTCTGTGTTTCATCGTCAATAAGTAGGTCCAAGGGATACAGTAAACCAAAGGTTAAGCATCGGAAACTAAAACTGGACTCACAGGAGGGGTTCAAATCATAGAAAGTTAGAGTATCAGTCCTCTTGTACTTAAGTCGGCATTGTGCCTTTTTTATTAAATTCGGATGATATTTCTGTGTTTCATCGTCAATACGAAGGTCCCAAGGATACAGTTAACCTGAAGTGAAGCATCGGAAACTAAAACTGGACTCACAGGAGGGGTTCAAATTATAGAAAGTTAGAGTATCAGTCCTCTTGTACTTAAGTTGGCATTGTGCCTTTTTTATTAAATTCAGATGCAATTTCTGTGTTTCATCGTCAATAGGAAGGTCCAAGGGATACAGTAAACATGAAGTGAAGCATCGGAAACTAAAACTGGACTCACAGGTGCGGTTCCAATCATAGAAAATTAGAGTGTCAGTCCTCTTGTAACTAAGACGGCATTGTGCCTTTTGTATTAAATTCGGATGCAATTTCTGTGTTTCATCGTCAATAAGAGGATCCAAGGGATACAGTAAACCCTAAATGAAGCATCGGAATCTAAAACTGGACTCACAGGAGGGGTTCAAATCATAGAAAGTTAGAGTATCAGTCCTCTCGTACTTAAGTCGGCATTGTGCCTTTTGTATTAAATTCGGATGCAATTTCTGTGTTTCATCGTCAATAAGAAGGTCCAAGGGATACAGTAAACCTGACGTGAAGCATCGGAAACTAAAACTGGACTCACAGCAGAGGTTCAAATCATAGAAAGTTAGAGTGTCAGTCCTCTTGTACTTAAGTCGGCATTGTGCCTTTTGTATTAAATTCGGATGCAATTTCTGTGTTTCATCGTCAATAGGAAGGTCCGAGGGATACAGTAAACCTGAAGCATCGTAAACTAAAACTGGACTGACTGCAGAGGTTCAAATCATAGAAAGTTAGAGTATCAGTCCTCTCGTACTTAAGTCGGCATTGTGCCTTTTTTATTAAATTCGGGTGCAATTTCTGTGTTTCATCGTCAATAAGAAGGTCCAAAGGATACAGTAAACCTGAAGTGAAGCATCGGAAACTAAAACTGGACTCACAGGAGGGGTTCAAATCATAGAAAGTTGGAGTATCAGTCCTCTTGTACTTAAGTTGGCATTGTGCCTTTTTTATTAAATTCTGATGCAATTTCTGTGTTTCATCGTCAATAGGAAGGTCCAAAGTATACAGTAAACCTGAAGTGAAGCATTGGAAACTAAAACTGGACTCACAGGAGGGGTTCAAATCATAGAAAGTTAGAGTATCAGTCCTCTTGTACTTAAGTTGGCATTGTGCCTTTTTTATTAAATTCGGAAGCAATTTCTGTGTTTCATCGTCAATAGGAAGGTCCAAGGGATACAGTAAACATGAAGTGAAGCATCGGAAACTAAAACTGGACACACAGCAGAGGTTCAAATCATAGAAAGTTAGAGTTTCAGTCCTCTTGTACTTAAGTCGGCATTGTGCCTTTTGTATTAAATTCGGATGCAATTTCTGTGTTTCATCGTCTATAAGAAAGTCCAAGGGATACAGTAAACCTGAAGTTAAGCATCAGAATCTAAAACTGGTCTCACAGCAGAGGTTCAAATCATAGAAAGTTAGAGTTTCAGTCCTCTTGTACTTAAGTCGGCATTGTGCCTTTTGTATTAAATTCGGAAGTAATTCGTGTGTTTCCTCGTCAATAAGAAGGTCCAAGGGATACAGTAAACCTGAAGTTAAACATCGGAATCTAAAACTGGACTCACAGGAGGGGTTCAAACCATAGAAAGTTAGAGTATCAGTCCTCTTGTACTTAAGTCGGCATTGTGAGTTTTTTATTAATTTCGGATGCAATTTCTGTGCTTCATCGACAATAAGAAGGTCCAAGGGATACAGTAAACCTGAAGTGAAGCATCGAAAACTAAAACTGGACTCACAGCAGAGTTTCAAATCATAGAAAGTTAGACTTTCAGTCGTCTTCTACTTAAGTCGGCATTGTGCCTTTTGTATTATCTTCGGATGCAATTTCTATGTTTCATCGTCAATAAGAAGGTCCAAGGGATACAGTAAACCTTAAGTGAAGCATCGGAAACTAAAACTGGACTCACAGCAGAGGTTCAAATCATAGAAAGTTAGAGTTTCAGTCCTCTTGTACTTAAGTCGGCATTGTGCCTTTTGTATTAAATTCGGATGCAATTCTTGTGTTTCATCGTCAATAAGAGGATCCAAGGGATACAGTAAACCCGAAATGAAGCATCGGAATCTAAAACTGGACTCACAGGAGAGGTTCAAATCATAGAAAGTTAGAGTATCAGTCCTCTTTTACTTAAGTCGGCATTTTGCCTTTTGTATTAATTACGGATGCAATTTCTGTGTTTCATCGTCAATAAGTAGGTCCAAGGGATACAGTAAACCAAAGGTTAAGCATCGGAAATTAAAACTGGACTCACAGGAGGGGTTCAAATCATAGAAAGTTAGAGTATCAGTCCTCTTGTACTTAAGTCGGCATTGTGCCTTTTTTATTAAATTCGGATGATATTTCTGTGTTTCATCGTCAATAAGAAGGTCCCAAGGATACAGTAAACCTGAAGAGAAGCATCGGAAACTAAAACTGGACTCACAGGAGGGGTTCAAATTATAGAAAGTTAGAGTATCAGTCCTCTTGTACTTAAGTTGGCATTGTGCCTTTTTTATTAAATTCAGGTGCAATTTCTGTGTTTCATCGTCAATAGGAAGGTCCAAGGGATACAGAAAACATGAAGTGAAGCATCGGAAACTAAAACTGGACCCACAGCAGAGGTTCAAATCATAGAAAGTTAGAGTTTCAGTCCTCTTGTACTTAAGTCGGCATAGTGCCTTTTGTATTAAATTCGGATGCAATTTCTGTGTTTCATCGTCAATAAGAAGGTCCGAGGGATACAGTAAGCCTGAAGCATCGTAATCTAAAACTGGACTGACAGCAGAGGTTCAAATCATAGAAAGTTAGAGTGTCACTCCTCCTCTACTTAAGTCGGTATTGTGCTCTTTGTATTAAATTCGGATGCAATTTCTGTGTTTCATCGTCAATAAGAAGGTCCAAGGGATACAGTAAACCTGAAGTGAAGCATCGGAATCTAAAACTGGACTCACAGGTGCGGTTCAAATCATAGAAAATTAGAGTGTCAGTCCTCTTGTACCTAAGACGGCATTGTGCCTTTTGTATTAAATTCGGATGCAATTTCTGTGTTTCATCGTCAATAAGAGGATCCAAGGGATACAGTTAACCCTAAATGAAGCATCGGAATCTAAAACTGGAATCACAGGAGGGGTTCAAATCATAGAAAGTTAGAGTATCAGTCCTCTTGTACTTAAGTCGGCATTGTGCTTTTTTTATTAAATTCGGATGCAATTTCTGTGTTTCATCGTCAATAAGAAGGTCTAAAGAATACAGTAAACCTGAAGTGAAGCATCGGAAACTAAAACTGGACTCACAGGAGGGGTTCAAACCATAGAAAGTTAGAGTATCAGTCCTCATGTACTTAAGTTGGCATTGTGCCTTTTTTATTAAATTCGGATGCAATTTCTGTGTTTCATCGTCAATAGGGAGGTCCAAAGGATACAGTAAACCTGAAGTGAAGCATTGGAAACTAAAACTGGACTCACAGGAGGGGTTCAAATCGTAGAAAGTTAGAGTATCAGTCCTCCTGTACTTAAATTGGCATTGTGCCTTTTTTATTAAATTCGGGTGCAATTTCTGTGTTTCATCGTCAATAGGAAGGTCCAAGGGATACAGTAAACATGAAGTGAAGCATCGGAAACTAAAACTGGACACACAGCAGAGGTTCAAATCATAGAAAGTTAGAGTTTCAGTCCTCTTGTACTTAAGTCGGCATTGTGCCTTTTGTATTAAATTCGGATGCAATTTCTGTGTTTCATCGTCAATAAGAAGGTCCAAGGGATACAGTAAACGTGAAGTGAAGCATCGGAAACTAAAACTGGACTCACAGCAGAGGTTCAAATCATAGAAAGTTAGAGTTTCAGTCCTCTTGTACTTAAGTCGGCATTGTGCCTTTTGTGTTAAATTCGGATGCAATTTCTGTGTTTCATCGTCAATAAGAAGGTCCAAGGAATACAGTAAACCTGAAGTGAAGCATCGGAAACTAAAACTGGACTCACAGCAGAGGTTCAAATCATAGAAAGTTAGAGTTTCAGTACTCTTGTATTTAAGTCGGCATTGTGCCTTTTGTATTAAATTCGGATGCAATTTCTGTGTTTCATCGTCAATACGAGGGTCCAAGGGATACAGTAAACCAGAAGTTAAGCATCGGAATCTAAAACTGGACTCACAGGTGCGGTTCAAATCATAGAAAATTAGAGTGTCAGTCCTCTTGTACCTAAGACGGCATTGTGCCTTTTGTATTAAATTCGGATGCAATTTCTGTGTTTCATCGTCAATAAGAGGATCCAAGGGATACAGTTAACCCTAAATGAAGCATCGGAATCTAAAACTGGACTCACAGGAGGGGTTCAAATCATAGAAAGTTAGAGTATCAGTCCTCTTGTACTTAAGTCGGCATTGTGCTTTTTTTATTAAATTCGGATGCAATTTCTGTGTTTCATCGTCAATAAGAAGGTCTAAAGAATACAGTAAACCTGAAGTGAAGCATCGGAAACTAAAACTGGACTCACAGGAGGGGTTCAAACCATAGAAAGTTAGAGTATCAGTCCTCATGTACTTAAGTCGGCATTGTGCCTTTTGTGTTAAATTCGGATGCAATTTCTGTGTTTCATCGTCAATAAGAAGGTCCAAGGAATACAGTAAACCTGAAGTGAAGCATCGGAAACTAAAACTGGACTCACAGCAGAGGTTCAAATCATAGAAAGTTAGAGTTTCAGTCCTCTTGTACTTAAGTCGGCATTGTGCCTTTTGTATTAAATTCGGAAGTAATTTCTGTGTTTCCTCGTCAATAAGAAGGTCCAAGGGATACAGTAAACCTGAAGTTAAACATCGGAATCTAAAACTGGACTCACAGGAGGGGTTCAAATCATAGAAAGTTAGAGTATCAGTCCTCTTGTACTTATGTCGGCATTGTGCCTTTTTTATTAATTTCGGATGCAATTTCTGTGCTTCATCGACAATAAGAAGGTCCAAGGGATACAGTAAACCTGAAGTGAAGCATCGGAAACTAAAACTGGACTCACAGCAGAGTCTCAAATCATAGAAAGTTAGAGTTTCAGTCGTCTTCTACTTAAGTCGGCATTGTGCCTTTTGTATTATCTTCGAATGCAATTTCTATGTTTCATCGTCAATAAGAAGGTCCAAGGGATACAGTAAACCTTAAGTGAAGCATCGGAAACTAAAACTGGACTCACAGCAGAGGTTCAAATCATAGAAAGTTAGAGTTTCAGTCCTCTTGTACTTAAGTCGGCATTGTGCCTTTTGTATTAATTTCGGATGCAATTCTTGTGTTTCATCGTCAATAAGAGGATCCAAGGGATACAGTAAACTCGAAATGAAGCATCGGAATCTAAAACTGGACTCACAGGAGAGGTTCAAATCATAGAAAGTTAGAGTATCAGTCCTCTTTTACTTAAGTCGGCATTTTGCCTTTTGTATTAAATACGGATGCAATTTCTGTGTTTCATCGTCAATAAGTAGGTCCAAGGGATACAGTAAACCAAAGGTTAAGCATCGGAAACAAAAACCGGACTCACAGGAGGGGTTCAAATCATAGAAAGTTAGAGTATCAGTCCTCTTGTACTGAAGTCGGCATTGTGCCTTTTTTATTAAATTCGGATGATACTTCTGTGTTTCATCGTCAATAAGAAGGTCCCAAGGATACAGTAAACCTGAAGTGAAGCATCGGAAACTAAAACTGGACTCACAGGAGGGGTTCAAATTATAGAAAGTTAGAGTATCAGTCCTCTTGTACTTAAGTTGGAATTGTGCCTTTTTTATTAAATTCAGATGCAATTTCTGTGTTTCATCGTCAATAGGAAGGTCCAAGGGATACAGTAAACATGAAGTGAAGCATCGGAAACTAAAACTGGACCCACAGCAGAGGTTCAAATCATAGAAAGTTAGAGTTTCAGTCCTCTTGTACTTAAGTCGGCATTGTGCCTTTTGTATGAAATTCGGATGTAATTTCTGTGTTTCATCATCAATAAGAAGGTCCAAGGGAGACAGTAAACCTGACGTGAAGCATCGGAAACTAAAACTGGACTCACAGCAGAGGTTCAAATCATAGAAAGTTAGAGTTTCAGTCCTCTTGTACTTAAGTCGGCATTGTGCCTTTTGTATTAAATTCGGATGCAATTTCTGTGTTTCATCGTCTATAAGAAGGTCCGAGGGATACAGTAAACCTGAAGCATCGTAATCTAAAACTGGACTGACAGCAGAGGTTCAAATCATAGAAAGTTAGAGTGTCACTCCTCCTCTACTTAAGTCGGTATTGTGCTCTTTGTATTAAATTCGGATGCAATTTCTGTGTTTCATCGTCAATAAGAAGGTCAAAGGGATACAGTAAACCTGAAGTGAAGCATCGGAATCTAAAACTGGACTCACAGGTGCGGTTCAAATCATAGAAAATTAGAGTGTCAGTCCTCTTGTACCTAAGACGGCATTGTGCCTTTTGTATTAAATTCGGATGCAATTTCTGTGTTTCATCGTCAATAAGAGGATCCAACGGATACAGTTAACCCTAAATGAAGCATCGGAATCTAAAACTGGACTCACAGGAGGGGTTCAAATCATAGAAAGTTAGAGTATCAGTCCTCTTGTACTTAAGTCGGCATTGTGCTTTTTTTATTAAATTCGGATGCAATTTCTGTGTTTCATCGTCAATAAGAAGGTCCAAAGGATACAGTAAACCTGAAGTGAAGCATCGGAAACTAAAACTGGACTCACAGGAGCGGTTCAAATCATAGAAAGTTAGAGTATCAGTCCTCTTGTACTTAAGTTGGCATTGTGCCTTTTTTATTAAATTCGGATGCAATTTCTGTGTTTCATCGTCAATAGGAAGGTCCAAAGGATACAGTAAACCTGAAGTGAAGCATTGGAAACTAAAACTGGACTCACAGGAGGGGTTCAAATCGTAGAAAGTAGAGTATCAGTCCTCCTGTACTTAAGTTGGCATTGTGCCTTTTTTATTAAATTCGGATGCCATTTCTGTGTTTCATCGTCAATAAGAAGGTCCAAAGGATACAGTAAACCTGAAGTGAAGCATCGGAAACTAAAACTGGACTCACAGGAGCGGTTCAAATCATAGAAAGTTAGAGTATCAGTCTTCTTGTACTTAAGTTGGCATTGTGCCTTTTTTATTAAATTCGGATGCAATTTCTGTGTTTCATCGTCAATAGGAAGGTCCAAAGGATACAGTAAACCTGAAGTGAAGCATTGGAAACTAAAACTGGACTCACAGGAGGGGTTCAAATCGTAGAAAGTTAGAGTATCAGTCCTCCTGTACTTAAGTTGGCATTGTGCCTTTTTTATTAAATTCGGATGCCATTTCTGTGTTTCATCGTCAATAGGAAGGTCCAAGGGATACAGTAAACATGAAGTGAAGCATCGGAAACTAGAACTGGACACACAGCAGAGGTTCAAATCATAGAAAGTTAGAGTTTCAGTCCTCTTGTACTTAAGTCGGCATTGTGCCTTTTGTATTAAATTCGGATGCAATTTCTGTGTTTCATCGTCAATAAGAAGGTCCAAGGGATACAGTAAACCTGAAGTGAAGCATCGGAAACTAAAACTGGACTCACAGCAGAGGTTCAAATCATAGAAAGTTAGAGTTTCAGTCCTCTTGTACTTAAGTCGGCATTGTGCCTTTTGTGTTAAATTCGGATGCAATTTCTGTGTTTCATCGTCAATAAGAAGGTCCAAGGAATACAGTAAACCTGAAGTGAAGCATCGGAAACTAAAACTGGACTCACAGCAGAGGTTCAAATCATAGAAAGTTAGAGTTTCAGTACTCTTGTATTTAAGTCGGCATTGTGCCTTTTGTATTAAATTCGGATGCAATTTCTGTGTTTCATCGTCAATACGAGGGTCCAAGGGATACAGTAAACCAGAAGTTAAGCATCGGAATCTAAAACTGGACTCACAGGAGGGGTTCAAATCATAGAAAGTTAGAGTATCAGTCCTCTTGTACTTAAGTCGGCATTGTGCCTTTTGTATTAAATTCGGATGCAATATCTGTGTTTCATCGTCTATAAGAAAGTCCAAGGGATACAGTAAACCTGAAGTTAAGCATCGGAATCTAAAACTGGTCTCACAGCAGAGGTTCAAATCATAGAAAGTTAGATTTTCAGTCCTCTTGTACTTAAGTCGGCATTGTGCCTTTTTTATTAATTTCGGATGCAATTTCTATGTTTCATCGTCAATAAGAATGTCCAAGGGATACAGTATACCTGAAGTGAAGCATCGGAAACTAAAACTGGACTCACAGCAGAGGTTCAAAGCATAGAAAGTTAGAGTTTCAGTCCTCTTGTACTTAAGTCGGCTTTGTGTCTTTTGTATTAAATTCGGATGCAATTTCTGTGTTTCATCGTCAATAAGAGGGTCCAAGGGATACAGTAAACCTGAAGTGAAGCATCGGAATCTAAAACTGGACTCACAGGAGAGGTTCAAATCATCGAAAGTTAGAGTATCAGTCCTCTTGTACTTAAGTCGGCATTGTGCCTTTTGTATTAAATACGGATGCAATTTCTGTGTTTCATCGTCAATAAGAAGGTCCAAGGGATACAGTAAACCAGAGGTTAAGCATCGGAATCTAAAACTGGACTCACAGGAGCGGTTCAAATCATAGAAAGTTAGAGTATCAGTCCTCTTGTACTTAAGTCGGCATTGTGCCTTTTTTATTAAATTCGGATGTAATTTCTGTGTTTCATCGTCAATAAGAAGGTCCAAAGGATACAGTAAACCTGAAGAGAAGCATCGGAAACTAAAACTGGTCTCACAGGAGGGGTTAGAATCATAGAAAGTTAGAGTGTCACTCCTCCTCTACTTAAGTCGGTATTGTGCTCTTTGTATTAAATTCGGATGCAATTTCTGTGTTTCATCGTCAATAAGAAGGTCCAAGGGATACAGTAAACCTGAAGTGAAGCATCTGAATCTAAAACTGGAATCACAGGAGGGGTTCAAATCATAGTAAGTTAGAGTTTCAGTCCTCATGTACTTAAGTCGGCATTGTGCCTTTTGCATTAAATTCGGATGCAATTTCTGTGTTTCATCGTCAAAAAGAGGATCCAAGGGATACAGTAAACCGTAAATGAATCATCGGAATCTAAAACTGGACTCACAGGAGAGGTTCAAATCATAGAAAGTTAGAGTATCAGTCCTCTTTTACTTAAGTCGGCATTGTGCATTTTGTATTAAATACGGATGCAATTTCTGTGTTTCATCGTCAATAAGAAGGTCCAAGGGATACAGTAAACCAGAGGTTAAGCATCGGAATCTAAAACTGGACTCACAGGAGGGGTTCAAATCATAGAAAGTTAGAGTATCAGTCATCTTGTACTGAAGTCGGCATTGTGCCTTTTTTATTAAATTCGGGTGCAATTTCTGTGTTTCATCGTCAATAAGAAGGTCCGAAGGATACAGTAAACCTGAAGTGAAGCATCGGAAACTAAAACTGGACTCACAGGAGGTGTTCAAATCATAGAAAGTTAGAGTATCAGTCCTCTTGTACTTAAGTTGGCATTGTGCCTTTTTTATTAAATTCGGATGCAATTTCTGTGTTTCATCGTCACTAGGAAGGTCCAAAGGATACAGTAAACCTGAAGTGAAGCATCGGAAACAAAAACTGGACTCACAGGAGGGGTTCAAATCATAGAAAGTTAGAGTATCAGTCCTCTTGTACTTAAGTTGGCATTGTGCCTTTTTTATTAAATTCGGATGCAATTTCTGTGTTTCATCGTCAATAGGAAGGTCCAAGGGATACAGTAAACATGAAGTGAAGCATCAGAAAATAAAGCTGGACCCACAGCAGAGGTTCAAATCATAGAAAGTTAGAGTTTCAGTCCTCTTGTACTTAAGTCGGCATTGTGCCTTTTTTATTAAATTCGGATGCAATTTCTGTGTTTCATCGTCAATAAGAAGGTCCAAGGGATACAGTAAACCTCAAGTGAAGCATCAGAAACTAAAACTGGACTCACAGCAGAGGTTCAAATCATAGAAAGTTAGAGTTTCAGTCCTCTTGTACTTAAGTCGGCATTGTGCCTTTTGTATTAAATTCGGATGCAATTTCTGTGTTTCATCGTCAATGAGAAGGTCCAAGGAATACAGTAAACCTGAAGTGAAGCATCGGAAACTAAAACTGGACTCACAGCAGAGGTTCAAATCATACAAAGTTAGAGTTTCAGTACTCTTGTATTTAAGTCGGCATTGTGCCTTTTGTATTAAATTCGGATGCAATTTCTGTGTTTCATCGTCAATACGAGGGTCCAAGGGATACAGTAAACCAGAAGTTAAGCATCGGAATCTAAAACTGGACTCACAGGAGGGGTTCAAATCATAGAAAGTTGGAGTATCAGTCTTCTTGTACTTATGTCGGCGTTGTGCCTTTTGTATTAAATTCGGATGCAATTTCTGTGTTTCATCGTCAATAAGAAGGTCCAAGGGATACAGTAAACCTGAAGTGAAGCATCGGAAACTAAAACTGGACTCACAGCAGAGGTTCAAATCATAGAAAGTTAGAGTTTCAGTACTCTTGTATTTAAGTCGGCATTGTGCCTTTTGTATTAAATTCGGATGCAATTTCTGTGTTTCATCGTCAATACGAGGGTCCAAGGGATACAGTAAACCAGAAGTTAAGCATCGGAATCTAAAACTGGACTCACAGGAGGGGTTCAAATCATAGAAAGTTAGAGTATCAGTCTTCTTGTTCTTATGTCGGCATTGTGCCTTTTGTATTAAATTCGGATGCAATATCTGTGTTTCATCGTCTATAAGAAAGTCCAAGGGATACAGTAAACCTGAAGTTAAGCATCGGAATCTAAAACTGGTCTCACAGCAGAGGTTCAAATCATAGAAAGTTAGAGTTTCAGTCCTCTTGTACTTAAGTCGGCATTGTGCCTTTTGTATTAAATTCGGATGTAATTTCTGTGTTTCCTCGTCAATAAGAAGGTCCAAGGGATACAGTAAACCTGAAGTTAAACATCGGAATCTAAAACTGGACTCACAGGAGGGGTTCAAATCATAGAAAGTTAGAGTATCAGTCCTCTTGTACTTAAGTCGGCATTGTGCCTTTTTTAATTAATTTCGGATGCAATTTCTGTGCTTCATCGTCAATAAGAAGGTCCAAGGGATACAGTAAACCTGAAGTGAAGCATCGGAAACTAAAACTGGACTCACAGCAGAGTTTCAAATCATAGAAAGTTAGAGTTTCAGTCGTCTTCTACTTAAGTCGGCATTGTGCCTTTTGTATTATCTTCGGATGCAATTTCTATGTTTCATCGTCAATAAGAAGGTCCAAGGGATACAGTATACCTGAAGTGAAGCATCGGAAACTAAAACTGGACTCACAGCAGAGGTTCAAAGCATAGAAAGTTAGAGTGTCACTCCTCTTGTACTTAAGTCGGCATTGTGCCTTTTGTATTAAATTCGGATGCAATTTCTGTGTTTCATCGTCAATAAGAGGGTCCAAGGGATACAGTAAAAGTGAAGTGAAGCAACGGAATCTAAAACTGGACTCACAGGAGAGGTTCAAATCATCGAAAGTTAGAGTATCAGTATTCTTGTACTTAAGTCGGCATTGTGCCTTTTGTATTAAATTGGGATGCAATTTCTGTGTTTCATCGTCAATAAGAAGGTCCAAGGGATACAGTAAACCTGAACTTAGGCATCTAAATCTAAAACTGGACTCACAGGAGGGGTTCAAATCATAGAAAGTTAGAGTATCAGTCCTCTTGTACTTAAGTCGGCATTGTGCCTCTTTTATTAAATTCGGATGCAATTTCCATGTTTCATCGTCAATAAGAAGGTCCAAGGGACACAGTAAACCTGAAGTGAAGCATCGGAAACTAAAACTGGACTCACAGCACAGGTTCAAATCATAGAAAGTTAGAGTGTCAGTCCTCTTCTACATAAGTCGACATTGTGCCTTTTGTAATAAATTGGGATGCTATTTCTGTGTTTCATCGTCAATAAGAAAGTCCACGGGATTCAGTAAACCTGAAGTGAAGCATCGGAATCTCAAACTGGATTCACAGGAGAGGTTCAAATTGTAGAAAGTTATAGTGTCTTTCCTCTTTCACTTAAGTCGCCATTGTGCCTTTTGTATTAAATTCGGATGCAATTTCTGAGTTTCAACGTCAATAAGAAGGTCCAAGGGATACAGTAAACCTGAAGTGAAGCATCGGAATCTAAAACTGGACTCACAGGAGGGGTTACAATCATAGAAAGTAAGACTGCCATTCCTCTTTTACTTAAGTCGCCATTGTGCGTTTTGTATTAAATTCGGATACAACTTCTATGTTACATCGTCAATAAGAGGGTCCAAGAGATACAGTAAACCTGAAGTGAAGCATCGGAAACTAAAACTGGACTCACAGGAGAGGTTCAAGTCGTAGAAAGTTAGAGTGTCAGTCCTCTTGTACTTAAGTCGGCATTGTGCCTTTTGAATTTAATTCCGATGCAATTTCTGTGTTTCATCGTCAATAAGAAGGTCCAAGGTATACAGTAAACCTGAAGTAAACCATCGGAATCTAAAACTGGACTCATAGGAGACGTTCGAAACATAGAAAGTGAGAGTGTCAGTCCTCTTGTACTTATGTCGGCATTGTGCATTTTGTATTAAATTCGGATCCAATTTCTGTGTTTCATCGTCAATAAGAACGTGCAAGGTATACAGTAAACCTGAAGTGAAGCTTCGGAATCTAAAACTGGACTCACTGGTGAGGTTCAAATCATAGACAGTGGAAAGTGTCAGTCCTCTTGTACTTATGTCGGCATTGTGCCTTTTGTATTAAATTCGGATGCAATTTCTGTGTTTCATCGTCAATAAGAACGTGCAAGGTATACAGTAAACCTAAAGTGAAGCATCGGAATCTAAAACTGGACTCACAGGACAGGTTCAAATCATTGAAAGTTAGAGTGTCAGTCCTCATGTACTTAAGTCGTCATTATGCCTTTTGAATTTAATTCCGATGCAATATCTGTGTTTCATCGTCAATAAGAACGTGCAAGGTATACAGTAAACCTGAATTGAAGCATCGGAACCTAAAACTGGACTCACAGGAGAGGTTCAAATCATAGAAAGTTAGAGTGTCAGTCATGATGTGCTTAAGCCGGCATTGTGCCTTTGGTATTAAATTCGGATGCAATTTCTGTGATTCATCGTCAATAAGAAGGTGCAAGGGATACAGTAAACCTAAAGTAAAGCATCGGAATCTAAAACTGGACTCACAGGAGCCGTCAAAATCATTGAAAGTTAGAGTGTCAGTCCTCTTGTACTTAAGTCAGCATTGTGCCTTTTTTATTAAATTCAGATGCAATTTCTGTGTTTCATCGTGAATAAGAAAGTCCAAGGTATACAGTAAACCTGAAGTGAAGCATCGGAATCCAAAACTGGACTCACAGGTGCGGTTCAAATCATAGAAAGTTAGAGTGTCAGTCCTCTTGTACTTAAGTCGGCATTGTGCCTCTTGTATTAAATTCGGATGCAATTTCTGTGTTTCATAGTCAGTAAGAAGGTCCAAGGGATATAGTAAATCAGAAGTGACGCATCGGAATCTAAAACTGGACTGACAGGAGAGGTTCAAATCATTGAAAATTAGAGTTTCAGTCCTCTTGTACTTAAGTCGGCATTGTGACTTTTGTATTACATTTGGATGCAATTTCTGTGTTTCATAGTCAGTGAGAAGGTGCAAGGGATACAGTAAATCTGAAGTGACGCATCGGAATCTAAAACTGGACTCACAGGAGAGGTTCAAATCATATAAAGTTAGAGTGTCAGTCCTCTTGTACTTAAGTCGGCATTGTGCCTTTTGAATATAATTCCGATGCAATTTCAGTGCTTCATCGTCAGTAAGGAGGTCCAAGGTATACAGTGAACCTGAAATGAACCATCGGAATCTAAAACTGGACTCACAGGAGAGGTTCAAATCATAGAAAGTTAGAGTGTCAGTCCTCTTGTACTTAAGTCGGCATTGTGCCTTTTGTATTAAATTCGGATGCAATTTCTGTGTTTCATCGTCATTAAGAAGGACCAAGGGTTACAAAAAAAACCTGAAGTGAAGCATCGGAATCTAAAACTGGACTCACAGGAGAGGTTCAAATCATCGAAAGTTAGAGTGTCAGTCCTCTTGTACTTATGTCTGCATTGTGACTTTTGTATTAAATTCGGATGCAATTTCTGTGTTTCATCGTCAATAAGAATATCCAAGGGATACAGTAAACTTGAAGTGAAGCATCGGAATCTCAAACTGGACACACAGGAGAGGTTCAAATCATAGAAAGTTACCATGTCAGTCCTCTTGTACTTAAGTCGGTATTGTGCCTTTTGTACTAAATTCGGATGCAATTTCTGTGTTTCATCGTCTATAAGAAGGTCCAAGGGATACAGTAAACCTGAAGTGATGCTTCGGAATCTAAAACTGGACTCACAGGGTAGGTTCAAATCATAGAAAGTGAGGGTGTCAGTCCTCTTGTCCTTAAGTCGTCATTGTGTTTTTTGTATTAAATTCGGATGCAATTTCTGTGTTTCATCATCATTAAGAAGGTGCATGGTATACTGTAAATCTGAAGTGAAGCATCGGAATCTAAAACTGGACTCACTGTAGAGGTTCAAATCATAGAAAGTGGAAGTGTCAGTCCTCCTGTACTTATGTCGGCATTGTGCCTTTTGTAATAATTTCGGATGCAATTTGTGTGTTTCATCGTCAATAAGAAGGTCCAAGATATACAGTATACCTAAAGTGAAGCATCGGAATCTAAAACTGGACTCACAGGAGAGGTTCAAATCATAGAAAGTTAGAGTGTCAGTCCTCATGTACTTAAGTCGGCATTATGCCTTTTGAATTTAATTCCGATGCAATATCTGTGTTTCATCGTCAATAAGAATATGCAAGGTATACAGTAAACCTGAAGTGAAGCATTGGAATCTAAAACTGGACTCACAGGAGAGGTTCAAATCATCGAAAGTTAGAGTGTCAGTCTTCTTGTACTTAAGTCGGCATTGTGCCTCTTGTATTAAATTCGGATGCAATTTCTGTGTTTCATCGTCAATAAGAAGGGCCAAGGGATACAGTAAACCTGAAGTGAAGCATCGGAATCTAAAACTGGACTCACAGGAAAGGTTCAAATCATAGAAAGTGAGAGTGTCATTCCTCTAATACTTAAGTTGCCATTGTGCCTTTTGTATTAAATTCGGATGCAATTTCTGTGTTTCATCGTCAATAGGAAGGTCCAAGGGATACAGTAAACCTGAAGTGAAGCATCGGAATCTAAAACTGGACTCACAGGTGCGGTTCAAATCATAGAAAATTAGAGTGTCAGTCCTCTTGTACTTAAGTCAGCATTGTGCCTTTTGTATTAAATTCGGATGCACATTCTGTGTTTCATCGTCAATAAGAAGGTCCAAGGGATACAGTAAACCAGAGGTTAAGTATCGGAATCTAAAACTGGACTCACAGGAGGGGTTCAAATCATAGAAAGTTAGAGTATTAGTCCTCTTGTACCTAAGTCGGCATTGTGCCTTTTGTATTAAATTCGGATGCAATTTCTGTGTTTCATCGTCAATAAGAAAGTGCAAGGGATACAGTAAACCTGAAGTAAAGCATCGGAAACTAAAACTGGTCTCACAGTAGAGGTTCAAATCATAGAAAGTTAGAGTTTCAGTCCTCATGTACTTAAGTCGGCATTGTGCCTTTTGTATTAAATTCGGATGCAATTTCTGTGTTTCATCGTCAATAAGAGGATCCAAGGGATACAGTAAACCCGAAATGAAGCATCGGAATCTAAAACTGGACTCACAGGCGAGGTTCAAATCATAGAAAGTTAGAGTTTCAGTCCTCTTGTACTTATGTCGGCATTGTGCCTTTTGTAATAATTTCCGATACAATTTCTGTGTTTCATCGTCAATAAGAAGGTCCAAGGGAAACAGTAAACATAAAGTGAAGCATCGAAATCTAAAACTGTACTCACAGGAGAGTTTCAAATCATAGAAAGTTAGAGTGTCAGTCCTCATGTACTTAAGTCAGCATTATGCCTTTTGAATTTAATTCCGATGCAATATCTGTGTTTCATCGTCAATAAGAATGTGCAAGGTATACAGTAAACCTGAAGTGAAGCATTGGAATCTAAAACTGGACTCACAGGAGAGGTTCAAATCATAGAAAGTTAGAGTGTCAGTCTTCTTGTACTTAAGTCAGCATTGTGCCTTTTGTATTAAATTTGGATGCAATTTCTGTGTTTCATCGTCAATAAGAAGGGCCAAGGGATACAGTAAACCTGAAGTGAAGCATCGGAATCTAAAACTGGACTCACAGGAAAGGTTCAAATCATAGAAAGTGAGAGTGTCATTCCTCTAATACTTAAGTTGCCATTGTGCCTTTTGTATTAAATTCGGATGCAATTTCTGTGTTTCATCGTCAATAAGATGGTCCAAGGGATACAGTAAACCTGAAGTGAAGCATCGGAATCTAAAACTGGACTCACAGGAGACGTTCAATTCATAGAAAGTTAAAGTGTCACTCTCCTTGTACTTAAGTCGGCATTGTTCCTTTTGTATTAAATTCGAATGCAATTTCTGTGTTTCATCGTCAATAAGAAGGTGCAAGGGATACAGTAAACCTGAAGTCAAGCATCGGAATCTAAAACTGGACTCACAGGAGAGGTTCAAATCATAGAAAGTTAGAGTGTCAGTCCTCATGTACTTAAGTCGGCCTTATGCCTTTTGAATTTAATTCCGATGCAATATCTGTGTTTCATCGTCAATAAGAATGTGCAAGGTATACAGTAAACCTAAAGTGAAGCATCGGAATCTAAAACTGGACTCACAGGAGAGGTTCAAATCATAGAAAGTTAGAGTTTCAGTCTTCTTGTACTTAAGTCGGCATTGTGCCTTTTGTATTAAATTCGGATGCAATTTCTGTGTTTCATCGTCAATAAGAAGGTCCGAGGGATACAGTAAACCTGAAGCATCGTAATCTAAAACTGGACTGACAGCAGAGGTTCAAATCATAGAAAGTTAGAGTGTCACTCCACCTCTACTTAAGTCGGTATTGTGCTCTTTGTATTAAATTCGGATGCAATTTCTGTGTTTCATCGTCAATAAGAAGGTCCAAGGGATACAGTAAACCTGAAGTAAAGCATCGGAATCTAAAACTGAACTCACAGGTGCGGTTCAAATCATAGAAAATTAGAGTGTCAGTCCTCTTGTACTTAAGTCGGCATTGTGCCTTTTGTATTAAATTCGGATGCACATTCTGTGTTTCATCGTCAATAAGAAGGTCCAAGGGATACAGTAAACCTTAAGTATAGCATCGGAAACTAAAACTGGTCTCACAGCAGAGGTTCAAATCATAGAAAGTTAGAGTTTCAGTCCTCATGTACTTAAGTGGGCATTGTGCCTTTTGTATTAAATTCGGATGCAATTTCTGTGTTTCATCGTCAATAAGAGGATCCAAGGGATACAGTAAACCCTAAATGAAGCATCGGAATCTAAAACTGGACTCACAGGAGAGGTTCAAATCATAGAAAGTTAGAGTATCAGTCCTCTTTTACTTAAGTCGGCATTGTGCCTTTTGTATTAAATACGGATGCAATTTCTGTGTTTCATCGTCAATAAGATGGTCCAAGGGATACAGTAAACCAGAGGTTAAGCATCGGAATCTAAAACTGGACTCACAGGAGGGGTTCAACTCATAGAAAGTTAGAGTATCAGTCCTCTTGTACTTAAGTCGGCATAGTGCCTTTTTTATTAAATTCGGATGCAATTTCTGTGTTTCATCGTCAATAAGAAGGTCCAAAGGATACAGTAAACCTGAAGTGAAGCATCGGAAACTAAAACTGGACTCACAGGAGGGGTTCAAATCATAGAAAGTTAGAGTATCAGTCTTCTTGTACTTAAGTTGGCATTGTGCCTTTTTTATTAAATTCGGATGCAATTTCTGTTTCATCGTCAATAGGAAGGTCCAAGGGATACATTAACCTGAAGTGAAGCATCGGAAACTAAAACTGGTCTCACAGCAGAGGTTCAAATCATAGAAAGTAAGAGTTTCAGTCCTCATGTACTTAAGTCGGCATTGTGCCTTTTGTATTAAATTCGGATGCAATTTCTGTGTTTCATCGTCAATAAGAGGATCCAAGGGATACAGTAAACCCGAATTGAAGCATCGGAATCTAAAACTGGACTCACAGGCGAGGTTCAAATCATAGAAAGTTAGAGTATCAGTCCTCTTTTACTTAAGTCGGCATTGTGCCTTTTGTATTAAATACGGATGCAATTTCTGTGTTTCATCGTCAATAAGAAGGTCCAAGGGATACAGTAAACCAGAGGTTAAGCATCGGAATCTAAAACTGGACTCACAGGAGGGGTTCAAATCATAGAAAGTTAGAGTATCAGTCCTCTCGTACTTAAGTCGGCATTGTGCCTTTTTTATTAAATTCGGATGCAATTTCTGTGTTTCATCGTCAATAAGAAGGTCCAAAGGATACAGTAAACCTGAAGTGAAGCATCGGGAACTAAAACTGGACTCACAGGAGGGGTTCAAATCATAGAAAGTTAGAGTATCAGTCCTCTTGTACTTAAGTTGGCATTTTGCCTTTTTTATTGAATTCGGATGCAATTTCTGTGTTTCATCGTCAATAGGAAGGTCCAAGGGATACAGTAAACATGAAGTGAAGCATCGGAAACTAAAACTGGACCCACAGCAGAGGTTCAAATCATAGAAAGTTAGAGTTTCAGTCCTCTTGTACTTAAGTCGGCATTGTGCTTTTTGTACTAAATTCGGATGCAATTTCTGTGTTTCATCGTCAATAAGAAGGTCCAAGGGATACAGTAAAACTGAAGTGAAGCATCGGAAACTAAAACTGTACTCACAGCAGAGGTTCAAATCATAGAAAGTTAGAGTTTCAGTCCTCTTGCACTTAAGTCGGCATTGTGCCTTTTGTATTAAATTCGGATGAAATTTCTGTGTTTCATCGTCAATAAGAAGGTCCAAGGAATACAGTAAACCTGAAGTGAAGCATCGGAAACTAAAACTGGACTCACAGCAGAGGTTCAAATCATAGAAAGTTAGAGTTTCAGTACTCTTGTATTTTAAGTCGGCATTGTGCCTTTTGTATTAAATTCGGATGCAATTTCTGTGTTTCATCGTCAATACGAGGGTCCAAGGGATACAGTAAACCAGAAGTTAAGCATCGGAATCTAAAACTGGACTCACAGGAGTGGTTCAAATCATAGAAAGTTAGAGTATCAGTCCTCTTGTACTTAAGTCGGCATTGTGCCTTTTGTATTAAATTCGGATGCAATTTCTGTGTTTCATCGTCTATAAGAAAGTCCAAGGGATACAGTAAACCTGAAGTTTTTGTTGTTGTTGTGGTCTTCAGTCCTGAGACTGGTTTGATGCAGCTCTCCATGCTACTCTATCCTGTGCAAGCTTTTTCATCTCCCAGTACCTACTGCAACCTACATCCTTCTGAATCTGCTTAGTGTATTCATCTCTTGGTCTCCCTCTACGATTTTTACCCTCCACGCTGCCCTCCAATACTAAATTGGTGATCCCTTGATGCCTCAGAACATGTCCTACCAACCGATCCCTTCTTCTGGTCAAGTTGTGCCACAAACTTCTCTTCTCCCCAATCCTATTCAATACTTCCTCATTAGTTATGTGATCTACCCATCTAATCTTCAGCATTCTTCTGTAGCACCACATTTCGAACGCTTCTATTCTCTTCTTGTCCAAACTATTTATCGTCCATGTTTCACTTCCATACATGGCTACACTCCATACGAATACTTTCAGAAATGACTTCCTGACACTTAAATCTATACTGGATGTTAACAAATTTCTCTTCTTCAGAAACGCTTTCCTTGCCATTGCCAGCCTACATTTTATATCCTCTCTACTTCGACCATCATCAGTTGTTTTGCTCCCCAAATAGCAAAACTCCTTTACTACTTTAAGTGCCTCATTTCCTAATCTAATTCCCTCAGCATCACCCGACGTAATTAGACTACATTCCATTATCCTTGTTTTGCTTTTGTTGATGTTCATCTTATATCCCCCTTTCAAGACACTGTCCATTCCATTCAACTGCTCTTCCAAGTCCTTTGCTGTCTCTGACAGAATTACAATGTCATCGGCGAACCTCAAAGTTTTTATTTCTTCTCCATGAATTTTAATACCTACTCCGAATTTTTCTTTTGTTTCCTTTACTGCTTGCTCAATATACAGATTGAACAACATCGGGGAGAGGCTACAACCCTGTCTTACTCCCTTCCCAACCACTGCTTCCCTTTCATGTCCCTCGACTCTTATAACTGCCATCTGGTTTCTGTACAAATTGTAAATAGCCTTTCGCTCCCTGTATTTTACCCCTGCCACCTTTAGAATTTGAAAGAGAGTATTCCAGTCAACATTGTCAAAAGCTTTCTCTAAGTCTACAAATGCTAGAAACGTAGGTTTGCCTTTCCTTAATCTTTCTTCTAAGATAAGTCGTAAGGTCAGTATTGCCTCACGTGTTCCAGTGTTTCTACGGAATCCAAACTGATCTTCCCCGAGGTTGGCTTCTACTAGTTTTTCCATTCGTCTGTAAAGAATTCGTGTTAGTATTTTGCAGCTGTGACTTAGTAAGCTGATAGTTCGGTAATTTTCACATCTGTCAACACCTGCTTTCTTTGGGATTGGAATTATTATATTCTTCTTGAAGTCTGTGGGTATTTCGCCTGTTTCATACATCTTGCTCACCAGATGGTAGAGTTTTGTCAGGACTGGCTCTCCCACGGCCGTCAGTAGTTCCAATGGAATATTGTCTACTCCGGGGGCCTTGTTTCGACTTAGGTCTTTCAGTGCTCTGTCAAACTCTTCACGCAGTATCATATCTCCCATTTCATCTTCATCTACATCCTCTTCCATTTCCATAATATTGTCCTCAAGTACATCGCCCTTGTATAGACCCTCTATATACTCCTTCCACCTTTCTGCTTTCCCTTCTTTGCTTAGAACTGGGTTTCCATCTGAGGTCTTGATATTCATACAAGTCGTTCTCTTATCTCCAAAGGTCTCTTTAATTTTCCTGTAGGCGGTATCTATCTTACCCCTAATGAGATAAGCCTCTACATCCTTACATTTGTCCTCTAGCCATCCCTGCTTAGCCATTTTGCACTTCCTGTCGATCTCATTTTTGAGACGTTTGTATTCCTTTTTGCCTGTTTCACTTACTGCATTTTTATATTTTCTCCTTTCATCAATTAAATTCAATATTTCTTCTGTTACCCAAGGATTTCTACTAGCCCTCGTCTTTTTACCTACTTGATCCTCTGCTGCCTTCACTACTTCATCCCTCAAAGCTACCCATTCTTCTTCTACTGTATTTATGTCCCCCATTCCTGTCAATTGCTCCCTTATGCTCTCCCTGAATCTCTGTACAACCTCTGGTTCTTTTAGTTTATCCAGGTCCCATCTCCTCAAATTCCCACCTTTTTGCAGTTTCTTCAGTTTTAATCTACAGGTCATATCCAATAGATTGTGGTCAGAGTCCACATCTGCCCCTGGAAATGTCTTACAATTTAAAACCTGGTTCCTAAATCTCTGTCTTACCATTATATAATCTATCTGATACCTTTTAGTATCGCCAGGGTTCTTCCATGTATACAACCTTCTTTCATGATTCTTAAACCAAGTGTTAGTTATGATTATGTTATGCTCTGTGCAAAATTCGACCAGGCGGCTTCCTCTTTCATTTCTGTCCCCCAATCCATATTCACCTACTATGTTTCCTTCTCTCCCTTTTCCTACACTCGAATTCCAGTCACCCATGACTATTAAATTTTCGTCTCCCTTCACAATCTGAATAATTTCTTTTATTTCATCATACATTTCTTCAATTTCTTCGTCATCTGCAGAGCTAGTTGGCATATAAACTTGTACTACTGTAGTAGGCGTGGGCTTCGTATCTATCTTGGCCACAATAATGCGTTCACTATACTGTTTGTAGTAGCTTACCCGCATTCCTATTTTCCTATCCATTATTAAACCTACTCCTGCATTACCCCTATTTGATTTTGTGTTTATAACCCTGTAGTCACCTGACCAGAAGTCTTGTTCCTCCTGCCACCGAACTTCACTAATTCCCACTATATCTAACTTCACCCTATCCATTTCCCTTTTTAAATTTTCTAACCTACCTGCCCGATTAAGGGATCTGACATTCCACGCTCCGATCCGTAGAATGCCAGTTTTCTTTCTCCTGATAACGACATCCTCTTGAGTAGTCCCCGCCCGGAGATCCGAATGGGGGACTATTTTACCTCCGGAATATTTTACCCAAGAGGACGCCATCATCATGTAATCATACAGTAAAGCTGCATGATAAGAAAGTCCAAGGGATACAGTAAACCTGAAGTTAAGCATCGGAATCTAAAACTGGTCTCACAGCAGAGGTTCAAATCATAGAAAGTTAGAGTTTCAGTCCTCTTGTACTTAAGTCGGCATTGTGCCTTTTGTATTAAATTCGGATGCAATTTCTGTGTTTCATCGTCAATAAGAAGGTCCATGGGATACAGTAAACCTGAAGTTAAACATCGGAATCTAAAACTGGACTCACAGGAGGGGTTCAAATCATAGAAAGTTAGAGTTTCAGTCCTCTTGTACGTAAGTCGGCATTGTGCCTTTTGTATTATCTTCGGATGCAATTTCTATGTTTCATCGTCAATAAGAAGGTCCAAGGGATACAGTATACCAAAGGTGAAGCATCGGAAACTAAAACTGGACTCACTGCAGAGGTACAAAGCATAGAAAGTTAGAGTTTCAGTCCTCTTGTACTTAGTTCGGCATTGTGCCTTTTGTATTAAATTCGGATGCAATTTCTGTGTTTCATCGTCAATAAGAGGGTCCAAGGGATACAGTTAACCTGAAGTGAAGCATCGGAATCTAAAACTGGACTCACAGGAGAGGTTCAAATCATCGAAAATTAGAGTATCAGTACTCTTGTACTTAAGTCGGCATTGTGCCTTTTGTATTAAATTCGGAAGCAATTTCTGTGTTTCATCGTCAATAAGAAGGTCCAAGGGATACAGTAAACCTGAAGTTAAGCATCGGAATCTAAAACTGGACTCACAGGAGGGGTTCAAATCATAGAAAGTTAGAGTATCAGTCCTCTTGTACTTAAGTCGGCATTGTGCCTTTTTTATTAAATTCGGATGCAATTTCTGCGTTTCATCGTCAATAAGAAGGTCCAAGGGACACAGTAAACCTGAAGTGAAGCATCGGAAACTAAAACTGGACTCACAGCACAGGTTCAAATCATAGAATGTTAGAGTTTCAGTCCTCTTGTACGTAAGTCGGCATTGTGCCTTTTGTATTAAATTCGAATGCAATTTCTGTGTTTCATCGTCAATAAGAAGGTCCAAGGGATACAGTAAACCTTAAGTGAAGCATCGGAAACTAAAACTGGACTCACAGCAGAGGTTCAATTCATAGAAAGTTAGAGATTCAGTCCTCTTGTACGTAAGTCGGCATTGTGCCTTTTGTATTAAATTCAAATGCAATTTCTGTGTTTCATCGTCAATAAGTAGGTCCAAGGAATACAGTAAACCAGAAGTGAAGCATCGGAAACTAAAACTGGACTCACAGCAGAGGTTCAAATCATAGAAAGTTAGAGTCTCAGTCCTCTTGTACTTAAGTCGGCATTGTGCCTTTTGTATTGAATTCGGATGCAATTTCTGTGTTTCATCGTCAATAAGAAGGTACAAGGGATACAGTAAACCTGAAGTGAAGCATCGGAAACTAAAACTGGACTCACAGCAGAGGTTTACATCATAGAAAGTTAGAGTTTCAGTCCACTTGTACTTAAGTCGGCATTGTGCCTTTTGTATTAAATTCGGATGCAATTTCTGTGTTTCATCGTCAATAAGAGGATCCAAGGGATACAGTAAACCCTAAATGAAGCATCGGATCCTAAAACTGGACTCACAGGAGAGGTTCAAATCATAGAAAGTTAGAGTATCAGTCCTCTTTTACTTAAGTCGGCATTGTGCCTTTTGTATTAATAACGGATGCAATTTCTGTGTTTCATCATCAATAAGAAGGTCCAAGGGATACAGTAAACCAGAGGTTAAGCATCGGAATCTAAAACTGGACTCACAGGAGGGGTTCAACTCATAGAAAGTTAGAGTATCAGTCCTCTTGTACTTAAGTCGGCATTGTGCCTTTCTTATTAAATTCGGATGCAATTTCTGTGTTTCATCGTCAATAAGAAGGTCCAAAGGATACAGTAAACCTGAAGTGAAGCATCGGAAACTAAAACTGGACTCACAGGATGGGTTCAAATCATAGAAAGTTAGAGTATCAGTCCTCTTGTACTTAAGTTGGCATTGGGCCTTTTTTATTAAATTCGGATGCAATTTCTGTGTTTCATCGTCAATAGGAAGGTCCAAAGGATACAGTAAACATGATGTGAAGCATCGGAAACTAAAACTGGACCCACAGCAGAGGTTCAAATCATAGAAAATTAGAGTTTCAGTCCTCTTGTACTTGAGTCGGCATTGTGCCTTTTGTACTAAATTCGGATGCAATTTCTGTGTTTCATCGTCAATAAGAAGGTCCAAGGGATACAGTAAACCTGAAGTGAAGCATCGGAAACTAAAACTGGACTCACAGCAGAGGTTCAAATCATAGAAAGTTAGAGTTTCAGTCCTCTTGTACTTAAGTCGGCATAGTGCCTTTTGTATTAAATTCGGATGTAATTTCTGTGTTTCATCGTCAATAAGAAGGTCCAAGGAATACAGTAAACCTGAAGTGAAGCATCGGAAACTAAAACTGGACTCACAGCAGAGGTTCAAATCATAGAAAGATAGAGTTTCAGTACTCTTGTATTTAAGTCGGCATTGTGCTTTTGTATTAAATTCGGATGCAATTTCTGTGTTTCATCGTCAATACCAGGGTCCAAGGGATACAGTAAACCAGAAGTTAAGCATCGTAATCTAAAACTGGACTCACAGGAGTGGTTCAAATCATAGAAAGTTAGAGTATCAGTCGTCTTGTACTTAATTCGGCATTGTGCCGTTTGTATTAAATTCGGATGCAATTTCTGTGTTTCAACGTCTATAAGAAAGTCCAAGGGATACCGTAAACCTGAAGTTAAGCATCGGAATCTAAAACTGGTCTCACAGCAGAGGTTCAAATCATAGAAAGTTAGAGTTTCAGACCTCTTGTACGTAAGTCGGCATTGTGCCTTTTGTATTAAATTCGGATGCAATTTCTGTGTTTCATCGTTAATAAGAAGGTCCATGCGATACAGTAAACCTGAAGTTAAACATCGGAATCTAAAACTGGACTCACAGGAGGGGTTCAAATCATAGAAAGTTAGAGTATCAGTCCTCTTGTACTTAAGTCGGCATTGTGCCTTTTTTATTAATTTCGGATGCAATTTCTGTGCTTCATCGTCAATAAGAAGTTCCAAGGGATACAGTAAACCTGAAGTGAAGCATCGGAAACTAAAACTGGACTCACAGCAGAGTTTCAAATCATAGAAAGTTAGAGTTTCAGTCGTCTTCTACTTAAGTCGGCATTGCGCCTTTTGTATTATCTTCGGATGCAATTTCCATGTTTCATCGTCAATAAGAAGGTCCAAGGGATACAGTATACCAAATGTGAAGCATCGGAAACTAAAACTGGACTCACAGCAGAGGTACAAAGCATAGAAAGTTAGAGTTTCAGTCCTCTTGTACTTAAGTCGGCATTGTGCCTTTTGTATTAAATTCGGATGCAATTTCTGTGTTTCATCGTCAATAAGAGGGTCCAAGGCATACAGTAAACCTGAAGTGAAGCATCGGAATCTAAAACTGGACTCACAGGAGAGGTTCAAATCATCGAAAATTAGAGTATCAGTACTCTTGTACTTTAGCCGGCATTGTGCCTTTTGTATTAAATTCGGAAGCAATTTCTGTGTTTCATCGTCAATAAGAAGGTCCAAGGGATACAGTAAACCTGAAGTTAAGTATAGGAATCTAAAACTGGACTCACAGGAGGGGTTCAAATCATAGAAAGTCAGAGTATCAGTCCTCTTGTACTTAAGTCGGCATTGTGCCTTTTTTATTAAATTCGGATGCAATTTCTGTGTTTCATCGTCAATAAGAAGGTCTAAGGGACACAGTAAACCTGAAGTGAAGCATCGGAAACTAAAACTGGACTCACAGCAAATTTTCAAATCATAGAAAGTTAGAGTTTCAGTCCTCTTGTACTTAAGTCGGCATTGTGCCTTTTGTATTAAATTCGGATGCAATTTCTGTGTTTCATCGTCAATAAGAAGGTCCAAGGGATACAGTAAACCTGAAGTTAAGCATCGGAAACTAAAACTGGACTCACAGCAGAGGTTCAAACCATAGAATGTTAGAGCTTCAGTCCTCTTGTACGTAAGTCGGCATTGTGCCTTTTGTATTAAATTCGAATGCAATTTCTGTGTTTCATCGTCAATAAGAAGGTCCAAGGGATACAGTAAACCTTAAGTGAAGCATCGGAAACTAAAACTGGACTCACAGCAGAGGTTCAAATCATAGAAAGTTAGAGTTTCAGTCCTCTTGTACTTAAGTCGGCATTGTGCCTTTTTTATTAAATTCGGATGCAATTTCTGTGTTTCATCGTCAATAAGAAGGTCCAAGGGACACAGTAAACCTGAAGTGAAGCATCGGAAACTAAAACTGGACTCACAGCAGAGGTTCAAATCATAGAAAGTTACAGGTTCAGTCCTCTTGTACTTAAGTCGGCATTGTGCCTTTTGTATTAAATTCGGATGCAGTTTCTGTGTTTCATCGCCAATAAGAAGGTCTTAGGGATACAGTAAACCTGAAGTTAAGCATCGGAAAGTAAAACAGGACTCACAGCAGAGGTTCAAATCATAGCAAGTTAGAGTTTCAGTCCTCTTGTACGTAAGTCGGCATTGTGCTTTTTGTATTAAATTCGAATGCAATTTCTGTGTTTCATCGTCAATAAGAAGGTCCAAGGGGTACAGTAAACCTTAAGTGAAGCATCGGAAACTAAAACTGGACTCACAGCAGAGGTTCAATTCATAGAAAGTTAGAGATTCAGTCCTCTTGTACGTAAGTCGGAATTGTGCCTTTTGTATTAAATTCGGATGCAATTTCTGTGTTTCATCGTCAATAAGAAGGTCCAAGGAATACAGTAAACCTGAAATGAAGCATCGGAAACTAAAACTGGACTCACAGCAGAGGTTCAAATCATAGAAAGTTAGAGTCTCAGTCCTCTTGTACTTAAGTCGGCATTGTGCCTTTTGTATTGAATTCGGATGCAATTTCTGTGTTTCATCGTCAATAAGACGGTACAAGGGATACAGTAAACCTGAAGTGAAGCATCGGAAACTAAAACTGGACTCACAGCAGAGGTTTACATCATAGAACGTTAGAGTTTCAGTCCTCTTGTACTTAAGTCGGCATTGTGCCTTTTGTATTAAATTTGGATGCAATTTCTATGTTTCATCTTCAATAAGAAGGTCCAAGGGATACAGTAAACCTGAAGTGAAGCATCGGAAACTAAAACTGGACTCACAGGAGAGGTTCAAATCATAGAAAGTGAGAGTTTCAGTCCTCTTGTACTTAAGTCGGCATTGTGCCTTTTGTATTAAATTCGGATGCAATTTCTGTGTTTCATCGTCAATAAGAAGGTCCAAGGGATACACTAAACCTGAAGTGAAGCATCGGAAACTAAAACTGGACTCACAGCAGAGGTTCAAATCATAGAAAATTAGAGTCTCAGTCCTCTTGTACTTAAGTCGGCTTTTGTGCCTTTTTTATTAATTTCGGATGCAATGTCTGTGCTTCATCGTCAATAAGAAGGTCCAAGGGATACAGTAAACCTGAAGTGAAACATCGGAAACTAAAACTGGACTCACAGCAGAGTTCCAAATCATAGAAAGTTAGAGTTTCAGTCGTCTTCTACGTAAGTCGGCATTGTGCCTTTTGTATTATCTTCGGATGCCATTTCTATGTTTCATCGTCAATAAGAAAGTCCAAGGGATACAGTATACCTGAAGTGAAGCATCGGAAACTAAAACTGGACTCACAGCAGAGGTTTAAAGCATAGAAAGTTAGAGTTTCAGTCCTCTTGTACGTAAGTCGGCATTGTGCCTTTTGTATTAAATTCGGATGCAATTTCTCTGTTTCATCGTCAATAAGAGGGTCCAAGGGATACAGTAAACCTGAAGTGAAGCATCGGAATCTAAAACTGGACTCACAGGAGAGGTTCAAATCATCGAAAGTTAGAGTATCAGAACTCTTGTACTTAAGTCGGCATTGTGCCTTTTGTATTAAATGCGGATGCAATTTCTGTGTTTCATCGTCAATAAGAAGGTCCAAGGGATACAGTAAACCTGAAGTTAAGCATCGGAATCTAAAACTGGACTCACAGGAGGGGCTCAAATCATAGAAAGTTAGAGTATCAGTCCTCTTGTACTTAAGTCGGCATTGTGCCTTTTTTATTAAATTCGGGTGCAATTTCTGTGTTTCATCGTCAATAAGAAGGTCCAAGGGATACAGTAAACCTGAAGTTAAGCATCGGAATCTAAAACTGGACTCACAGGAGGGGTTCAAATCATAGAAAGTTAGAGTATCTGACCTCTTGTATTTAAGTCGGCATTGTGCCTTTTTTATTACAGTCAGATGCAATTTCTGTCTTTCATCGTCAATAAGAAGGTCTTAGGGATACAGTAAACCTGAAGTGAAGCATCGGAAACTAAAACTGGACTCACAGCAGAGGTTCAAATCATAGAAAGTTAGAGTTTCAGTCCTCTTGTACTTAAGTCGGCATTGTGCCTTTTGTATTAAATTCGGATGCAATTTCTATGTTTCATCTTCAATACGAAGGTCCAAGGGATACAGTAAACCTGAAGTGAAGCATCGGAAACTAAAACTGGACTCACAGGAGAGGTTCAAATCATAGAAAGTGAGAGTTTCAGTCCTCTTGTACTTAAGTCGGCATTGTGCCTTTTGTATTAAATTCGGATGCAATTTCTGTGTTTCATCGTCAATAAGAAGGTCCAAGGGATACAGTAAACCTGAAGTTAAGCATCGGAATCTAAAACTGGACTCACAGGAGGGGTTCAAATCATAGAAAGTTAGAGATTCAGTCCTCTTGTACGTAAGTCGGCATTGTGCCGTTTGTATTAAAATCGAATGCAATTTCTGTGTTTCATCGTCAATAAGAAGGTCCAAGGAATACAGTAAACCTGAAGTGAAGCATCGTAAACTAAAACTGGACTCACAGCAGAGGTTTAAATCATAGAAAGTTAGAGTTTTTTGTCCTCTTGTACTTAAGTCGGCATTGTGCCTTTTGTATTAAATTCGGATGCAATTTCTATGTTTCATCTTCAATAAGAAGGTCCAAGGGATACAGTAAACCTGAAGTGAAGCATCGGAAACTAAAACTGGACTCACAGGAGAGGTTCAAATCATAGAAAGTGAGAGTTTCAGTCCTCTTGTACTTAAGTCGGCATTGTGCCTTTTGTATTAAATTTGGATGCAATTTCTATGTTTCATCTTCAATAAGAAGGTCCAAGGGATACAGTAAACCTGAAGTGAAGCATCGGAAACTAAAACTGGACTCACAGGAGAGGTTCAAATCATAGAAAGTGAGAGTTTCAGTCCTCTTGTACTTAAGTCGGCATTGTGCCTTTTGTATTAAATTCGGATGCAATTTCTGTGTTTCATCGTCAATAAGAAGGTCCAAGGGATACACTAAACCTGAAGTGAAGCATCGGAAACTAAAACTGGACTCACAGCAGAGGTTCAAATCATAGAAAATTAGAGTCTCAGTCCTCTTGTACTTAAGTCGGCTTTTGTGCCTTTTTTATTAATTTCGGATGCAATGTCTGTGCTTCATCGTCTATAAGAAGGTCCAAGGGATACAGTAAACCTGAAGTGAAGCATCGGAAACTAAAACTGGACTCACAGCAGAGTTCCAAATCATAGAAAGTTAGAGTTTCAGTCGTCTTCTACGTAAGTCGGCATTGTGCCTTTTGTATTATCTTCGGATGCCATTTCTATGTTTCATCGTCAATAAGAAAGTCCAAGGGATACAGTATACCTGAAGTGAAGCATCGGAAACTAAAACTGGACTCACAGCAGAGGTTTAAAGCATAGAAAGTTAGAGTTTCAGTCCTCTTGTACGTAAGTCGGCATTGTGCCTTTTGTATTAAATTCGGATGCAATTTCTCTGTTTCATCGTCAATAAGAGGGTCCAAGGGATACAGTAAACCTGAAGTGAAGCATCGGAATCTAAAACTGGACTCACAGGAGAGGTTCAAATCATCGAAAGTTAGAGTATCAGAACTCTTGTACTTAAGTCGGCATTGTGCCTTTTGTATTAAATGCGGATGCAATTTCTGTGTTTCATCGTCAATAAGAAGGTCCAAGGGATACAGTAAACCTGAAGTTAAGCATCGGAATCTAAAACTGGACTCACAGGAGGGGCTCAAATCATAGAAAGTTAGAGTATCAGTCCTCTTGTACTTAAGTCGGCATTGTGCCTTTTTTGTTACATTCGGGTGCAATTTCTGTGTTTCATCGTCAATAAGAAGGTCCAAGGGATACAGTAAACCTGAAGTTAAGCATCGGAATCTAAAACTGGACTCACAGGAGGGGTTCAAATCATAGAAAGTTAGAGTATCTGACCTCTTGTATTTAAGTCGGCATTGTGCCTTTTTTATTACAGTCAGATGCAATTTCTGTCTTTCATCGTCAATAAGAAGGTCTTAGGGATACAGTAAACCTGAAGTGAAGCATCGGAAACTAAAACTGGACTCACAGCAGAGGTTCAAATCATAGAAAGTTAGAGTTTCAGTCCTCTTGTACTTAAGTCGGCATTGTGCCTTTTGTATTAAATTCGGATGCAATTTCTATGTTTCATCTTCAATACGAAGGTCCAAGGGATACAGTAAACCTGAAGTGAAGCATCGGAAACTAAAACTGGACTCACAGGAGAGGTTCAAATCATAGAAAGTGAGAGTTTCAGTCCTCTTGTACTTAAGTCGGCATTGTGCCTTTTGTATTAAATTCGGATGCAATTTCTGTGTTTCATCGTCAATAAGAAGGTCCAAGGGATACAGTAAACCTGAAGTTAAGCATCGGAATCTAAAACTGGACTCACAGGAGGGGTTCAAATCATAGAAAGTTAGAGATTCAGTCCTCTTGTACGTAAGTCGGCATTGTGCCGTTTGTATTAAAATCGAATGCAATTTCTGTGTTTCATCGTCAATAAGAAGGTCCAAGGAATACAGTAAACCTGAAGTGAAGCATCTTAAACTAAAACTGGACTCACAGCAGACGTTCAAATCATAGAAAGTTAGAGTCTCAGTCCTCTTGTACTTAAGTCGGCATTGCGCCTTTTGTATTGAATTCGGATGCAATTTATGTGTTTCATCGTCAATAAGAAGGTACAAGGGATACAGTAAACCTGAAGTGAAGCATCGGAAACTAAAACTGGACTCACAGCAGAGGTTTAAATCATAGAAAGTTAGAGTTTTTTGTCCTCTTGTACTTAAGTCGGCATTGTGCCTTTTGTATTAAATTCGGATGCAATTTCTATGTTTCATCTTCAATAAGAAGGTCCAAGGGATACAGTAAACCTGAAGTGAAGCATCGGAAACTAAAACTGGACTCACAGGAGAGGTTCAAATCATAGAAAGTGAGAGTTTCAGTCCTCTTGTACTTAAGTCGGCATTGTGCCTTTTGTATTAAATTCGGATGCAATTTCTGTGTTTCATCGTCAATAAGAAGGTCCAAGGGATACACTAAACCTGAAGTGAAGCATCGGAAACTAAAACTGGACTCACAGCAGACGTTCAAATCATAGAAAGTTTGAGTCTCAGTCCTCTTGTACTTAAGTCGGCATTGTGCCTTTTGTATTAAATTCGGATGCAATTTCTGTGTTTCGTCGTCTATAAGAAAGTCCAAGGGATACAGTAAACCTGAAGTTAAGCATCGGAATCTAAAACTGGTCTCACAGCAGAAGTTCAAATCATAGAAAGTTAGAGTTTCAGTCCTCTTGTACTTAAGTCGGCATGGTGCCTTTTGTATTAAATTCGGATGCAATTTCTGTGTTTCATCGGCAATAAGAAGGTCCAAGGGATACAGTAAACCTGAAGTTAAACATCGGAATCTAAAACTGGACTCACAGGAGGGGTTCAAATCATAGAACGTTAGATTATCAGTCCTCTTGTACTTAGGTCGGCATTGTGCCTTTTTTATTAATTTCGGATGCAATTTCTGTGCTTCATCGTCAATAAGAAGGTCCAAGGGATACAGTAAACCTGAAGTGAAGCATCGGAAACTAAAACTGGACTCACAGCAGAGTTCCAAATCATAGAAAGTTAGAGTTTCAGTCGTCTTCTACATAAGTCGGCATTGTGCCTTTCGTATTATCTTCGGATGCAATTTCTATGTTTCATCGTCAATAAGAAGGTCCAAGGGATACAGTATACCTGAAGTGAAGCATCGGAAACTAAAACTGGACTCACAGCAGAGGTTCAAAGCATAGAAAGTTAGAGTTTCAGTCCTCTTGTACGTAAGTCGGCATTGTGACGTTTGTATTAAATTCGGATGCAATTTCTGTGTTTCATCGTCAATAAGAGGGTCCAAGGAATACAGTAAACCTGAAGTGAAGCATCGGAATCCAAAACTGGACTCACAGGAGAGGTTCAAATCATCGAAAGTTAGAGTATCAGTACTCTTGTACTTAAGTCGGCATTGTGCCTTTTGTATTAAATTCGGATGCAATTTCTGTGTTTCATCGTCAATAAGAAGGTCCAAGGGATACAGTAAACCTGATGTTAAGCATCGGAATCTAAAACTGGACTCACAGGAGGGGTTCAAATCATAGAAAGTTAGAGTATCAGTCCTCTTGTACTTAAGTCCGCATAGTGCCTTTTTTATTAAATTCGGATGCAATATCTGTGTTTCATCGTCAATAAGAAGGTCCAAGGGATACAGTAAACCTGAAGTTAAGCATCGGAATCTAAAACTGGACTCACAGGAGGGGTTCAAAGCATAGAAAGTTAGAGTATCTGTCCTCTTGTACTTAGGTCGGCATTGTGCCTTTTTTATTACAGTCAGATGCAATTTCTGTCTTTCATCGTCAATAAGAAGGTCTTAGGGATACAGTAAACCTGAAGTGAAGCATCGGAAACTAAAACTGGACTCACAGCAGAGTTTCAAATCATAGAAAGTTAGAGTTTCAGTCCTCTTGTACTTAAGTCGGCATTGTGCCTTTTGTATTAAATTCGGATGCAATTTCTGTGTTTCATCGTCAATAAGAAGGTCCAAGGGATACAGTAAACCTGAAGTTAAGCATCGGAAACTAAAACTGGACTCACAGCAGAGGTTAAAATCATAGAAAGTTAGAGTTTCAGTCCTCTTGTACGTAAGTCGGCATTGTGCCTTTTGTACTAAATTCGAATGCAATTTCTGTGTTTCATCGTCAATAAGAAGGTCCAAGGGATACAGTAAACCTTAATTGAGGCATCAGAAACTAAAACTGGACTCACAGCACAGGTTCAAATCATTGAAAGTTAGAGATTCAGTCCTCGTGCACTTAAGTCCTCATTGTGCCTATTGTATTAAAGTCGGATGCAATTTCGGTGTTTCATCGTCAATACGAGGGTCCAAGGGATTCAGTAAACCCGAAGTGAAGCATCGGAATCAAAAACTGGACTCACAGGAGAGGTTAAAATCATAGAAAGTTAGAGTATCAGTCTTGTTGTACTTATGTTGGCATTGTGCCTTTTTTATTCAATTCGGATGCAATATCTGTGTTTCATCGTCAATAGGAACGTCCAAGGGATACAGTAAACATGAAGTGAAGCATCGGAAACTAAAACTGGACTCACAGCAGAGGTTCAAAACATAGAAAGTTTAAGTTTCAGTCCTCTTGACTTAAGTCGGCATTGTGCATTTTTATTAAATTCGGATGCAATTTCTGTGTTTCATCGTCAACAAGAAGGTCCAAAGGATACAGTAGACCTGAGGTGAAGCATCGGAAACTAAAACTGGACTCACAGGAGGGGTTCAAATCATAGAAAGTTAGAGTATCAGTCCTCTTGTACTTAAGTTGGCATTGTGCCTTTTTTATTCAATTCGGATGCAATATCTGTGTTTCATCGTCAATAGGAAGGTCCAAGGGATACAGTAAACATGAAGTGAAGCATCGGAAACTAAAACTGGACCCACAGCAGAGGTTCAAATCATAAAAATTTAGAGTTTCAGTCCTCTTGTACTTAAGTCGTCATTGTGCCTTCTTTATTAAATTAGGATGCAATTTCTGTGTATCATCGTCAATAAGAAGGTCCAAGGTATACAGTAAACCTGAAGTGAAGCATCGGAAACTAAAACTGGACTCACAGCAGAGGTTCAAATCATACAAAGTTAGAGTTTCAGTCCTCTTGTACTTAAGTCGGCATTGTGCCTTTTGTATTAAATTCGGATGCAATTTCTGTGTTTAATCGTCAATAAGAAGGTCCAAGGAATACAGTAAACCTGAAGTGAAGCATCGGAAACTAAAACTGGACTCACAGCAGAGGTTCAAATCATAGAAAGTTAGAGTTTCAGTACTCTTGTACTTAGGTCGGCATTGTGCCTTTTGTATTAAATTCGGATGCAATTTCTGTGTTTCATCGTCTATACGAAAGTCCAAGGGATACAATAAACTTGAAGTTAAGCATCGGAATCTAAAACTGGACTCACAGGAGGGGTTCAAATCATAGAAAGTTAGAGTTTCAGTCCTCTTGTACTTAAGTCGGCATTGTGCCTTTTGTATTAAATTCGGATGCAATTTCTGTGTTTCATCGTCAATAAGAAGGTCCAAGGGATACAGTAAACCTGAAGTTAAACATCGGAATCTAAAACTGGACTCATAGGAGGGGTTCAAATCATAGAAAGTTAGATTATCAGTCCTCTTGTACTTAAGTCGGCATTGTGCCTTTTTTATTAATTTCGGATGCAATTTCTGTGCTTCATCGTCAATAAGAAGGTCCAAGGGATACAGTAAACCTGAAGTGAAGCATCGGAAACTAAAACTGGACTCACAGCAGAGTTCCAAATCATAGAAAGTTAGAGTTTCAGTCGTCTTCTACATAAGTCGGCATTGTGCCTTTTGTATTATCTTCGGATGCAATTTCTATGTTGCATCGTCAATAAGAAGGTCCAATGGATACAGTATACCTGAAGTGAAGCATCGGAAACTAAAACTGGACTCACAGCAGAGGTTCAAATCATAGATTATTAGAGTTTCAGTCCTCTTGTACGTAAGTCGGCATTGTGCCTTTTGTATTAAATTCGGATGCAATTTCTGTGTTTCATCGTCAATAAGAGGGTCCAAGGGATACAGTAAACCTGAAGTGAAGCATCGGAATCTAAAAGTGGACTCACAGGAGAGGTTCAAATCATCGAAAGTTAGAGTATCAGTACTCTTGTACTTAAGTCGGCATTGTGCCTTTTGTATTAAATTCGGATGCAATTTCAGTGTTTCATCGTCAATAAGAAGGTCCAAGGTATACAGTAAACCTGAAGTTAAGCATCGGAATCTAAAACTGGACTCACAGGAGGGGTTCAAATCATAGAAAGTTAGAGTATCAGTCCTCTTGTACTTAAGTCGGCATTGTGCCTTTTTTATTAAATTCGGATGCAATTTCTGTGTTTCATCGTCAATAAGAAGGTCCAAGGGATACAGTAAACCTGAAGTTAAGCATCGGAATCTAAAACTGGACTCACAGGAGGGGTTCAAATCATAGAAAGTTAGAGTATCTGTCCTATTGTACTTAAGTCGGCATTGTGTCTTTTTTATTACAGTCAGATGCAATTTCTGTCTTTCATCGTCAATAAGATGGTCTTAGGGATACAGTAAACCTGAAGTGAAGCATCGGAAACTAAAACTGGACTCACAGCAGAGGTTCAAATCATAGAAAGTTAGAGTTTCAGTCCTGTTGTACTTATGTCGGCATTGTGCCTTTTGTATTAAATTCGGATGCAATTTCTGTGTTTCATCGTCAATAAGAAGGTCCAAGGGATACATATAAAGGCACATTTGCATGCCGTGCGTGAGTTTCCTCGGAAACGCGAAATCTTAATAATTAATCTGTGAGAAATAAATAAAGCCTATGGCACAGAACTGCAGCGCTGTGTCGCTGATAAAACAAAAACAGAACTACGTTACTCGTATGTTTGATTAAGAAAAGAGAGCTCTCGTTGAAGTGGTGCGAGAAGCACGTATTTTAGTTTATTGTCTGGCACACCGCCATATTTCATGATATAGAAAATTACTGCGAGTTGCAACCATACTAGGCACTCGATTCTGTAAAGAATTTATATTTATAAAAGTAAGTAGGATTATGAACTGTAGGCTTATTCATTGAATATATCTGATTTAACTAACTGTGTAATTTTTTGTTTAGTAGACAATCACCTCTGTACGACGTTTTGGCATGGCTGGCAAATTATTGTAATATTGAGATTTAGTTTATGAGTCCGCACCTACCGCAGCAGTCTTTGGAAACGATTTAATTACGAAGTCCGATTATTTCAGTTTTATTTCACGGTCAACTACGAGTAACATTGCCTTTACGAAAAAGCCATTGTCAAGCGCCTGATACCGAATAATCAAAACCTGACGACTCATAGGAGAGCCAATCAGACAGATAAAAATAATTAATATTTTATTTTATTTTATTTTATTTTATTTTATTTATTTTATATTGGCGACTGCGTGTCGGACTTGTTATTTTGTCATTTGTTACATTGTTCTCTTTGTTTCATGTGAAAAATCAACCTTCTGGTCCTGGACTTGACTATATGAGAAATAAAAAAAAAAATCAGAAGATATTTGCCAATTATAAAATTTTGCGGGAAGACGCAAAGAAGCTTCCAGCAAAATAAGGTAAGACGCAGCATCTTTGCATTAGCAGGCTTGACCAGACGTATAATTCAGTGTATTAGCTTTTCAGTAAAATTCTGTAGTGTTTCTTTTCCGCATAACAGTTTCAGTGATAAATTCCATTCTCAGTATTTTTCCTTAAACAATAACGTATGCAACAATACCAATACACGAGTGTACAATATGGCCGACTTCTGTACGATATCATGTAACATGGCCAGCAGCCATTACCAATAATCTCAAATTCAGTTTATATTTTTAAATTAACAGACAGCCATTGTTGCTACGACCGATTCATGCTCAACTGCATTTTATTTTAAAACCAGTGTCAAACATTAATTTCTTGAAATATATAGCACGTGTGGCATGGTAATAACTAGAAAACAATACGCAAAAATGGAACAGCAAAGACGTACTATTCAGACGCAATCCGACTCGGACGAGAGACAAATGTTAGAAAATGACTTTACGACAGCAACCGGTAGTGACGATACATCAAATATTGACGCAAGTGTCAACGGAAATTTTGACAATAGGCCGTCCACCACAAAAATTTCAAAGTCTCAGTCAGAGCCCATGTTAATACATGACGTCACGTCTAATGACGCGGCGGGGGCAGAGACCTTGCAAACAGTAAACATTGCCAACATGTTACAAATGCTAATGAAACAAAACGCAGAAAATATGGCAACCTTAAGGATGCAGAACGCGGAAAACATGGCAACCTTAAAGACACAAAATGAACAGTTAAAGACACAAAATGACGAAATTAAATCTGATCTCATAGCAATCAAGGCATGTAATGACACTTTGTGTAAACGTGTGGAACTTATAGACGCCACACTGACCGAACAGATGACTGAACTCAGTACGAAATTTTCCAAGCTTAATACGAGACAAGAAAAGACTACAAATGACGTAGCACTTTTACAGAAACAATTAAAAAACCTTAATGTCACGTGTGAAGCTCTTACTGAACAAATTCAAACATATCCTTCAGTACACGACAACCTTGAAAAACGAATTACTGACGTGCAGAATAAATTTGACGATGTTGAACAACACCTGACTGACATCTTACAATCTGATGCCACAGCTCATTTTCAAAATATTAATAAAGAATTTCATGATTGGGTAGAGAACAAAGACAAACATTTTGATAGATGCATACGTGAAAATTTACCAACAATTGTGCACGACTCCGTAGCGGAATACATCACTAATAACAAACAGCTGATTAGTGACGCAGTACAATCCGTCACTGCACCCATGAGACAATTCACCGATCAACCACAGTCTGAATGTAACGAAAATATCAGTCAAAATGTACAGTTCAGAAACCAATATACATTCGAGTATGACGCACACATACCGCACACCACAAACACACAAGAACAAAACACACCACGACTACAACACATACCACGACGTGCAACCACAAACACAAGCTATTATCATGGTAAACCACAGCAACATTATCGTAATTACTCGCCAGCTGAGCATTGCAGTAATTACAGTGGAACAAATCCATATCATAATGCAAAGGAAGAAGAAAGCTTAATAAAACACAGGCAATTTCAGGCTTTTATCCCAGAGAAACGAACCATTCATCCGGTGATTTTTCTTAAATCTTTTAGTAACGCATTTCCACGCACTTGGAGTGACCGGAAAAAGATTTCATATATTGTCGGTTACATCCAAGGCGATGCAGCTGTCTGGGCATACAGTCAAGCTGACGTATGTACCACGTACAGTGAGTTTGAGCGTGCCTTTCTGAACAAATTCTGGTCGCAATCCGTCCAGGAGCGACTCAGGAGACAAATTTTAGAACCTGAAACTTTTAACAGTAAAAATGGTAACTTACGCAGATATTTTGAAAAATACTTGAACATGGGACATTTTTTAGACGAACCAGTCGCAACACGTGATATACTCCGAGCGTTGAAGGCCAAATTGCCTTTCAACATTAAGGAAAAACTTCTACATACCCCGGATGACGATTCAGATTATTTTTTAACAGCTTTAGATTCGGTTGACATGTTACTTGAAGATCAGCGCTTCGCGCGGCAAAACAGCAGCCACAATGTTTACACTAGTGGTATGCAAAACATGCAGGCTTGCCAACACAATTCTGGCGCGCCCACAGTTGGATACGCGGTACAACAAAAACAGCAAACTCACATGCCGTCTCAGTACGGAAATCAAAATCAACACGCGTATTCCAATACGAACAATAGTTACAACAGTAATAACATTTCATGCGGCAATCCATACAAAAGGCACCGCGGTAATAACTGCAACGGTAACAACGGATACAAAGGTAATAACAAAAACACAAACAGAAATAGAAATAATAATAACTACGAGCCAAGACAGCATCAAGGTTGGACTCGTAACGATCAGTACTTTCATTCAAACTCTGCTTTACCACAGCAGCCACCAGGTCAAAATTGGAGCATACCTTACGACCGACAGGTAAGTTATAATGCGCAACAGCAACAACAACCGCAAAAGTTTGGAGATCATAATAGGCAATATCCGAATGTGAATATAATAGAAATGACACCTGATGCACAACCTCAATCTGTGTCAGTACCTAGTACAAATGATAATCCAACAAACTAGAAACAGTCACTACTTTGCCCCAGGTCGTGGCTGAAGAATCCTTGGGGGGCGGCTTCAATGTTAATCAGTTATTTGACACCACACTTGAACAACAGAATAATGATATGCCGAGTAATTCTAAACAAAAACTACCTGTTTTATTTATAAGATACAACCGCAATAACAATATATCAGATGAACTTTTACAAGACAGTACACAATGTCGTTTAAACACAAATGAAATTGTTTTAGCATCCACTACTGGTGTAGTAGGTGGGATTCCAACTACTATTATCCTAGATACAGGTGCAGCTGTGAGCGTTTTATCTTTTAATTTTTATAAAAAGATGTGTGAATTGGAACCTGTGCCTGAGTTTCCTGCCCAAAACTGTAAAATAACTACTGCACTAGGTAATAAGTCATGTAGGGTTACGAAGCAAGTTTTTGTAAACGTTAAAATAGGTAATGGAACCGTACAATGGCCATTCCTGGTTGTACAAAACCTTGTGACAAATTGCATATTAGGAATAGATATTATGAGCGAGAAGGACTGCATTATAGACTTCTCCAAAGGTAAATGTATTTTAAATGATAAAGGCAGTGTAATTATTATTGATTTGGACAGGAGAACTCTAAAGCATGACAAACACTGTACAGGGTACAAGGTACAGTTAGTACTTGACAAAGACATTCAAGACATGCAAACACACTCATCTGACAGAGAGCTAATGGACTTGAAAACATTGCTTGATCATAAGATAAGTGAAGCTACAGCTCTCAGTGTACATGAACGTATAAAACTACAGGAAGTGTTTTCCAAATATTTACAAGTTTTTACCAAACGATTAGGTGTTATCAACACGTATGTGTACAAGATTGAAGTTAAGCCTCACAAGATCTTCTACCATAAGACATATAACGTACCGTTATCTCAACGACCTGCTGTGTGGCAAGAATTAAAACAAATGTTAGACTGGAAGGTCATTGAACCATCCACCTCACCTTATTGTAGTCCTCTACTTGTTGTCAAAAAATCAAATGGAGGCATTAGGTTAGTGTTAGACGCACGAGCTATTAATGAAATAATTTTACCGGTTCACACAAAACCTGAAAATTTAGAAGAGCAATTACAGAAATTTCTAGATGCAAAATATTTTTCCACAATAGATCTCGCTAATTCGTTTTGGCAGGTGGGTATCACTCCTGATTCTCGGAAATATACTGCATTTATGTTCGGGGGGCGAACCTATCAGTTTTGTGTTCTACCCTTCGGACTGAATGTCAGCTCTGGGGTATTCATTACAGCCCTGGATACCGTGCTTGGCGACGATTTAGTTGAGACAGTCACACACTATGTAGATGATATACTGATAGCTACACAATCCTGGAATGAACACGTTGACACACTTCAAAGAATTTTAGAAAAATTTGCACAAGCTGGAGTCACAGCCAACCTAAGAAAATCAAAATTTGGTTGCAGTGAGATAAAGTATTTAGGACATATCATTAATTCACAGGGCATACGTCCGGATCCCAGTAAATTAGATGCTATCAGAAACTTTCCTAGCCCTCGAACTAAAAAGCAGTTAAAATCATTCCTTGGGCTATGTTCATTTTTCAGACGTTTTTTGCCACAACCACTTTTGAACAGTAAACATCTGCTAAATCTACTCAGAAGGAATCAAGTTTGGATCTGGTCGGAACAGTGCCAGAATGACTTTAATACAATTAAACATGCTTTAGTGAATGCTAACATTTTGAGCCATCCAGATTTCAATTTAGATTTTTGTATGACTTGTGACGCTTCACGTACTGGCTTGGGCTGTTGCTTATTTCAAGTTGTAAAGAATAAAGAGGAGGAACAGATAAGAATTATTGGGTTTGCGAGTCGCACTCTAACTGAATGTGAGCGTACATACTCCACTACTGAGTTAGAAACACTTTCCATAGTATGGGCATTCAAGAAATTCAATTATTATTTATTTGGAAAACATACGGTAATTTACACCGATCACCAGGCCCTGACATTTTTGTTAACTTGTAAACTTGTACATCCTAGACTATCACGATGGGCAGTTACACTTCAGAACTACTCTTTTGAAATTAAGTACATAAGAGGTAAGGACAACACCATTGCAGACACTTTGTCTAGACTTCCACAAGGTATGAATGATACCAACAGTGACTTAGAAAATGTAAATGACTACAGGATTCTCTTAATGCAAGACAAGCAGTATCACCAATATTATATTGATATGTGCAGAAACATGGCTGAATTACAAAAATCTGATCCTCACTGGTATAAGATAATAACATTACTGGTAGAAAAACACAACCATCCTTTGACTCAGTATTACAAGTTACACAATGATGTGTTATTTTACCGCCGACATCCAAATGCTACTAACTGGTGTGTATGCATTCCCAAAGAGTCTGAACGTAATCTAATTTGGCACACACACTTAGTTTGGGGTCATTATGGGACGAAAAAGTGTTTGGCAAAGCTCAGTACATACTGTTATTTTAGCAATATGAGAAGAAAAATTTACAGGGAACTAAAAACATGTGTCATATGTCAAAAATCAAAACCTCAGAATTTATCCACAAAAACAGATTTACATTCTATTTTACCTGGTAGACCCCTGGAAATTCTGTGTACTGACATTAGTGGACCGCATCCAGCAAGCTCTGGAGGCGTCAAATATATCTTAGCTTTTTACGATATATTTTCTAAACACGTAAAACTTTATGCTTTAAAATCCGCCACTGCAAATGCTATAATACGAAGATTCTCAAGTGATTACCTGACGCACGTGGGAAAACCTAAAGCAATTCTGTCAGATAATGCAGCATACTACTCTGGGTACAAATGGAGAAATTTCTTGAAGGACAATAACGTTAAAAGTATATTTATTTCGAGGTTTAGTCCACAATGTAACGCGACTGAGAGACTTTTCCGAGAATTAAATCGATTCATGAGGACCTATATTTCATCAAAACATACTAATTGTGTGTCCTACCTAAGTCTTTTCGAAGACGTACACAATAACTTAAATATTTACGATACAAATTACACACCTAACGAGATCATGTTCAATTGCAAACAGAACGATCAGTGGATAGAACCATTACCTAAGTTGTCAGACAAGGAAATCACACCTGAACAGAAAATAAAAGAAGTATTGACTACGCTGACACATCACGCACAGATACGAAACAAACATCACAGAAACATAATAAAAAGAAAACAAAAATTCGAGGTAGGAATGCTTGTACTACTTCGTACTCATCATAAATCTGTTGCACTCAAACGACGCATCGCTAAGTGGCGTCTGCTATATGAAGGACCTTATATAATTGTTAACATACCGCACCCTGGTGCGTATCTGTTACAACATCGTAGAACTAACAAAATTATTGGGCTATACGCACACCGAGATCTTAGAGCATTTCATGCTGAATAATGTAAAAGTCATACCCATCAAAATATTGCTAAGCAACTCGAAAAACTCTGTTGCTACAACACAGATAATAAGTAGTATAGAAATTTTCATTTCAGCGTTCCAGAGTCGCAGTTGAAGACAGAAGAACTTTTCTTTCAACGCCGCGGTTCCACCGAGAAGACTGAATATTAAAGTAAAATTTATGATTACGTAGCAGTGAATGATATATAAATTTTTCACGGAACATTTGTGACTGTAGGTACCACTGACTTGCTATGACACCTGACGAACCGACAGACGTCATCTGTGAAGCGATCTTTTACTTCGAGAAATAGATTAGACGCACATCTCTCAGCAAGAAAAGCATCTACCAGTAGTCAAGGCCACACAGACACACTACACACACGCACAAAACGCGAGGAATCGAACATTTTCTCTCTCTTACTATTTTGAATATTTATTGAGTAGTGAAAACGCCTGGTCTTGCCTACTGATGTAATGAATGTTGTGTCTAACCTATCTTAATTTCAGATGACATCACAAAAAACATCGATAATATCCCAGCAAAACCGCTAAAGAGGATGTAAATATCTGCAATTCATGTAATCAAATATGACACAATGTAATAACCTATAGCTATGTAATGATGATGTAAACATGTTTATGTGCAACTGTATTATGTTTATGCTAAGAAAATATGTGACGTGTGTATGTATTATTACTTATGTTTTTTTTAAACTGATGTATAATGTAACTGTTACTGTGTGAAAATTTGAACGATAACGAGTGCCAAAATGTGAAAAACTTTTTTTTAAAAAAAAAAAAAAATTGCGTAGTGAACCACTATTCACGGACATTAACGTACATTACTAAGTCTGCAACTACGCAGAAACCTATGTGAAAGAAACTGTTAATGACATTCATGATGCATCGTACCTTTGTTAACGCGATGAACGATTTCTTCGATGAGTAACCACGAACATTTAGGTGAGCTATATTTAAAAAAAAAAAAAAAACTGAATATGTGAAGTGCATAATTCGTGCATCGTCTAGTGACATTACTACAGTACCCAACTTCAAGATGTTAACTGGATTAAATGGACACAAAGTGCCTGTCCAGAAAACAACACGACGGGTGGAAGAGTTTTGGTTGGAACTTCAGGGAATGAAATGTTCTCGAAATGTGACGGACACTCTTACCTGGACTGTCCAAGGATCGACGCCAGCTATGTGCCGTCCGAGGTTCTGCAACCAAGCTTCCACGGAATATCGAAAACGAACTGCATATGGACTAATTACTCGACGGGTCACGTCTGATCTGTAATAAACAATGCTTTTTGTCACAACGAACTGCATCACAACGACTATAATGGAAATAGGAAATGGACATGCTTATGTATCAATCACGTTGTTATACAACGATGTTACTGTGATCAAAAAAAACTTTACCACGACGATACTAACCTGTAAAAAATTATTGTGCAGCAGATGAATATGAACTGTGATAACGACACCATGTGTATAGGTCAACGCACCTGAAAAATACGGACATTTTTCTTTGAAGCATTTCATTGCAATGCTATGTAACTAAGAACATTCAACAATCTAAAGTTGTATTGTATTATAACAAATATTGTAATTTTAAAACTAAGTTACCTGTCATAGAATGTAGTCTTCATATGCAATCTTGGTGGAATATTTTCTTTGTGCAACGACTAAGAAATGCGCGCGCACACGAACAATATGAACTGCAATACTGTGCCGCGTGATCTAAATTTACGAAATAACGGCAGTGCCGTAGTTACACAGACGCTTCTGCGCATGCGCGCACTCTGTTTTGCCAACATAAGAACTTTTTCGGCGCACGCGCGTCATTCAAATTTTGTGTATAATATACAGTATAATGTAAGTCATGTAAATAGTTGTAGATAACTTAGATTTTCTTGTGCCTTTAGGTGAATTGCTCGCCTGCAGGTGTGTCCTTTCGCCTCGCAATTCAGGGGGCAATATAAAGGCACATTTGCATGCCGTGCGTGAGTTTCCTCGGAAACGCGAAATCTTAATAATTAATCTGTGAGAAATAAATAAAGCCTATGGCACAGAACTGCAGCGCTGTGTCGCTGATAAAACAAAAACAGAACTACGTTACTCGTATGTTTGATTAAGAAAAGAGAGCTCTCGTTGAAGTGGTGCGAGAAGCACGTATTTTAGTTTATTGTCTGGCACACCGCCATATTTCATGATATAGAAAATTACTGCGAGTTGCAACCATACTAGGCACTCGATTCTGTAAAGAATTTATATTTATAAAAGTAAGTAGGATTATGAACTGTAGGCTTATTCATTGAATATATCTGATTTAACTAACTGTGTAATTTTTTGTTTAGTAGACAATCACCTCTGTACGACGTTTTGGCATGGCTGGCAAATTATTGTAATATTGAGATTTAGTTTATGAGTCCGCACCTACCGCAGCAGTCTTTGGAAACGATTTAATTAAGAAGTCCGATTATTTCAGTTTTATTTCACGGTCAACTACGAGTAACATTGCCTTTACGAAAAAGCCATTGTCAAGCGTCTGATACCGAATAATCAAAACCTGACGACTCATAGGAGAGCCAATCAGACAGATAAAAATAATTAATATTTTATTTTATTTTATTTTATTTATTTTATATACAGTATACTGGAAGTTAAGCATCGGCAACTAAAACTGGACTCACAGCAGAGGTTCAAATCATAGAAAGTTAGAGTTTCAGTCCTCTTGTACGTAAGTCGGCATTGTGCCTTTTGTATTAAATTCGAATGCAGTTTCTGTGTTTCATCGTCAATAAGAAGGTCCAAGGGATACAGTAAACCTTAATTGAGGCATCGGAAACTAAAACTGGACTCACAGCAGAGGTTAAAATCATAGAAAGTTAGAGATTCAGTCCTCTTGCACTTAAGTCCTCATTGTGTCTTTTGTATTAAATTCGGATGCAATTTCTGTGTTTCATCGTCAATACGAGGGTCCAAGGGATACAGTACACCCGAAGTGAAGCATCGGAATCAAAAACTGGACTCACAGGAGAGGTTCAAATCATAGAAAGTTAGAGTATCTGTCTTCTTGTACTTAAGTCGTCATTGTGCCTTTTCTATTAAATTCGGATGCAAATTCTGTGTTTCATCGTCAATAAGAAGGTACAAGGGATACAGTAAACCTGAAGTGAAGCATCGGAAACTAAAACTGGACTCACTGCAGAGGTTCAAATCATAGAAAGTTAGAGTTTCAGTCCTCTTGACTTATGTCGGCATTGTGCCTTTTTTATTAAATTCGGATGCAATATCTGTGTTTCATCGTCAATAAGAAGGTCCAAAGGATACAGTAGACCTGAAGTGAAGCATCGGAAACTAAAACTGGACTCACAGGAGGGGTTCAAATCATAGAAAGTTAGAGTATCTGCCCTCTTGTACTTAAGTTGGCATTGTGCCTTTTTTATTAAATTCGGATGCAATATCTGTGTTCCATCGTCAATAGGAAAGTCCAAGGGATACAGTAAACATGAATTGAAGCATCGGAAACTAAAACCGGACCCACAGCAGAGGTTCAAATCATAGAAAGTTAGAGTTTCAGTCCTCTCGTACTTAAGTCGGCATTGTGCCTTTTTTATTAAATTCGGATGCAATTTCTGTGTTTCATCGTCAATAAGAAGGTCCAAGGAACACAGTAAACCTGAAGTGAAGCATCGGAAACTAAAACTGGACTCACAGCAGAGGTTCAAATCATAGAAAGTTAGAGTTTCAGTACTCTTGTACATAGGTCGGCATTGTGCATTTTTGTATTAAATTCGGATGCAATTTCTGTGTTTCATCGTCAATACGAGGGTCCAAGGGATACAGTGAACCAGAAGTTAAGCATCGGAATCTGAAACAGGACTCACAGGAGGGGTTCAAATCATAGAAAGTTAGAGTATCAGTCCTCTTGTACTTAAGTCGGCATTGTGCCTTTTGTATTAAATTCGGATGCAATTTCTGTGTTTCATCGTCTATAAGAAAGACCAAGGGATACAATAAACTTGAAGTTAAGCATCGGAATCTAAAACTGGACTCACAGGAGGGGTTCAAATCATAGAAAGTTAGAGTATCAGTCCTCTTGTACTTAAGTCGGCATTGTGCCTTTTTTATTAAATTCGGATGCAATTTCTGTGTTTCATCGTCAATAAGATGGTCCAAGGGACACAGTAAACCTGAAGTGAAGCATCGGAAACTAAAACTGTACTCACAGCAGAGGTTCAAATCATAGAAAGTTAGAGTTTCAGTCCTCTTGTACTTAAGTCGGCATTGTGCCTTTTGTATTAAATTCGGATGCAATTTCTGTGTTTCATCGTCAATAAGAAGGTCCAAGGGATACAGTAAACCCGAAGTGAAGCATCGGAATCTAAAACTGGACTCACAGGAGAGGTTCAAATCATAGAAAGTTAGAGTATCAGTCCTCTTGTACTTAAGTCGGCATTGTGCCTTTTGTATTAAATTCGGATGCAAATTCTGTGTTTCATCGCCAATAAGAAGGTCCAAGGGATACAGTAAACCTGAAGTTAAGCATCGGAAACTAAAACTTTACTCACAGCAGACGTTCAAATCATAGAAAGTTAGAGTTTCAGTCCTCTTGTACATAAGTCGGCATTGTGCCTTTTGTATTAAATTCGAATTCAATTTCTGTGTTTCATCGTCAATAAGAAGGTCCAAGGGATACAGTAAACCTGAAGTGAAGCATCGGAAGCTAAAACTGGACTCACAGCAGAGGTTCAAATCATAGAAAGTTAGAGTCTTAGTCCTCTTGTACTTAAGTCGGCATTGTGCCTTTTGTATTGAATTCGGATGCAATTTCTGTGTTTCATCGTCAATAAGAAGGTACAAAAGATACAGTAAACCTGAAGTGAAGCATCGGAAACTAAAACTGGACTCACAGCAGAGGTTCAAATCATAGAAAGTTAGAGTTTCAGTCCTCTTGTACTTAAGTCGGCATTGTGCCTTTTGTATTAAATTCGGATGCAATTTCTGTGTTTCATCGTCAATAAGAAGGTCCAAGGGATACAGTAAACCTTAAGTGAAGCATCGGAAACTAAAACTGGACTCACAGCAGAGGTTCAAATCATAGAAAGTTAGAGTTTCAGTCCTCTTGTACTTAAGTCGGCATTGTGCCTTTTTTATTAAATTCGGATGCAATTTCTGTGTTTCATCGTCAATAAGTAGGTCCAAGGGACACAGTAAACCTGAAGTAAAGCATCGGAAACTAAAACTGGACTCACAGCAGAGGTTCAAATAATAGAAAGTTAGAGTTTCAGTCCTCTTGTACTTAATTCGGCATTGTGCCTTTTGTATTAAATTCGGAGGCAATTTCTGTGTTTCATCGTCAATAAGAAGGTCCAAGGGATACAGTAAACCTGAAGTGAAGCATCGGAAACTAAAACTTAACTCACAGCAGAGGTTCAAATCATAGAAAGTTAGAGATTCAGTCCTCTTGCACTTAAGTCGGCATTGTGCCTTTTGTATTAAATTCGGATGCAATTTCTGTGTTTCATCGTCAATACGAGGGTCCAAGGGATACAGTAAACCCGAAGTGAAGCATCGGAATCTAAAACTGGACTCACAGGAGAGGTTCAAATCATAGAAAGTTAGAGTATCAGTCCTCTTGTACTTAAGTCGGCATTGTGCCTTTTCTATTAAATTCGGATGCAAATTCTGTGTTTCATCGTCAATAAGAAGGTCCAAGGGATGCAGTAAATTTGAAGTTAAGCATCGGAAACTAAAACTGGACTCACTGCAGAGGTTCAAATCATAGAAAGTTAGAGTTTCAGTCCTCTTGACTTATGTCGGCATTGTGCCTTTTTTATTAAATTCGGATGCAAAATCTGTGATTCATCGTCAATAAGAAGGTCCAAAGGATACAGTAGACCTGAAGTGAAGCATCGGAAACTAAAACTGGACTCACAGGAGGGGTTCAAATCATAGAAAGTTAGAGTATCAGCACTCTTGTACTTAAGTTGGCATTGTGCCTTTTTTATTAAATTCGGATGCAATATCTGTGTTCCATCGTCAATAGGAAAGTCCAAGGGATACAGTAAACATGAATTGAAGCATCGGAAACTAAAACTGGACCCACAGCAGAGGTTCAAATCATAGAAAGTTAGAGTTTCAGTCCTCTTGTACTTAAGTCGGCATTGTGCCTTTTTTATTAAATTCGGATGCAATTTCTGTGTTTCATCGTCAATAAGAAGGTCCAAGGGATACAGTAAACCTGAAGTGAAGCATCGGAAACTAAAATTGGACTCACAGCAGAGGTTCAAATCATAGAAAGTTAGAGTTTCAGTCCTCTTGTACTTAAGTCGGCATTGTGCCTTTTGTATTAAATTCGGATGCAATTTCTGTGTTTCATCGTCAATAAGAAGGTCCAAGGAACACAGTAAACCTGAAGTGTAGCATCGGAAACTAAAACTGGACTCACAGCAGAGGTTCAAATCATAGAAAGTTAGAGTTTCAGTACTCTTGTACTTAGGTCGGCATTGTGCCTTTTGTATTAAATTCGGATGCAATTTCTGTGTTTCATCGTCAATACGAGGGTCCAAGGGATACAGTAAACCAGAAGTTAAGCATCGGAATCTGAAACAGGACTCACAGGAGGGGTTCAAATCATAGAAAGTTAGAGTATCAGTCATCTTGTACTTAAGTCGGCATTGTGCCTTTTTTATTAAATTCGGATGCAATATCTGTGTTCCATCGTCAATAGGAAAGTCCAAGGGATACAGTAAACATGAATTGAAGCATCGGAAACTAAAACTGGACCCACAGCAGAGGTTCAAATCATAGAAAGTTAGAGTTTCAGTCCTCTTGTACTTAAGTCGGCATTGTGCCTTTTGTATTAAATTCGGATGCAATTTCTGTGTTTCATCGTCTATGAGAAAGACCAAGGGATACCATAAACTTGAAGCTAAGCATCGGAAACTAAAACTGGACTCACAGCAGAGGTTCAAATCATAGAATGTTAGAGTATCAGTCCTCTTGTACTTAAGTTGGCATTGTGCCTTTTTTATTAAATTCGGACGCAATTTCTGTGTTTCATCGTCAATAAGATGGTCCAAGGGACACAGTAAACCTGAAGTGAAGCATCGGAAACTAAAACTGTACTCACAGCAGAGGTTCAAATCATAGAAAGTTACAGTTTCAGTCCTCTTGTACTTAAGTCGGCATTGTGCCTTTTGTATTAAATTCGGATGCAATTTCTGTGTTTCATCGTCAATAAGAAGATCCAAGGGATACAGTAAACCTGAAGTTAAGCATCGGAAACTAAAATTGGACTCACAGCAGAGGTTCAAATCATAGATTGTTAGAGTTTCAGTCCTCTTGTACGTAAGTCGGCATTGTGCCCTTTGTATTAAATTCGAATGCAATTTCTGTGTTTCATCGCCAAAAAGAAGGTCCAAGGGATACAGTAAACCTTAAGTGAAGCATCGGAAACTAAAACTGGACTCACAGCAGAGGTTCAAATCATAGAAAATTAGAGTTTCAGTCCTCTTGTACTTAAGTCGGCATTGTGCCTTTTTTATTAAATTCGGATGCAATTTCTGTGTTTCATCGTCAATAAATAGGTTCAAGGGACACAGTAAACCTGAAGTAAAGCATCGGAAACTAAAAGTGGACTCACAGCAGAGGTTCAAATCATAGAAAGTTAGAGTTTCAGTCATCTTGTACTTAAGTCGGCATTGTGCCTTTTGTATTAAATTCGGAGGCAATTTTTGTGTTTCATCGTCAATAAGAAGGTCCAAGGGATACAGTAAACCTGAAGTGAAGCATCGGAAACTAAAACTGGACTCACAGCAGAGGTTCAAATCATTGAAAGTTAGAGATTCAGTCCTCTTGCACTTAAGTCGGCATTGTGCCTTTTGTATTAAATTCGGATGCAATTTCTGTGTTTCATCGTCAATACGAGGGTCCAAGGGATACAGTAAACCCGAAGTGAAGCATCGGAATCTAAAACTGGACTCTCAGAAGAGGTTCAAATCATAGAAAGTTAGAGTATCAGTCCTCTTGTACTTAAGTCGGCATTGTGCCTTTTCTATTAAATTCGGATGCAAATTCTGTGTTTCATCGCCAATAAGAATGTCCAAGGGATACAGTAAACCTGAAGTTAAGCATCGGAAACTAAAACTGGACTCACAGCAGACGTTCAAATCATAGAAAGTTAGAGTTTCAGTATTCTTGTACATAAGTCGGCATTGTGCCTTTTGTATTAAATTCGAATGCAATTTCTGTGTTTTATCGACAATAAGAAGGTCCAAGGGATACAGTAAACCTGAAGTGAAGCATCGGAAACTAAAACTGGACTCACAGCAGAGGTTCAAATCATAGAAAGTTAGTGTCTCAGTCCTCTTGTACTTAAGTCGGCATTGTGCCTTTTGTATTGAATTCGGATGCAATTTCTGTGTTTCATCGTCAATAAGAAGGTACAAGGGATACAGTAAACCTGAAGTGAAGCATCGGAAACTAAAACTGGACTCACAGCAGAGGTTCAAATCATAGAAAGTTAGAGTTTCAGTCCTCTTGTACTTAAGTCGGCATTAAGCCTTTTGTATTAAATTCTGATGCAATTTCTGTGTTTCATCGTCAATAAGAAGGTCCAAGGGATACAGTAAACCTTAAGTGAAGCATCGGAAACTAAAACTGGACTCACAGCAGAGGTTCAAATCATAGAAAGTTAGAGTTTCAGTCCTCTTGTACTTAAGTCGGCATTGTGCCTTTTGTATTAAATTCGGATGCAATTTCTGTGTTTCATCGTCAATAAGAAGGTCCAAGGAACACATTAAACCTGAAGTGAAGCATCGGAAACTAAAACTGGACTCACAGCAGAGGTTCAAATCATAGAAAGTTAGAGTTTCAGTACTCTTGTACTTAGGTCGGCATTGTGCCTTTTGTATTAAATTCGGATGCAATTTCTGTGTTTCATCGTCAATACGAGGGTCTCAGGAGGGGTTCAAATCATAGAAAGTTAGAGTATCAGTCCTCTTGTACTTAAGTCGGCATTGTGCCTTTTGTATTAAATTCGGATGCAATTTCTGTGTTTCATCGTCTATAAGAAAGACCAAGGGATACAATAAACTTGAAGTTAAGCATCGGAATCTAAAACTGGACTCACAGGAGGGGTTCAAATCATAGAAAGTTAGAGTATCAGTCCTCTTGTACTTAAGTCGGCATTGTGCCTTTTTTATTAAATTCGGATGCAATTTCTGTGTTTCATCGTCAATAAGATGGTCCAAGGGACACAGTAAACCTGAAGTGAAGCATCGGAAACTAAAACTGTACTCACAGCAGAGGTTCAAATCATAGAAAGTTAGAGTTTCAGTCCTCTTGTACTTAAGTCGGCATTGTGCCTTTTGTATTAAATTCGGATGCAATTTCTGTGTTTCTTCGTCAATAAGAAGGTCCAAGGGATACAGTAAACCTGAAGTTAAGCATCGGAAACTAAAATTGGACTCACAGCAGAGGTTCAAATCATAGATTGTTAGAGTTTCAGTCCTCTTGTACGTAAGTCGGCATTGTCCCCTTTGTATTAAATTCGAATGCAATTTCTGTGTTTCATCGTCAATAAGATGGTCCAAGGGATACAGTAAACCTGAAGTGAAGCATCAGAAACTAAAACTGGACTCACAGCAGAGGTTCAAATCATAGAAAGTTAGAGTTTCAGTCCTCTTGTACTTAAGTCGGCATTGTGCCTTTTTTATTAAATTCGGATGCAATTTCTGTGTTTCATCGTCAATAAGTAGGTCCAAGGGACACAGTAAACCTGAAGTAAAGCATCGGAAACTAAAACTGGACTCACAGCAGAGGTTCAAATCATAGAAAGTTAGAGTTTCAGTCATCTTGTAATTAAGTCGGCATTGTGACTTCTGTATTAAATTCGGAGGCAATTTCTGTGTTTCATCGTCAATAAGAAGGTCCAAGGGATACAGTAAACCTGAAGTGAAGCATCGGAAACTAAAACTGGACTCACAGCAGAGGTTCAAATCATAGAAAGTTAGAGATTCAGTCCTCTTGCACTTAAGTCGGCATTGTGCCTTTTGTATTAAATTCGGATGCAATTTCTGTGTTTCATCGTCAATACGAGGGTCCAAGGGATACAGTAAACCCGAAGTGAAGCGTCGGAATCTAAAACTGGACTCACAGGAGAGGTTCAAATCATAGAAAGTTATAGTATCAGTCCTCTTGTACTTAAGTCGGCATTGTGCCTTTTGTATTAAATTCGGATGCAAATTCTGTGTTTAATCGCCAATAAGAAGGTCCAAGGGATACAGTAAACCTGAAGTTAAGAATCGGAAACTAAAACTGGACTCACAGCAGACGTTCAAATCATAGAAAGTTAGAGTTTCAGTCCTCTTGTACATAAGTCGGCATTGTGCCTTTTGTATTAAATTCAAATGCAATTTCTGTGTTTCATCGTCAATAAGAAGGTCCAAGGGATACAGTAAACCTGAAGTGAAGCATCGGAAACTAAAACTGGACTCACAGCAGAGGTTCAAATCATAGAAAGTTAGAGTCTCAGTCCTCTTGTACTTAAGTCGGCATTGTGCCTTTTGTATTGAATTCGGATGCAATTTCTGTGTTTCATCGTCAATAAGAAGGTACAAGGGATACAGTAAACCTGAAGTGAAGCATCGGAGACTAAAACTGGACTCACAGCAGAGGTTCAAATCATAGAAAGTTAGAGTTTCAGTCCTCTTGTACGTAAGTCGGCATTGTGCCTTTTCTATTAAATTCGGATGCAATTTCTGTGTTTCATCGTGAATAAGAAGGTCCAAGGGATACAGTAAACCTTAAGTGAAGCATCGGAAACTAAAACTGGACTCACAGCAGAGTTCCAAATCATAGAAAGTTAGAGTATCAGTCCTCTTGTACTTAAGTCGGCATTGTGAATTTTCTATTAAATTCGGATGCAAATTCTGTGTTTCATCGCCAATAAGAAGGTCCAAGGGATACAGTAAACCTGAAGTTAAGCATCGGAAACTAAAACTGGACTCACAGCAGACGTTCAAATCATAGAAAGTTAGAGTTTCAGTCCTCTTGTACATAAGTCGGCATTGTGCCTTTTGTATTAAATTCAAATGCAATTTCTGTGTTTCATCGTCAATAAGAAGGTACAAGGGATACAGTAAACCTGAAGTGAAGCATCGGAAACTAAAACTGGACTCACAGCAGAGGTTCAAAGCATAGAAAGTTAGAGTTTCAGTCCTCTTGTACTTAAGTCGGCATTGTGCCTTTTGTATTAAATTCGGATGCAATTTCTGTGTTTCATCGTCAATAAGAAGGTCCAAGGGATACAGTAAACCTTAAGTGAAGCATCGGAAACTAAAACTGGACTCACAGCAGAGTTCCAAATCATAGAAAGTTAGAGTTTCAGTCCTCTTGTACTTAAGTCGGCATTGTGCCTTTTTATTAAATTCGGATGCAATTTCTGTGTTTCATCGTCAATAAGTAGGTCCAAGGGACACAGTAAACCTGAAGTAAAGCATCGGAAACTAAAACTGGACTCACAGCAGAGGTTCAAATCATAGAAAGTTAGAGTTTCAGTCCTCTTGTACTTAATTCGGCATTGTGCCTTTTGTATTAAATTCGGAGGCAATTTCTGTGTTTCATCGTCAATACGAATGTCCAAGGGATACAGTAAACCTGAAGTGAAGCATCGGAAACTAAAACTTAACTCACAGCAGAGGTTCAAATCATAGAAGGTTAGAGATTCAGTCCTCTTGCACTTAAGTCGGCATTGTGCCTTTAGTATTAAATTCGGATGCAATTTCTGTGTTTCATCGTCAATACGAGGGTCCAAGGGATACAGTAAACCCGAAGTGAAGCATCGGAATCTAAAACTGGACTCACAGGAGAGGTTCAAATCATAGAAAGTTAGAGTATCAGTCCTCTTGTACTTAAGTCGGCATTGTGCCTTTTTTATTAAATTCGGATGCAAATTCTGTGTTTCATCGCCAATAAGAAGGTCCAAGGGATACAGTAAACCTGAAGTTAAGCATCGGAAACTAAAACTGGACTCACAGAAGAAGTTCAAATCATAGAAAGTTAGAGTTTCAGTCCTCTTGTACATAAGTCGGCATTGTGCCTTTTGTATTAAATTCAAATGCAATTTCTGTGTTTCATCGTCAATAAGAAGGTCCAAGGGATACAGTAAACCTGAAGTGAAGCATCGGAAACTAAAACTGGACTCACAGCAGAGGTTCAAATCATAGAAAGTTAGAGTCTCAGTCCTCTTGTACTTAAGTCGGCATTGTGCCTTTTGTATTGAATTCGGATGCAATTTCTGTGTTTCATCGTCAATAAGAAGGTACAAGGGATACAGTAAACCTGAAGTGAAGCATCGGAAACTAAAACTGGACTCACAGCAGAGGTTCAAATCATAGAAAGTTAGAGTTTCAGTCCTCTTGTACTTAAGTCGGCATTGTGCCTTTTGTATTAAATTCGGATGCAATTTCTGTGTTTCATCGTCAATAAGAAGTTCCAAGGGATACAGTAAACCTTAAGTGAAGCATCGGAAACTAAAACTGGACTCACAGCAGAGTTCCAAATCATAGAAAGTTAGAGATTCAGTCCTCTTGCACTTAAGTCGGCATTGTGCCTTTTGTATTAAATTCGGATGCAATTTCTGTGTTTCATCGTCAATACGAGGGTCCAAGGGATACAGTAAACCCGAAGTGAAGCACCGGAATCTAAAACTGGACTCACAGGAGAGGTTCAAATCATAGAGAGTTAGAGTATCAGTCCTCTTGTACATAAGTCGGCATTGTGCCTTTTCTATTAAATTCGGATGCAAATTCTGTGTTTCATCGCCAATAAGAAGGTCCAAGGGATAGAGTAAACCTGAAGTTAAGCATCGGAAACTAAAACTGGACTCACAGCAGACGTTCAAATCATAGAAAGTTAGAGTTTCAGTCCTCTTGTACATAAGTCGGAATTGTGCCTTTTGTATTAAATTCAAATGCAATTTCTGTGTTTCATCGTCAATAAGAAGGTCCAAGGGATACAGTAAACCTGAAGTGAAGCATCGGAAACTAAAACTGGACTCACAGCAGAGGTTCAAATCATAGAAAGTTAGTGTCTCAGTCCTCTTGTACTTGAGTCGGCATTGTGCCTTTTGTATTGAATTCGGATGCAATTTCTGTGTTTCATCGTCAATAAGAAGGTCCAAGGGACACAGTAAACCTGAAGTAAAGCATCGGAAACTAAAACTGGACTCACAGCAGAGGTTCAAATCATAGAAAGTTAGAGTTTCAGTCCTCTTGTACTTAATTCGGCATTGTGCCTTTTGTATTAAATTCGGAGGCAATTTCTGTGTTTCATCGTCAATAAGAATGTCCAAGGGATACAGTAAACCTGAAGTGAAGCATCGGAAACTAAAACTTAACTCACAGCAGAGGTTCAAATCATAGAAGGTCAGAGATTCAGTCCTCTTGCACTTAAGTCGGCATTGTGCCTTTTGTATTAAATTCGGATGCAATTTCTGTGTTTCATCGTCAATACGAGGGTCCAAGGGATACAGTAAACCCGAAGTGAAGCATCGGAATCTAAAACTGGACTCACAGGAGAGGTTCAAATCATAGAAAGTTAGAGTATCAGTCCTCTTGTACTTAAGTCGGCATTGTGCCTTTTTTATTAAATTCGGATGCAAATTCTGTGTTTCATCGCCAATAAGAAGGTCCAAGGGATACAGTTAACCTGAAGTTAAGCATCGGAAACTAAAACTGGACTCACAGCAGACGTTCAAATCATAGAAAGTTAGAGTTTCAGTCCTCCTTTACATAAGTCGGCATTGTGCCTTTTGTATTAAATTCAAATGCAATTTCTGTGTTTCATCGTCAATAAGAAGGTCCAAGGGATACAGTAAACCTGAAGTGAAGCATCGGAAACTAAAACTGGACTCACAGTAGAGGTTCAAATCATAGAAAGTTAGAGTTTCAGTCCTCTTGTACTTAATTCGGCATTGTGCCTTTTGTATTAAATTCGGAGGCAATTTCTGTGTTTCATCGTCAATAAGAAGGTCCAAGGGATACAGTAAACCTGAAGTGAAGCATCGGAAACTAAAACTTAACTCACAGCAGAGGTTCAAATCATAGAAAGTTAGAGATTCAGTCCTCTTGCACTTAAGTCGGCATTGTGCCCTTTGTATTAAATTCGGATGCAATTTCTGTGTTTCATCGTCAATACGAGGGTCCAAGGGATACAGTAAACCCGAAGTGAAGCATCGGAATCTAAAACTGGACTCACAGGAGAGGTTCAAATCATAGAAAGTTAGAGTATCAGTCCTCTTGTACATAAGTCGGCATTGTGCCTTTTCTATTAAATTCGGATGCAAATTCTGTGTTTCATCGCCAATAAGAAGGTCCGAGGGATAGAGTAAACCTGAAGTTAAGCATCGGAAACTAAAACTGGACTCACAGCAGACGTTCAAATCATAGAAAGTTAGAGTTTCAGTCCTCTTGTACATAAGTCGGCATTGTGCCTTTTGTATTAAATTCAAATGCAATTTCTGTGTTTCATCGTCAATAAGAATGTCCAAGGGATACAGTAAACCTGAAGTGAAGCATCGGAAACTAAAACTGGACTCACAGCAGAGGTTCAAATCATAGAAAGTTAGAGTCTCAGTCCTCTTGTACTTAAGTCGGCATTGTGCCTTTTGTATTGAATTCGGATGCAATTTCTGTGTTTCATCGTCAATAAGAAGGTACAAGGGATACAGTAAACCTGAAGTGAAGCATCGGAAACTAAAACTGGACTCACAGCAGAGGTTCAAATCATAGAAAGTTAGAGATTCAGTCCTCTTTTACTTAAGTCAGCATTGAGCCTTTTGTATGAAATTCGGATGCAATTTCTATGTTTCATCTTCTATAAGAAGGTCCAAGGGATACAGTAAACCTGAAGTGAAGCATCGGAAACTAAAACTGGACTCACAGCAGAGGTTCAAATCATAGATAGTTAGAGTTTCAGTCCTCTTGTACTAATGTCGGCATTGTGCCTTTTGTATTAAATTCGGATGCAATTTCTGTGTTTCATCGTCAATAAGAAGGTCCAAGGGATACAGTAAACCTGAAGTGAAGCATCGGAAACTAAAACTGGACTCACAGCAGAGGTTCAAATCATAGAAAGTTAGAGTCTCAGTCCTCTTGTACTTGAGTCGGCATTGTGCCTTTTGTATTGAATTCGGATGCAATTTCTGTGTTTCATCGTCAATAAGAAGGTACAAGGGATACAGTAAACCTGAAGTGAAGCATCGGAAACTAAAACTGGACTCACAGCAGAGGTTCAAATCATAGAAAGTTAGAGTTTCAGTCCTCTTGTACTTAAGTCGGCATTGTGTCTTTTGTATTAAATTCGGATGCAATTTCTATGTTTCATCTTCAATAAGAAGGTCCAAGGGATAGAGTAAACCTGAAGTGAAGCATCAGAAACTAAAACTGGACTCACAGCAGAGGTTCAAATCATAGAAAGTGAGAGTTTCAGTCCTCTTGTACTTAAGTCGTCATTGTGCCTTTTTTATTAAATTCGGATGCAATTTCTGTGTTTCATCGTCAATAAGAAGGTCCAAGGTATACAGTAAACCTGAAGTGAAGCATCGGAAACTAAAACTGGACTCACAGGAGGGGTTCAAATCATAGAAAGTTAGAGTATCAGTCCTCTTGTACTTAAGTCGGCATTGTGCCTTTTTTATTAAATCCGGATGCAATTTCTGTGTTTCATCGTCAATAAGAAGGTCCAAGGGATACAGTAAACCTGAAGTTAAGCATCGGAATATAAAACTGGACTCACAGGAGGGGTTCAAATCATAGAAAGTTAGAGTATCTGTCCTCTTGTACTTAAGTCGGCATTGTGCCTTTTTTATTAAATTCGGATGCAATTTCTGTGTTTCATCGTCAATAAGAAGGTCCAAGGGACACAATAAACCTGAAGTGAAGCATCGGAAACTAAAACTGGACTCACAGCAGAGGTTCAAATCATAGAAAGTTAGAGTGACAGTCCTCTTGTACTTAAGTCGGCATTGTGCCTTTTGTATTAAATTCGGATGCAATTTCTGTGTTTCATCGTCAATAAGAAGGTCCAAGGGATACAGTAAACCTGAAATTAAGCATCGGAAACTAAAACTGGACTCACAGCAGAGGTTCAAATCATAGAAAGTTAGAGTTTCAGTCCTCTTGTACGTAAGTCGGCATTGTGCCTTTTGTATTAAATTCGAATGCAATTTCTGTGTTTCATCGTCAATAAGAAGGTCCGAGGGATACAGTAAACCTTAAGTGAAGCATCGGAAACTAAAACTGGACTCACAGCAGAGGTTCAAATCATAGAAAGTTAGAGATTCAGTCCTCTTGTACGTAAGTCGGCATTGTGCCTCTTGTATTAAATTCGTATGCAATTTCTGTGTTTCATCGTCAATAAGAAGGTCCAAGGGATACAGTAAACCTGAAGTGAAGCATCGGAAACTAAAACTGGACTCACAGCAGAGGTTAAAATCATAGAAAGTTAGAGTCTCAGTCCTCTTGTACTTAAGTCGGCATTGTGCCATTTGTATTGAATTCGGATGCAATTTCTGTGTTTCATCGTCAATAAGAAGGTACAAGGGATACATTAAACCTGAAGTGAAGCATCGGAAACTAAAACTGGACTCACAGCAGAGGTTCAAATCATAGAAAGTTAGAGTTTCTGTCCTCTTGTACTTAAGTCGGCATTGTGCCTTTTGTATTTAATTCGGATGCAAATTCTATGTTTCATCTTCAATAAGAAGGTCCAAGGGATACAGTAAACCTGAAGTGAAGCATCGGAAACTAAAACTGGACTCACAGCAGAGGTTCAAATCATAGAAAGTGAGAGTTTCAGTCCTCTTGTACTTAAGTCGGCATTGTGCCTTTTGTATTAAATTCGGATGCAATTTCTGTGTTTCATCGTCAATAAGAAGGTCCAAGGTATACAGTAAACCTAAAGTGAAGCATCGGAAACTAAAACTGGACTCACAGCAGAGGTTCAAATCATAGAAAGTTAGAGTTTCAATCCTCTTGACTTAAGTCGGCATTGTGCCTTTTGTATTAAATTCGGATGCAATTTCTGTGTTTCATCGTCAATAAGAGGGTCCAAGGGATACAGTAAACTAGAATTTAAGGATCGGAATCTAAAGTTGGACTCACAGGAGGGGTTCAAATCGTAGAAAGTTAGAGTTTCAGTCCTCTTGTACGTAAGTCGGCATTGTGCCTTTTGTATTAAATTCGGATGCAATTTCTGTGTTTTCATCGCTAATACGAGGGTCCAAGGGATACAGTAAACCCGAAGTGAAGCATCGGAATCTAAAACTGGACTCACAGGAGAGGTTCAAATCATAGAAAGTTAGAGTATCAGTCCTCTTGTACTTAAGTCGGCATTGTGCCTTTTCTATTAAATTCGGATGCAAATTCTGTGTTTCATCGCCAATAAGAAGGTCCAAGGGATTCAGTAAACCTAAAGTTAAGCTTCGGAAACTAAAACTGGACTCACAGCAGAGGTTCAAATCATAGAAAGTTAGAGTTTCAGTCCTCTTGTACGTAAGTCGGCATTGTGCCTTTTGTATTGAATACGGATGCAATTTCTGTGTTTCATCGTCAATAAAAAGGTACAAGGGATACAGTAAACCTGAAGTGAAGCATCGGAAACTAAAACTGGACTCACAGCAGAGGTTCAAAACATAGAAAGTTAGAGTTTCAGTCCTCTGGTACTTAAGCCACCATTGTGCCTTTTGTATTAAATTCGGATGCAATTTCTGTGTTTCATCGTCAATAAGAAGGTCCAAGGGATACAGTAAACCTAAAGTGAAGCATCGGAAACTAAAACTGGACTCACAGCAGAGGTTCAAATCATAGAAAGTTAGAGTTTCAATCCTCTTGACTTAAGTCGGCATTGTGCCTTTTGTATTAAATTCGGATGCAATTTCTGTGTTTCATCGTCAATAAGAAGGTCCAAGGGATACAGTAAACTAGAATTTAAGGATCGGAATCTAAAGTTGGACTCACAGGAGGGGTTCAAATCATAGAAAGTTAGAGTTTCAGTCCTCTTGTACGTAAGTCGGCATTGTGCCTTTTGTATTAAATTCGGATGCAATTTCTGTGTTTCATCGCTAATACGAGGGTCCAAGGGATACAGTAAACCCGAAGTGAAGCATCGGAATCTAAAACTGGACTCACAGGAGAGGTTCAAATCATAGAAAGTTAGAGTATCAGTCCTCTTGTACTTAAGTCGGCATTGTGCCTTTTCTATTAAATTCGGATGCAAATTCTGTGTTTCGTCGTCAATAAGAAGGTCCAAGGGATTCAGTAAACCTGAAGTGAAGCATCGGAAACTAAAACTGGACTCACAGCAGAGGTTCAAATCATAGAAAGTTAGAGTCTCAGTCCTCTTGTACTTAAGTCGGCATTGTGCCTTTTGTATTGAATTCGGATGCAATTTCTGTGTTTCATCGTCAATAAGAAGGTACAAGGGATACAGTAACCTGAAGTGAATCATCGGAAACTAAAACTGGACTCACAGCAGAGGTTCAAATCATAGAAAGTTAGAGATTCAGTCCTCTTTTACTTAAGTCAGCATTGAGCCTTTTGTATGAAATTCGGATGCAATTTCTATGTTTCATCTTCTATAAGAAGTCCAAGGGATACAGTAAACCTGAAGTGAAGCATCGGAAACTAAAACTGGACTCACAGCAGAGGTTCAAATCATAGATAGTTACAGTTTCAGTCCTCTTGTACTAATGTCGGCATTGTGCCTTTTGTATTAAATTCGGATGCAATTTCTGTGTTTCATCGTCAATAAGAAGGTCCAAGGGATACAGTAAACCTGAAGTGAAGCATCGGAAACTAAAACTGGACTCACAGCAGAGGTTCAAATCATAGAAAGTTAGAGTCTCAGTCCTCTTGTACTTGAGTCGGCATTGTGCCTTTTGTATTGAATTCGGATGCAATTTCTGTGTTTCATCGTCAATAAGAAGGTACAAGGGATACAGTAAACCTGAAGTGAAGCATCGGAAACTAAAACTGGACTCACAGCAGAGGTTCAAATCATAGAAAGTTAGAGTTTCAGTCCTCTTGTACTTAAGTCGGCATTGTGCCTTTTGTATTAAATTCGGATGCAATTTCTATGTTTCATCTTCAATAAGAAGGTCCAAGGGATACAGTAAACCTGAAGTGAAGCATCAGAAACTAAAACTGGACTCACAGCAGAGGTTCAAATCATAGAAAGTGAGAGTTTCAGTCCTCTTGTACTTAAGGTCGTCATTGGGCCTTTTTTATTAAATTCGGATGCAATTTCTGTGTTTCATCGTCAATAAGAAGGTCCAAGGTATACAGTAAACCTGAAGTGAAGCATCGGAAACTAAAACTGGACTCACAGGAGGGGTTCAAATCATAGAAAGTTAGAGTATCAGTCCTCTTGTACTTAAGTCGGCATTGTGCCTTTTTTATTAAATCCGGATGCAATTTCTGTGTTTCATCGTCAATAAGAAGGTCCAAGGGATACAGTAAACCTGAAGTTAAGCATCGGAATATAAAACTGGACTCACACGAGGGGTTCAAATCATAGAAAGTTAGAGTATCTGTCCTCTTGTACTTAAGTCGGCATTGTGCCTTTTTTATTAAATTCGGATGCAATTTCTGTGTTTCATCGTCAATAAGAAGGTCCAAGGGACACAATAAACCTGAAGTGAAGCATCGGAAACTAAAACTGGACTCACAGCAGAGGTTCAAATCATAGAAAGTTAGAGTGACAGTCCTCTTGTACTTAAGTCGGCATTGTGCCTTTTGTATTAAATTCGGATGCAATTTCTGTGTTTCATCGTCAATAAGAAGGTCCAAGGGATACAGTAAACCTGAAATTAAGCATCGGAAACTAAAACTGGACTCACAGCAGAGGTTCAAATCATAGAAAGTTAGAGTTTCAGTCCTCTTGTACGTAAGTCGGCATTGTGCCTTTTGTATTAAATTCGAATGCAATTTCTGTGTTTCATCGTCAATAAGAAGGTCCGAGGGATACAGTAAACCTTAAGTGAAGCATAGGAAACTAAAACTGGACTCACAGCAGAGGTTCAAATCATAGAAAGTTAGAGATTCAGTCCTCTTGTACGTAAGTCGGCATTGTGCCTCTTGTATTAAATTCGTATGCAATTTCTGTGTTTCATCGTCAATAAGAAGGTCCAAGGGATACAGTAAACCTGAAGTGAAGCATCGGAAACTAAAACTGGACTCACAGCAGAGGTTAAAATCATAGAAAGTTAGAGTCTCAGTCCTCTTGTACTTAAGTCGGCATTGTGCCATTTGTATTGAATTCGGATGCAATTTCTGTGTTTCATCGTCAATAAGAAGGTACAAGGGATACATTAAACCTGAAGTGAAGCATCAGAAACTAAAACTGGACTCACAGCAGAGGTTCAAATCATAGAAAGTTAGAGTTTCTGTCCTCTTGTACTTAAGTCGGCATTGTGCCTTTTGTATTTAATTCGGATGCAAATTCTATGTTTCATCTTCAATAAGAAGGTCCAAGGGATACAGTAAACCTGAAGTGAAGCATCGGAAACTAAAACTGGACTCACAGCAGAGGTTCAAATCATAGAAAGTGAGAGTTTCAGTCCTCTTGTACTTAAGTCGGCATTGTGCCTTTTGTATTAAATTCGGATGCAATTTCTGTGTTTCATCGTCAATAAGAAGGTCCAAGGTAAACAGTAAACCTAAAGTGAAGCATCGGAAACTAAAACTGGACTCACAGCAGAGGTTCAAATCATAGAAAGTTAGAGTTTCAATCCTCTTGACTTAAGTCGGCATTGTGCCTTTTGTATTAAATTCGGATGCAATTTCTGTGTTTCATCGTCAATAAGAGGGTCCAAGGGATACAGTAAACTAGAATTTAAGGATCGGAATCTAAAGTTGGACTCACAGGAGGGGTTCAAATCATAGAAAGTTAGAGTTTGAGTCCTCTTGTACGTAAGTCGGCATTGTGCCTTTTGTATTAAATTCGGATGCAATTTCTGTGTTTCATCGCTAATACGAGGGTCCAAGGGATACAGTAAACCCGAAGTGAAGCATCGGAATCTAAAACTGGACTCACAGGAGAGGTTCAAATCATAGAAAGTTAGAGTATCAGTCCTCTTGTACTTAAGTCGGCATTGTGCCTTTTCTATTAAATTCGGATGCAAATTATGTGTTTCATCGCCAATAAGAAGGTCCAAGGGATTCAGTAAACCTGAAGTTAAGCTTCGGAAACTAAAACTGGACTCACAGCAGAGGTTCAAATCATAGAAAGTTAGAGTTTCAGTCCTCTTGTACGTAAGTCGGCATTGTGCCTTTTGTATTGAATACGGATGCAATTTCTGTGTTTCATCGTCAATAAAAAGGTACAAGGGATAGAGTAAACCTGAAGTGAAGCATCGGAAACTAAAACTGGACTCACAGCAGAGGTTCAAAACATAGAAAGTTAGAGTTTCAGTCCTCTGGTACTTAAGCCACCATTGTGCCTTTTGTATTAAATTCGGATGCAATTTCTGTGTTTCATCGTCAATAAGAAGGTCCAAGGGATACAGTAAACCTAAAGTGAAGCATCGGAAACTAAAACTGGACTCACAGCAGAGGTTCAAATCATAGAAAGTTAGAGTTTCAATCCTCTTGACTTAAGTCGGCATTGTGCCTTTTGTATTAAATTCGGATGCAATTTCTGTGTTTCATCGTCAATAAGAAGGTCCAAGGGATACAGTAAACTAGAATTTAAGGATCGGAATCTAAAGTTGGACTCACAGGAGGGGTTCAAATCATAGAAAGTTAGAGTTTCAGTCCTCTTGTACGTAAGTCGGCATTGTGCCTTTTGTATTAAATTCGGATGCAATTTCTGTGTTTCATCGCTAATACGAGGGTCCAAGGGATACAGTAAACCCGAAGTGAAGCATCGGAATCTAAAACTGGACTCACAGGAGAGGTTCAAACCATAGAAAGTTAGAGTATCAGTCCTCTTGTACTTAAGTCGGCATTGTGCCTTTTCTATTAAATTCGGATGCAAATTCTGTGTTTCATCGTCAATAAGAAGGTCCAAGGGATTCAGTAAACCTGAAGTTAAGCTTGGGAAACTAAAACTGGACTCACAGCAGAGGTTCAAATCATAGAAAGTTAGAGTCTCAGTCCTCTTGTACTTAAGTCGGCATTGTGCCTTTTGTATTGAATTCGGATGCAATTTCTGTGTTTCATCGTCAATAAGAAGGTACAAGGGATACAGTAAACCTGAAGTGAAGCATCGGAAACTAAAACTGGACTCACAGCAGAGGTTCAAATCATAGAAAGTTAGAGATTCAGTCCTCTTTTACTTAAGTCAGCATTGAGCCTTTTGTATGAAATTCGGATGCAATTTCTATGTTTCATCTTCTATAAGAAGGTCCAAGGGATACAGTAAACCAGAAGTGAAGCATCGGAAACTAAAACTGGACTCACAGCAGAGGTTCAAATCATAGATAGTTAGAGTTTCAGTCCTCTTGTACTAATGTCGGCATTGTGCCTTTTGTATTAAATTCGGATGCAATTTCTGTGTTTCATCGTCAATAAGAAGGTCCAAGGGATACAGTAAACCTGAAGTGAAGCATCGGAAACTAAAACTGGACTCACAGCAGAGGTTCAAATCATAGAAAGTTAGAGTCTCAGTCCTCTTGTACTTGAGTCGGCATTGTGCCTTTTGTATTGAATTCGGATGCAATTTCTGTGTTTCATCGTCAATAAGAAGGTACAAGGGATACAGTAAACCTGAAGTGAAGCATCGGAAACTAAAACTGGACTCACAGCAGAGGTTCAAATCATAGAAAGTTAGAGTTTCAGTCCTCTTGTACTTAAGTCGGCATTGTGCCTTTTGTATTAAATTCGGATGCAATTTCTATGTTTCATCTTCAATAAGAAGGTCCAAGGGATACAGTAAACCTGAAGTGAAGCATCGGAAACTAAAACTGGACTCACAGCACAGGTTCAAATCATAGAAAGTGAGAGTTTCAGTCCTCTTGTACTTAAGTCGTCATTGTGCCTTTTTTATTAAATTCGGATGCAATTTCTGTGTTTCATCGTCAATAAGAAGGTCCAAGGTATACAGTAAACCTGAAGTGAAGCATCGGAAACTAAAACTGGACTCACAGGAGGGGTTCAAATCATAGAAAGTTAGAGTATCTGTCCTCTTGTACTTAAGTCGGCATTGTGCCTTTTTTATTAAATCCGGATGCAATTTCTGTGTTTCATCGTCAATAAGAAGGTCCAAGGGATACAGTAAACCTGAAGTTAAGCATCGGAATATAAAACTGGACTCACAGGAGGGGTTCAAATCATAGAAAGTTAGAGTATCTGTCCTCTTGTACTTAAGTCGGCATTGTGCCTTTTTTATTAAATTCGGATGCAATTTCTGTGTTTCATCGTCAATAAGAAGGTCCAAGGGACACAGTAAACCTGAAGTGAAGCATCGGAAACTAAAACTGGACTCACAGCAGAGGTTCAAATCATAGAAAGTTAGAGTGACAGTCCTCTTGTACTTAAGTCGGGCATTGTGCCTTTTGTATTAAATTCGGATGCAATTTCTGTGTTTCATCGTCAATAAGAAGGTCCAAGGGATACAGTAAACCTGAAATTAAGCATCGGAAACTAAAACTGGACTCACAGCAGAGGTTCAAATCATAGAAAGTTAGAGTTTCAGTCCTCTTGTACGTAAGTCGGCATTGTGCCTTTTGTATTAAATTCGAATGCAATTTCTGTGTTTCATCGTCAATAAGAAGGTCCGAGGGATACAGTAAACCTTAAGTGAAGCATCGGAAACTAAAACTGGACTCACAGCAGAGGTTCAAATCATAGAAAGTTAGAGATTCAGTCCTCTTGTACGTAAGTCGGCATTGTGCCTCTTGTATTAAATTCGTATGCAATTTCTGTGTTTCATCGTCAATAAGAAGGTCCAAGGGATACAGTAAACCTGAAGTGAAGCATCGGAAACTAAAACTGGACTCACAGCAGAGGTTAAAATCATAGAAAGTTAGAGTCTCAGTCCTCTTGTACTTAAGTCGGCATTGTGCCATTTGTATTGAATTCGGATGCAATTTCTGTGTTTCATCGTCAATAAGAAGGTACAAGGGATACATTAAACCTGAAGTGAAGCATCGGAAACTAAAACTGGACTCACAGCAGAGGTTCAAATCATAGAAAGTTAGAGTTTCTGTCCTCTTGTACTTAAGTCGGCATTGTGCCTTTTGTATTTAATTCGGATGCAAATTCTATGTTTCATCTTCAATAAGAAGGTCCAAGGGATACAGTAAACCTGAAGTGAAGCATCGGAAACTAAAACTGGACTCACAGCAGAGGTTCAAATCATAGAAAGTGAGAGTTTCAGTCCTCTTGTACTTAAGTCGGCATTGTGCCTTTTGTATTAAATTCGGATGCAATTTCTGTGTTTCATCGTCAATAAGAAGGTCCAAGGTATACAGTAAACCTAAAGTGAAGCATCGGAAACTAAAACTGGACTCACAGCAGAGGTTCAAATCATAGAAAGTTAGAGTTTCAATCCTCTTGACTTAAGTCGGCATTGTGCCTTTTGTATTAAATTCGGATGCAATTTCTGTGTTTCATCGTCAATAAGAAGGTCCAAGGGATACAGTAAACTAGAATTTAAGGATCGGAATCTAAAGTTGGACTCACAGGAGGGGTTCAAATCATAGAAAGTTAGAGTTTCAGTCCTCTTGTACGTAAGTCGGCATTGTGCCTTTTGTATTAAATTCGGATGCAATTTCTGTGTTTCATCGCTAATACGAGGGTCCAAGGGATACAGTAAACCCGAAGTGAAGCATCGGAATCTAAAACTGGACTCACAGGAGAGGTTCAAATCATAGAAAGTTAGAGTATCAGTCCTCTTGTACTTAAGTCGGCATTGTGCCTTTTCTATTAAATTCGGATGCAAATTCTGTGTTTCATCGTCAATAAGAAGGTCCAAGGGATTCAGTAAACCTGAAGTTAAGCTTCGGAAACTAAAACTGGACTCACAGCAGAGGTTCAAATCATAGAAAGTTAGAGTTTCAGTCCTCTTGTACGTAAGTCGGCATTGTGCCTTTTGTATTGAATACGGATGCAATTTCTGTGTTTCATCGTCAATAAAAAGGTACAAGGGATACAGTAAATCTGAAGTGAAGCATCGGAAACTAAAACTGGACTCACAGCAGAGGTTCAAAACATAGAAAGTTAGAGTTTCAGTCCTCTGGTACTTAAGCCACCATTGTGCCTTTTGTATTAAATTCGGATGCAATTTCTGTGTTTCATCGTCAATAAGAAGGTCCAAGGGATACAGTAAACCTGAAGTTAAGCATCGGAAACTAAAACTGGACTCACAGCAGAGGTTCATATCGTAGAAAGTTAGAGTTTCAGTCCTCTTGTACGTAAGTCGGCATTGTGCCGTTTGTATTAAATTCGGATGCACATTCTGTGTTTCATCGTCAATAAGAAGGTCCAAGGGATACAGTAAACCTGAAGTGAAGCATCGGAAACTAAAACTGGTCTCACAGCAGAGGTTCAAATCATGGAAAGTTAGAGTTTCAGTCCTCATGTACTTAAGTCGGCATTGTGCCTTTTGTATTAAATTCGGATGCGATTTCTGTGTTTCATCGTCAATAAGAAGGTCCAAGGGATACAGTAACCCTGAAGTGTAGCATCGGAAACTAAAATTGGTCTCACAGCAGAGGTTCAAATCATGGAAAGTTAGAGTTTCAGTCCTCATGTACTTAAGTCGGCATTGTGCCTTTTGTATTAAATTCGGATGCAATTTCTGTGTTTCATCGTCAATAAGAGGGTCCAAGGGATACAGTAAACCCGAAGTGAAGCATCGGAATCTAAAACTGTTCTCACAGGAGAGGTTAAAATCATAGAAAGATAGAGTCTCAGTCCTCTTGTACTTAAGTCGGCATTGTGCCATTTGTATTGAATTCGGATGCAATTTCTGTGTTTCATCGTCAATAAGAAGGTACAAGGGATACAGTAAACCTGATGTGAAGCATCGGAAACTAAAACTGGACTCACAGCAGAGGTTCAAATCATAGAAAGTTAGAGTTTCAGTCCACTTGTACTTAAGTCGGCATTGTGCCTTTTGTATTTAATTCGAATGCAATTTCTGTGTTTCATCGTCAATAAGAAGGTCCATGGTATACAGTAAACCTGAAGTTAAGCATCGGAATCTAAAACTGGACTCACAGGAGGGGTTCAAATCATAGAAAGTTAGAGTATCAGTCCTCTTGTACTTAAGTCGGCATTGTGCCTTTTTTATTAAATTCGGATGCAATTTCTGTGTTTCATCGTCAATACGAGGGTCCGAGGGATACAGTACACCCGAAGTGAAGCATCGGAATCAAAAACTGGACTCACAGGAGAGGTTCAAATCATAGAAAGTTAGAGTATCAGTCTTCTTGTACTTAAGTCGTCATTGTGCCTTTCTATTAAATTCGGATGCAAATTCTGTGTTTCATCGTCAATAAGAAGGTCCAAGGGATGCAGTAAACCTGAAGTTAAGCATCGGAAACTAAAACTGGACTCACTGCAGAGGTTCAAATCATAGAAAGTTAGAGTTTCAATCCTCTTGTACTTAAGTCGGCATTGTGCCTTTTTTATTAAATTCGGATGCAATTTCTGTGTTTCATCGTCAATAAGAAGGTCCAAGGGATACAGTAAACCTGAAGTGATGCATCGGAAATTAAAATTGGACTCACAGCAGAGGTTCAAATCATAGAAAGTTTGAGTTTCAGTCCTCTTGTACTTAAGTCGGCATTGTGCCTTTTGTATTAAATTCGGATGCAATTTCTGTGTTTCATCGTCAATAAGAAGGTCCAAGGAACACAGTAAACCTGAAGTGAAGCATCGGAAACTAAAACTGGACTCACAGCAGAGGTTCAAATCATAGATTGTTAGAGTTTCAGTCCTCTTGTACGTAAGTCGGCATTGTGCCCTTTGTATTAAGTTCGAAAGCAATTTCTGTGTTTCATCGTCAATAAGAAGGTCCAAGGGATACAGTAAACCTTAAGTGAGGCATCGGAAACTAAAACTGGACTCACAGCAGAGGTTCAAATCATAGAAAGTTAGAGTTTCAGTCCTCTTGTACTTAAGTCGGCATTGTGCCTTTTTTATTAAATTCGGATGCAATTTCTGTGTTTCATCGTCAATAAGTAGGTCCAAGGGACACAGTAAACCTGAAATAAAGCATCGGAAACTAAAACTGGACACACAGCAGAGGTTCAAATCATAGAAAGTTAGAGTTTCAGTCATCTTGTACTTAAGTCGGCATTGTGCCTTTTGTATTAAATTCGGAGGCAATTTCTGTGTTTCATCGTCAATAAGAAGGTCCAAGGGATACAGTAAACCTGAAGTGAAGCATCGGAAACTAAAACTGGACTCACAGCAGAGGTTCAAATCATAGAAAGTTAGAGATTCAGTCCTCTTGCACTTAGGTCATCATTGTGCCTTTTGTATTAAATTCGGATGCAATTTCTGTGTTTCATCGTCAATACGAGGATCCAAGGGATACAGTGAACCCGAAGTGAAGCATCGGAATCTAAAACTGGACTCACAGGAGAGGTTCAAATCATAGAAAGTTAGAGTATCAGTCCTCTTGTACTGAAGTCGGCATTGTGCCTTTTCTATTAAATTCGGATGCAAATACTGTGTTTCATCGTCAATAAGTAGGTCCAAGGGACACAGTAAACCTGAAGTAAAGCATCGGAAACTAAAACTGGACTCACAGCAGAGGTTCAAATCATAGAAAGTTAGAGTATCAGTCTTCTTGTACTTAAGTCGTCATTGTGCCTTTCTATTAAATTCGGATGCAAATTCTGTGTTTCATCGTCAATAAGAAGGTCCAAGGGATGCAGTAAACCTGAAGTTAAGCATCGGAATCTAAAACTGGACTCACAGGAGGGGTTCAAATCATAGAAAGTTAGAGTATCAGTCCTCTTGTACTTAAGTCGGCATTGTGCCTTTTTTATTAAATTCGGATGCAATTTCTGTGTTTCATCGTCAATACGAGGGTCCGAGGGATACAGTAAACCTGAAGTGATGCATCGGAAATTAAAATTGGACTCACAGCAGAGGTTCAAATCATAGAAAGTTTGAGTTTCAGTCCTCTTGTACTTAAGTCGGCATTGTGCCTTTTGTATTAAATTCGGATGCAATTTCTGTGTTTCATCGTCAATAAGAAGGTCCAAGGAACACAGTAAACCTGAAGTGAAGCATCGGAAACTAAAACTGGACTCACAGCAGAGGTTCAAATCATAGATTGTTAGAGTTTCAGTCCTCTTGTACGTAAGTCGGCATTGTGCCCTTTGTATTAAGTTCGAAAGCAATTTCTGTGTTTCATCGTCAATAAGAAGGTCCAAGGGATACAGTAAACCTTAAGTGAAGCATCGGAAACTAAAACTGGACTCACAGCAGAGGTTCAAATCATAGAAAGTTAGAGTTTCAGTCCTCTTGTACTTAAGTCGGCATTGTGCCTTTTTTATTAAATTCGGATGCAATTTCTGTGTTTCATCGTCAATAAGTAGGTCCAAGGGACACAGTAAACCTGAAATAAAGCATCGGAAACTAAAACTGGACACACAGCAGAGGTTCAAATCATAGAAAGTTAGAGTTTCAGTCATCTTGTACTTAAGTCGGCATTGTGCCTTTTGTATTAAATTCGGAGGCAATTTCTGTGTTTCATCGTCAATAAGAAGGTCCAAGGGATACAGTAAACCTGAAGTGAAGCATCGGAAACTAAAACTGGACTCACAGCAGAGGTTCAAATCATAGAAAGTTAGAGATTCAGTCCTCTTGCACTTAGGTCATCATTGTGCCTTTTGTATTAAATTCGGATGCAATTTCTGTGTTTCATCGTCAATACGAGGATCCAAGGGATACAGTGAACCCGAAGTGAAGCATCGGAATCTAACACTGGACTCACAGGAGAGGTTCAAATCATAGAAAGTTAGAGTATCAGTCCTCTTGTACTGAAGTCGGCATTGTGCCTTTTCTATTAAATTCGGATGCAAATACTGTGTTTCATCGTCAATAAGTAGGTCCAAGGGACACAGTAAACCTGAAGTAAAGCATCGGAAACTAAAACTGGACTCACAGCAGAGGTTCAAATCATAGAAAGTTAGAGTATCAGTCTTCTTGTACTTAAGTCGTCATCGTGCCTTTCTATTAAATTCGGATGCAAATTCTGTGTTTCATCGTCAATAAGAAGGTCCAAGGGATGCAGTAAACCTGAAGTTAAGCATCGGAATCTAAAACTGGACTCACAGGAGGGGTTCAAATCATAGAAAGTTAGAGTATCAGTCCTCTTGTACTTAAGTCGGCATTGTGCCTTTTTTATTAAATTCGGATGCAATTTCTGTGTTTCATCGTCAATACGAGGGTCCGAGGGATACAGTACACCCGAAGTGAAGCATCGGAATCAAAAACTGGACTCACAGGAGAGGTTCAAATCATAGAAAGTTAGAGTATCAGTCTTCTTGTACTTAAGTCGTCATTGTGCCTTTCTATTAAATTCGGATGCAAATTCTGTGTTTCATCGTCAATAAGAAGGTCCAAGGGATGCAGTAAACCTGAAGTTAAGCATCGGAAACTAAAACTGGACTCACTGCAGAGGTTCAAATCATAGAAAGTTAGAGTTTCAATCCTCTTGTACTTAAGTCGGCATTGTGCCTTTTTTATTAAATTCGGATGCAATTTCTGTGTTTCATCGTCAATAAGAAGGTCCAAGGGATACAGTAAACCTGAAGTGAAGCATCGGAAACTAAAACTGGACTCACAGCAGAGGTTCAAATCATAGAAAGTTAGAGTCTCAGTCCTCTTGTACTTAAGTCGGCATTGTGCCTTTTGTATTGAATTCGGATGCAATTTCTGTGTTTCATCGTCAATAAGAAGGTACAAGGGACACAGTAAACCTGAAGTGAAGCATCGGAAACTAAAACTGGACTCACAGCAGAGGTTCAAATCATAGATAGTTAGAGTTTCAGTCCTCTTGTACTAATGTCGGCATTGTGCCTTTTGTATTAAATTCGGATGCAATTTCTGTGCTTCATCGTCAATAAGAAGGTCCAAGGGATACAGTAAACCTGAAGTGAAGCATCGGAATCTAAAACTGGACTCACAGCAGAGGTTCAAATCATAGAAAGTTAGAGTCTCAGTCCTCTTGTACTTAAGTCGGCATTGTGCCTTTTGTATTGAATTCGGATGCAATTTCTGTGTTTCATCGTCAATAAGAAGGTACAAGGGATACAGTAAACCTGAAGTGAAGCATCGGAAACAAAAACTGGACTCACAGCAGAGGTTCAAATCATAGAAAGTTAGAGTTTTAGTCCTCTTGTACTTAAGTCGGCATTGTGCCTTTTGTATTAAATTCGGATGCAATTTCTATGTTTCATCTTCAATAAGAAGGTCCAAGGGATACAGTAAACCTGAAGTGAAGCATCGGAAACTAAACCTGGACTCACAGCAGAGGTTCAAATCATAGAAAGTGAGAGTTTCAGTCCTCTTGTACTTAAGTCGTCATTGTGCCTTTTTTATTAAAGTCGGCTGCAATTTCTGTGTTTCATCGTCAATAAGAAGGTCCAAGGTATACAGTAAACCTGAAATGAAGCATCGGAAACTAAAACTGGACTCACAGCAGAGGTTCAAATCATAGAAAGTTAGAGTTTCAGTCCTCTTGTACTTAAGTCGGCATTGTGCCTTTTGTATTAAATTCGGATTCAATTTCTGTGTTTCATCGTCAATACGAGGGTCCAAGGGATACAGTAAACCAGAAGTTAAGCATCGGAATCTAAAACTGGACTCACAGGAGGGGTTCAAATCATAGAAAGTTAGAGTATCAGTCCTCTTGTACTTAAGTCGGCATTGTGCCTTTTGTATTAAATTCGGATGCAATTTCTGTGTTTCATCGTCTATAAGAAGGTCCAAGGGATACAGTAAACCTGAAGTTAAGCATCGGAATCTAAAACTGGACTCACAGGAGGGGTTCAAATCATAGAAAGTTAGAGTATCAGTCCTCTTGTACTTAAGTCGGCATTGTGCCTTTTTTATTAAATCCGGATGCAATTTCTGTGTTTCATCGCCAATAAGAAGGTCCAAGGGATACAGTAAACCTGGAGTTAAGCATCGGAATCTAAAACTGGACTCACAGGAGGGGTTTAAATCATAGAAAGTTAGAGTATCTGTCCTCTTGTACTTAAGTCGGCATTGTGCCTTTTTTATTAAATTCGGATGCAATTTCTGTGTTTCATCGTCAATAAGAAGGTCCAAGGGACACAGTAAACCTGAAGTGAAGCATCGGAAACCAAAACTGGACTCACAGCAGAGGTTCAAATCATAGAAAGTTAGAGTGACAGTCCTCTTGTACTTAAGTCGGCATTGTGCCTTTTGTATTAAATTCGGATGCAATTTCTGTGTTTCATCGTCAATAAGAAGGTCCAAGGGATACAGTAAACCTGAAATTAAGCATCGGAAACTAAAACTGGACTCACAGCAGAGGTTCAAATCATAGAAAGTTAGAGTTTCAGTCCTCTTGTACGTAAGTCGGCATTGTGCCTTTTGTATTAAATTCGAATGCAATTTCTGTGTTTCATCGTCAATAAGAAGGTCCAAGGGATACAGTAAACATTAAGTGAAGCATCGGAAACTAAAACTGGACTCACAGCAGAGGTTCAAATCATACAAAGTTAGAGATTCAGTCCTCTTGTACGTAAGTCGGCATTGTGCCTTTTGTATTAAATTCGAATGCAATTTCTGTGTTTCATCGTCAATAAGAAGGTCCAAGGGATACAGTAAACCTGAAGTGAAGCATCGGAAACTAAAACTGGACTCACAGCAGAAGTTCAAATCATAGAAAGTTAGAGTCTCAGTCCTCTTGTACTTAAGTCGGCATTGTGCCTTTTGTATTGAATTCGGATGCAATTTCTGTGTTTCATCGTCAATAAGAAGGTACAAGGGATACATTAAACCTGAAGTGAAGCATCGGAAACTAAAACTGGACTCACAGCAGAGGTTCAAATCATAGAAAGTTAGAGTTTCTGTCCTCTTGTACTTAAGTCGGCATTGTGCCTTTTGTATTTAATTCGGATGCAAATTCTATGTTTCATCTTCAATAAGAAGGTCCAAGGGATACAGTAAACCTGAAGTGAAGCATCGGAAACTAAAACTGGACTCACAGCAGAGGTTCAAATCATAGAAAGTGAGAGTTTCAGTCCTCTTGTACTTAAGTCGGCATTGTGCCTTTTGTATTAAATTCGGATGCAATTTCTGTGTTTCATCGTCAATAAGAAGGTCCAAGGTATACAGTAAACCTAAAGTGAAGCATCGGAAACTAAAACTGGACTCACAGCAGAGCTTCAAATCATAGAAAGTTAGAGTTTCAGTCCTCTTGTACGTAAGTCGTGTAGCGTTGCTCTTGGGGGACAAAAATAAAAAGAATTGTTACTTTTTTTTTAATGTCGAAAAAGTGAATATTTTGGTGGGCCACTTGGCAACAGAATCAGGGATTTATTACACTATTATAATAACATACGTTGACCATTAAATACCTGAATAAGAGCAGCATATTGATATATATATATATTTGAGATCGCTCGGAAGAAACATTATCATTTCTGTGCATTTTTATAGTCGCGATGTAGTCATACCCGGATCAACGCTAAGGGACCAGAAGATTTATAGACTTTAAAAGAAATGCAACACTACACGAAAAAGTTGGTTCAGAAATAATAGGAAAACGATAATGTTCCTTCTGCCTCATGCTGCGTTCGGCCCATCAGCGTGATCGTAATTTCTGATGAAGTAACACAAAAATAATTATCATTCAGTTAAATAAGGAGATGGAATCATCAAGGTTAATTTACGAAAATAAGCACACTTATCTTTAACACACGTTTTTTTAATGCTACGTACCTCTTCATATTAAATTACAATAGATGACCATTGTGGTTAAATACTTTATACATAACAGTCAAAATGTCCTCTTGATTCTGTCTGTTCGATATCAGTTACAAGAAACTACATCTTTTGTGATTGGAAAAAAATAACAATTAGCATATTCACTCAATATTTTCACATCAAATATAAAATACAGTTGTGGAACGCAGCAAGTCTGCGTCCGCCTCTCATGGAACACAAACAGTAAAAGGTGAGGCGCGAAAAGCCTCATTTGTCTTGAAACAACAGAATTCTTTTTTTATACCATTAATCGATACATGTACATAGAGATTTACTGGCACCGCGCAAGAAGGGCAAAGATAAAGAATAATAGATTCTGTCGCTGCTATGCGATGATTCATTTCTTTTACTTTACAATTTTTCGATAACTTTAGGCCATCAGGCGTTTACTATTGAGCGTATATTAATGTTTGTGAGGCGAAAATTACTAATATTACACTGCCTCCCATGAGGAGGGAAGGAATACCGAAGGTATTACTTTCATCCTCATGCCCATTGGAATATTTGTGATTTTCGGGTGTAACACACAGGTTATTAAAAGTTTCATTTCATATTCATTCCATAGTAAAAGAATTAACGTTTCAATTTGTAATTACTGACGGTGGATCATTGTGAATTTGTTCTGTTTTCTATCAGTGTTTGCATGGATTCAGTCTTTCTTGGTGATTCTTAAAATTAAGGCTATAAGTACACATATTTACAAAATTTATAAGGAAATAGAGTCACACTTCATTTTTCATCGTTGCAAAAGTAATTTGACTATCACAACTGGTACACAACTTTCTGTTTTGACAGTATTCATTATATTGTCATCGTCTTGTCGATTGATTGCCTTGTCCGTCGTCGCATTTAATTATACATTTATTTTCGTCGCACATACACTATTTATGATAGACTTGGATTGTAGAGCGGCCACTGGTGATGGCTTCGAAAAGAAAGTCCATATCTTTCACTTTCAGGGCTCGAGTGTGGCTCTCCGAATTATTTCACATATGAAACAGATAAAATGTCTTATATTAGAATAGCTTACAAAACTAATTTTATATACATGTGGGATGGGATATAGGAAGGATCGGATCCTTTGACGTATTTTCGTGTGCTTATTTTCATTCGTATCGTGACCTCTCGTCAAAGTTTACATTTCAACAGTGTTCAGAGGTGACCTTGTGACTTGTCTCTGTGTACAATCAGTCATTATAATAATTACGTTAACTTCTCTATTTTAGAGTCTCTCGGAAGGTTTATGATACATACAAAATGTTTTCAGTACTGGGTGTGAATGTTTTTGCTACAGAATGTAGCGCACAGCAACTGTGTTGTCGGTTGAACGTTTACATTATTTCGTCACGTGGTGGCTGTCCGCCTCCACTGTTGCGAGCAATCCTGAAATTCAGTCTGTGCGCGCGCACGTGACCGGAGCTTTCTTGCAGAGCGTTGATTTCGCGCTTGAGGTGCCGTGCGTCGCTTTTGTTCGGCGGATCGTGGCTTTGTGCTTTTTTAGATTGCTGGAGGGAGCTTCTGCCACCGAAACTGCCTCACATCACTTCCTGTCCACTATCCAGTTACGGATTCACAGGTAAGTGGTAGCTACCGCTGCAACTGCATGTGTGGAATGACACTGATTATTACACACTGCACACATCAACGAAATTTTCACACATATGGTGCAGTAGAATACTGCCACTGAAAATCGTCGAACTTTAAAACTTCACTTGCACTGTGGTGAGCGTCTGCGTGAACGGTGTATTAACAGAAATTCTCGCGTCATAACATCACACGGTGTTTACAAGTTGATTTACATACTAATATTTACAAGAGTTCATTTAAATCGATAAATAATCTAATTGACCACTTTGAATCAAAACAATTGTTTCTTAATTAGTCTTTTTTTTTATTTATGCCTACGGTCACAGGTAGGCTATTATAAGTACTTTTTCTTTGACCAAATCCATTCCAATCTCCTTTACAAATTAATTTCATTCATAGTAATCTTTATCACGCTTGCTTATTCATTTTGTAGGACCAATACTTTTTTTTTTTAGTGCTCGTCTTGTTTAGTGTCAAAAGTTTTTCTCGTATGTGCTTGTCTTTAAAGAAAGTTCGAGGACAGATTTGAAAATAGCAATTCCGCCTCTGAGTTTCGTGTAGAAATACAAACAGTCGAAAAAAGAAAGGTGGGAAAAGCGGGTCTACTCGCTGATCGTCGACAGAATTTAAATTACTCCTCAACCAGGTCGAAAATTTAATTTACCTTGCGCATTACAAAAGCAATATGCGCGTCGCGAACCTACTCATTTTTATATGTAGTGCCTCACTTCCTAAGCACACGTGCATCTTTACAAGTTGATCCTGAGGAGTGGATAGGATCAAGGATCTTAAAGGATTTGCACTTAGGAAAGGGATTCAATAATCACATAATCACAGAGAAAACAATAAATATTGCAGTGCACACTTAAAATAAAATCTATCACTTCAAGCATGTATATCTAATATGTATCTTGCTGCAGCTTGCTTACTACTCTTTGCTCATTTCTTAGACTAAGTCAAGTTTATGCATTACGCATTTGGGTATTAATTATCATTTGTATATATAAGCCTCTCACTAGAGTGTTGTTTTTTGCTGCTGTCGCTACCTGTGAAGCTTGGGCGAGATCCTTATTCTATGTGCTGCTAGCTTGTGAATTTGCAGTATCGCTAATGCTCAATAGTACCGTGAAGTTGCCATTATAAACCATGTTACTCATATCTTCTTTTACTCAGCTTGTTTATAGTCTGGACTCATCTTACTTTGCGTTATATAATAAACTTCCTTTTTATTCCATCACGCTTTTACTTAAGGTTAACGTCAGGCCTTTTTAGAACAATTGCACTGCGTCATCAATCTGTTCATGCTTAATCCTAGGTATCTGTTCACTTCAAAGAGATGTTATTTTATCGCTGGCACAGCACTGTGCTGGAATTTACAAGTTAAATCTACCGACTGTTTTACGCTAACAGGTGGTGCCTTATTTATGTCACCTCTTTTGTCTGGACGTTTAAGTATTTCCTTTTAAAACAGGTAATTAATTTGTCCTCGATTAAATTTCACTTACTAATACTAAGCACATATAATCATCATTTTCATATTACTATTTAGGGAGAGAAGTGCATTATTCGCTCCTTCCTGCTCATTCTCAAATTACTATTTAGCGAGAGAAGTGCATTATTCGCTCCTTCCTCTTTCCTCATTTTAGTACCTCGGGGCTAATTAATACCTCTCGAGTACATCATTTTCCTTACATACTAACTTATAACTAAAATTGAAAATCGCCTCTAGGACATGTCCTCCTGTTTACATAAAGATTATTCATGTAAATACTTGTCTACAACTTATTCTGTATTTTATTTTCCAGACACGTTGTTTTGATACATAAGGTTTCCTTTTAGCACCGGCTAACGTCCGTAGTCAGTTCAGTTCCGTTCTTGTTACCCATTGGTTAATCCTGATCTCCAATACCTTAGAATTTTCTTACAGCTTAAATTAACTTAATTCCTGGCGTTATAAAATTTTCTTAAATCCTGATGGTGGAACAATCCTTTTATTTTATTCGTGGCAGGGTCAGATAACAAATAGCTACCAATGTGTGGTTTCCTCATTATCACAAAGGGATCTTCATAAATGTGTTGCCACTTACGATTCTTCTTTAACAACACGGATGGTTTAAAGTGAGTCCTGACTAATACCTTTTCTCCTTCTTTGAAATCTATAACTCTGTTTACCTTCTTATCAAATGCCTTTTTTCGGAGGTTAGCATACGTTGTCAATGATATGAGAGCTTGCCTGATTTTTGCGTCTAGGTCCAATTCGTTGTCTTGTAACTTTGGAAGGGGGTCTATCCATTCATTCCTCTCTTTTGATCTTGACATTAACTCATGTGGCGTGAATCCGGTCGACAGATGAGGAAGGTGGTTTACAATCTGTTCGAATGGTGTTACGAAGTCTACCCACTTAGATTGCTTATTCGGAATGTACGTCCTTATAAATCTGTTAAATTCTTTGAAGATTCTTTCTGTCGGATTCGATTGCGGTCGAAACAGGGATATCAAAATTTGTTTGATTCCATGGCGAGCAAGAAATGCACGCCACGGGCGTGATGTGAAATTTGAAGCATTATCAGACAAAATTGATTCTGGAACCCCGAATCGTGGGAAATAATCATTTTCAATGCGACGAATTATTGGATTTGCACAAGAAGATTTTACTGCGTACAGTCTTATGTGCTTAGAAAAATTGTCCAGGATTGCTACTAAGTATTTAGCGCCTCCCCTACCGGTGGGTAGTGGACCTGCTAAATCAATACTAAGAAGCTGGTTTGGCCTTTCAGCAACTATTGGATTTAGTGGAATTGAAGTGGAAATGTTTAAGGATTTTGCCTTTTGACAGATGACACAGTTTCTCAATAATTTATGAATTCTCTGGTGTAGATTCGGAACATAACAGTAAGTCGAGATTTTCCTTTTACATTTTTCTGGTCCGTAGTGACCCCATGAAATGTGAGTGTACCACAGAAGATGTTCAATGAAATTTCGAGGGATGCAAACACACCACCTCTCAGATGACTCAGACGTCTTATGAAATAGCACTTGGTTATGAACTTTATAAAACTTGGACAACTTGTGGGCTGGATTTTCGTGAAGAATTTTTATAACCTTTTTCCATTTTGGATCTGTATTTTGAAGAATCTGAATCTGCCTACATAACTGAAGAAAATACTTTCTGTGAATTGGATCTTTCATTAACAAAACTTTATAATTAGACATTTGTTCCACCAGTTCGCTGGTTTCTAGTAAGCCCTTAGGTGAGCGAGAAAGTGCGTCTGCTATAACATTATCTTTACCTTTTATATATACAATGTCAAAGTCATATTCCTGCAGGAATAAGCACCATCGAGTAAGACGAGGGTGTTGCAACTTGCATGTAAGGAGGAATGATAAGGCTTGATGGTCTGAATAGACTTTAATTTTTCTTCCATAGATATAATAGTTAAATCGCCTAAAAGCCCATATTACGGCAAGTGCCTCCAACTCCGTAACCGAATAAGACTTCTCACACTCTGATAACACTCGACTCGCAAAGCTAATCACTTGGATTTGCTCGTGTCCATTTACTAATTGAATCTGGAAAAGACAAGCGCCGATACCCACAAAGGAAGCGTCTGCAGTAATACAAAATTCCTTATCCATCTGAGGATGATGGAGAATGTTACTGTTAACCAGACTGTCCTTAATTTTCTTAAATCCGTCTTGGCATTCCGGCGTCCAATTCCAATGTGAATTCTTTTTTAAAAGGTTGTGAAGAGCGGGATTGTTCAATACCTGATTGGGAACAAAACGTCTGAAAAATGACGTAAGACCGATAAATCCTCTCAGTTGCCTTTTTGTAACAGGGGTTGGAAAGTTTTTTATAGCAGATAATTTTTCCGGGTCGGGTTTAATTCCTTCAGGGGTGATGATGTGCCCTAAAAATTTAATTTCACTTTTTCCAAACTTGGATTTCTTAAGATTTGCTGTAACACCATACTCTCTGAATCGTTGAAATATCTTTTGCAGAAGGGCCACATGATCTTCCCAATTTTTCGATGCTACAAGAACGTCATCCACATAGACTGTTACCTCATCTAAAAGTTCAGGACCTAGTACATAGTCAAGGGCAGAAATAAAAATTCCGGAACTCACATTTAGTCCAAACGGTACAACTTTGAAATGGTAAGATCTACCTGCAAATATAAACGCAGTGTACTTCCTAGACTCCTGCGCAAGTTTTACTTGCCAGTAACTGCTTTTCAAATCAAGGGTACTCAAATACTTAACTCCATGAAACTTCTGCAGATGCTCTTCAAGAGCCTCTGGTCTCGTTCTTATGGGTACTATAATTTTATTGATTAATCTTGCATCTAGGACTAGCCTTACGCTACCATCTGATTTTAGCACAGACAATAAAGGACTCGAATAAGGTGAATGAGATACTTCTATCACATTCCAGCGTAACATTTTCTTGATCTCGCACTTGACAGCTTCGCGTCTCGCATATGGAATGGAATAGCTTGTTCTACAGTAGGTTGAATGGGGCAGGACATCCATTCGATATTCAAAGCCTTTTATTAGTCCAGGTTTCTTAGAAAATACTTGAACGTAATCTGTTAACAAATTGTAAAGCTCATTCTTCTGTTGTTTGGATAATTCAATGGACTCACTAGCTTTACCGTATAATTCATTCTGACCGGGAATTAGGTCTTTATACTCATCGTCATTAACACTTTCAAGATCTGTCATGTCTTCTGTCTGACTGTACTGTTGTCTTTTAGTCCATGGCCGTACTGCTGTTTGAAGCACCCCAAAGTTTGTCTTCACCTTACTTCTTAACAAATTTACAGTTACTTGTTGCTGGCTCGCTACTAGAGTACAGATTCCACACTCGATGTCAATTTTAGCTTTCGTCTGCCTCAAGAATTCCATACTCAGGATACATGGCACTGATAGGTTTTTAACAATAAGAAAAATGCACGTTACTGAAATAGACTCTATCTGGATTTGAAGCTGAGTCTGAAGATTTACACGTTGTGTTAGTGGACCAATTGCTCCCGATATGGTGCAACCTTGAATTGGAAGTGATAAAACTTTGCATACAGAGGATATTTGCTTAAATAAACATAAAGATAAGACATTTATATTAGCTCCTGTATCTACAATAGCTGTTACAGGTATGTTGGCAATTGATACCCTTATGGAAGCTTGAACTTGTTCGTCCCATACGTCATCATTGTCTTTCGTCTCAGTGTCTGCTACTAGATCATCCCGTAAGTTTGTCTCTTTGTCATACCTAATTGCTTTAATTTCATGTGGACTAACGGACAGGGTGCCCCCATTCAAACCTGCAGCATCCTCTAGGAGGCTCAAAGGTGCTGCTTTTAATTTTCCGCTCGACGCTTACTTTCCTGCTGATTTATATTTCTTAATGTTTCTTCCGTCTGGAACTGGTGTTGGTTTTGTGGTACGAACTCGGTTGGAAACGGATCTTGTTGTCCTGGCGTATTCGCTTGCGCATAATAAATTTGCGTATTATGCGGGCGTTTAGGCTTCAGAGTTCCCGAAGGTCCGTTCGCTTGTGGCTGAACAGTATTTTGCTGTGGCTTGTGTTGATTGTAACTGTTAGTGAAAGGTGTACATTGGTCTTCACCTTGATTATGCCATTTATTTCTTTTCCACTGACGATTTGAATCGTAAGACTGATCGTTTTGATAATTACCGTTGATCTGTTGCGTGTTTCCATATTGCTGGGGCTGTGTGCTATAATGTGTATTTTCGTACTGAGGTGGTGACGAATTATATATTGGATTGTATCTCTGGCCGTTATTGTACTTATTTTTGTATTTGCTGTTGGAGTACGTAGTGTGTTTATTTTTGAAACCGTTGTGGGGTTGGTACTGGCTGTCGCTGTGACGCGCTTTCGCTCGGCCACCATTGTTGCCTGCGTATTCTGTATTGTGCTGGCCGCCTGCACTGAAGTGGGCGTTGCCAACATCAACTCTAGCGTCCTCGTAAATCAGATCTAACGAGTCTAACACAGATAGGAAAGTGTCCGTATCGTCCTCAGACACGTTTACTAACTTTTCTCTGATCGCAATCGGTAGCTTAGTTTTTAGAATCATAATAACGTCTTTGGCGGTGATCGGCGAATCCCAGAACTTGATTTTCGCTAAATACTTTTCAAAATATCTTCTCAAACTACCGCGCTTACTGTTAAACACTTCGGCGTTGTAAACCTCTTTTCTCAGGCGCTGCTGCACACCAGAACTCCAGAATTTAGCTAAAAACATCTGTTCAAACTCTTTGTAACTTTTACAAGAGTCGACCATTTCGGTTCCCCATGAGGCAGCATCGCCTACGATAAATCCACTAACAAATTGAATTCGCTGGCGGTCACTCCAGCTACTCGGGAAAATTCCTGAAAAATTTCGGAGGAACACTATAGGATGAATTTCTCTTTTCTGTGGGTGAAAGGTCGGAAAAATACGATGTTTGATCACGCTTTCCTCCTGCATCAAACTGACAAAAGTGGATGGGCTGGTAGTCTGGTTAACGTGTGCTTCTATAGAACTATGAGTTTGAGCGTTATCAAATGGTGAACGGTAATGTACCTGCTGTTGTTCATTACTTCGTGGTGAATTATTCCAGTTTCCTGACACGGGAGGTGGGGAATTTTCAACTTGACATTTTAGTGTACGAACTTCATCAACTATCTGTTGACGCCATTCAGGTAAATCTTGAGCTAACGCTCGTCTTATCTGGCCTAATTCTGACATCACCGTGTCTCCTGTTTTTCCAGGGGCTGCCAATATTTCAAAGGTCATGTTTTTGACAGTTTCCCTGAGTTCGTTCTTGACCTTGTTTTCTATGAATCCGTCTTTGTTTTTAATCCACTCTTGGTAGTGATCAGACAATGCTTCAGCATGTGCCTTAACAGTATTCTTTATTTGGTCCTCTACATTAAGAGTCTCAATCTGTTTCGAAAGATCATCAACAACATTCTCGATCGTGTCTACTGCGGTTTTAACTCCTTTGACCTCATCAGAGATTGCAGTATAATCTTCTTTTAAGGTCGCAGCTTGTTTTTGATATCCTATCACTTTTGAATTTATCTCCCCCTTGGCTGCTTCGATTTTTTCATCTAACCGTTTTGAAATATCCTCTATTTTTGACTCTACTTGTGTGTCAATTTCTAGCCTCATGATCGTGATCTGACTGCTGATTTGGCTTTGGACATTACCCAACAGGGTATTTAAATCAGCTGTTATGTCTGCCTTTAGTTCGGCCTTTACCGAATTTAACCGTGTATTTAGGTCATTTATCTCCGTTTGCAGATCTGTTTTTACTGAATTTATGTCTGTTTTTACCGAATTTATTTCTGTTTTTACTGAATTTATGTCTTCTTTTACTGAGTTGCACAGATTTGTAAGGACCTGATTTTTATTATGCCGTCTTTCGGCCTTCTCTTTTTCTTCGCGGGCCTTTTCATCTAATTTTTCCTGCTTTTCACGTTCCTGTCTTTGCGCCTCTCTCTGTCTTTGACTTTCGAACTTGCGTTCCATTATTGCTTCGATCATTGCAGCCAAGTCATTTTTTTCAAAAGCGGGAATAGTTTGCACACTAGGACCAGCTTCTAAAACTTCGGTCGAGGCTGCTTCTGCCTCCGCTCGTGTACCTATCGCGCGTGATCGTAATGGATAGTGAGGTCCATTCGCATCACCGCTGTCGTCTGGTTTTGTTTGTGTCCGCTGTTTACCGTCAGCCATGTTCATGAATTATTTGTCAAACGTCAAAATGCTACAGATATTGTTTGTCACTTCCGTCAGTCGTTTGTCTGTGACGTAGTGCTATGGCTTACTGGGACCTAAGATAAAATTTTAACTCTGGGTAACAACTGACGTTCATTTACGCCAAGAAGACAAGATGGTTCCTACTAATTACAAACAAATGAAATATCACACGTTTTACCAGTTTTGAGCGTAGTTATCCGCCATATCGTAATTTTTTTATGCACTGACAACAATGTTACACTTTCACTGAATTTAACTACGTAAGAATGGACTATGGACAAATTGAAATAAAGCTGTTTCAAGGCAAGGAAAGACAGGTTTACGTTCTGATCAACTCGAAAGATGCTACGTCACTACGAAAGCTTGGCTACTGCGTATAAAAATTTGACTTACTATGGCTGTCTTGATAATGATACAGCTGGATACTCGCGTTTTTTGGTAATTTCATCAATCGTTCTTCTGAATTAATTAAAAGGTTTTCCCACTTCTCTTTCTCGGTTGAATTGTATCCACATGAAAAAATGAAACAGTTATTAGAACAAGCAAAGAAAATTTTTTAAACACATACATGAAATGATTTTTTGATCAAGTCCCTGTTCGGGCGCCAAGTGTAGCGTTGCTCTTGGGGGACAAAAATAAAAAGAATTGTTACTTTTTTTTTAATGTCGAAAAAGTGAATATTTTGGTGGGCCACTTGGCAACAGAATCAGGGATTTATTACACTATTATAATAACATACGTTGACCATTAAATACCTGAATAAGAGCAGCATATTGATATATATATATATTTGAGATCGCTCGGAAGAAACATTATCATTTCTGTGCATTTTTATAGTCGCGATGTAGTCATACCCGGATCAACGCTAAGGGACCAGAAGATTTATAGACTTTAAAAGAAATGCAACACTACACGAAAAAGTTGGTTCAGAAATAATAGGAAAACGATAATGTTCCTTCTGCCTCATGCTGCGTTCGGCCCATCAGCGTGATCGTAATTTCTGATGAAGTAACACAAAAATAATTATCATTCAGTTAAATAAGGAGATGGAATCATCAAGGTTAATTTACGAAAATAAGCACACTTATCTTTAACACACGTTTTTTTAATGCTACGTACCTTTTCATATTAAATTACAATAGATGACCATTGTGGTTAAATACTTTATACATAACAGTCAAAATGTCCTCTTGATTCTGTCTGTTCGATATCAGTTACAAGAAACTACATCTTTTGTGATTGGAAAAAAATAACAATTAGCATATTCACTCAATATTTTCACATCAAATATAAAATACAGTTGTGGAACGCAGCAAGTCTGCGTCCGCCTCTCATGGAACACAAACAGTAAAAGGTGAGGCGCGAAAAGCCTCATTTGTCTTGAAACAACAGAATTCTTTTTTTATACCATTAATCGATACATGTACATAGAGATTTACTGGCACCGCGCAAGAAGGGCAAAGATAAGGAATAATAGATTCTGTCGCTGCTATGCGATGATTCATTTCTTTTACTTTACAATTTTTCGATAACTTTAGGCCATCAGGCGTTTACTATTGAGCGTATATTAATGTTTGTGAGGCGAAAATTACTAATATTACAGTCGGCATTGTGCCTTTTGTATTAAATTCGGATGCAATTTCTGTGTTTCATCGCCAATACGAGGGTCCAAGGGATACAGTAAACCCGAAGTGAAGCATCGGAATCTAAAACTGGACTCACAGGAGAGGTTCAAATCATAGAAAGTTAGAGTATCAGTCCTCTTGTACTTAAGTCGGCATTGTGCCTTTTCTATTAAATTCGGATGCAAATTCTGTGTTTCATCGTCAATAAGTAGGTCCAAGGGATTCAGTAAACCTGAAGTTAAGCTTCGGAAACTAAAACTGGACTCACAGCAGAGGTTCAAATCATAGAAAGTTAGAGTTTCAGTCCTCTTGTACGTAAGTCGTCATTGTGCCTTTTGTATTGAATTCGGATGCAATTTCTGTGTTTCATCGTCAATAAGAAGGTACAAGGGATACAGTAAACCTGAAGTGAAGCATCGGAAACTAAAACTGGACTCACAGCAGAGGTTCAAAACATAGAAAGTTAGAGTTTCAGTCCTCTTGTACTTAAGCCGCCATTGTGCCTTTTGTATTAAATTCGGATGCAATTTCTGTGTTTCATCGTCAATAAGAAGGTCCAAGGGATACAGTAAACCTGAAGTTAAGCATCGGAAACTAAAACTGGACTCACAGCAGAGGTTCAAAACATAGAAAGTTAGAGTTTCAGTCCTCTTGTACTTAAGCCGCCATTGTGCCTTTTGTATTAAATTCGGATGCAATTTCTGTGTTTCATCGTCAATAAGAAGGTCCAAGGGATACAGTAAACCTGAAGTGAAGCATCGGAAACTAAAACTGGACTCACAGCAGAGGTTCAAAACATAGAAAGTTAGAGTTTCAGTCCTCTTGTACTTAAGCCGCCATTGTGCCTTTTGTATTAAATTCGGATGCAATTTCTGTGTTTCATCGTCAATAAGAAGGTCCAAGGGATACAGTAAACCTGAAGTTAAGCATCGGAAACTAAAACTGGACTCACAGCAGAGGTTCAAATCGTAGAAAGTTAGAGTTTCAGTCCTCTTGTACGTAAGTCGGCATTGTGCCTTTTGTATTAAATTCGGATGCACATTCTGTGTTTCATCGTCAATACGAGGGTCCAAGGGATACAGTAAACCCTAAGTGAAGCATCGGAATCTAAAACTGGACTCACAGGAGAGATTCAAATCATAGAAAGTTAGTGTATCAGTCCTCTTGTACTTAAGTCGGCATTGTGCCATTTCTATTAAATTCGGATGCAAATTCTGTGTTTCATCGTCAATAAGAAGGTCCAAGGGATTCAGTAGACCTGAAGTTAAGCATCGGAAACTAAAACTGGACTCACAGCAGAGGTTCAAATCATACAAAGTTAGAGTTTCAGTCCTCTTGTACGTAAGTCGGCAATGTGCCTTTTGTATTAAATTCGAATGCAATTTCTGTGTTTCATCTTCAATAAGAAGGTCCAAGGGATACAGTAAACCTGAAGTGAAGCATCGGAAACTAAAACTGGACTCACAGCAGAGGGTCAAATCATAGAAAGTTAGAGTTTCAGTCCTCTTGTACTTAAGTCGGCATTGTGCCTTTGGTATTGAATTCGGATGCAATTTCTGTGTTTCATCGTCAATAAGAAGGTACAAGGGATACAGTAAACCTGAAAAGAAGCATCGGAAACTAAAACTGGACTCACAGCAGAGTTTCAAAACATAGAAAGTTAGAGTTTCAGTTATCTGGTACTTAAGTCGCCATTGTGCCTTTTGTATTAAATTCGGATGCGATTTCTGTGTGTCATCGTCTATAAGAAGGTCCAAGGGATACAGTAAACCTGAAGTTAAGCATCGGAAACTAAAACTGGACTCACAGCAGAGGTTCAAATCATAGAAAGTTAGAGTTTCAGTCCTCTTGTACGTAAGTCGGCATTGTGCCTTTTGTATTAAATTCGGATGCACATTCTGTGTTTCATCGTCAATAAGAAGGTCCAAGGGATACAGTAAACCTGAAGTGAAGCATCGGAAACTAAAACTGGTCTCACAGCAGAGGTTCAAATCATGGAAAGTTAGAGTTTCAGTCCTCATGTACTTAAGTCGGCATCGTGCCTTTTGTATTAAATTCGGATGCAATTTCTGTGTTTCATCGTCAATAAGAGGGTCCAAGGGATACAATAAACCCGAAGTGAAGCATCGGAATCTAAAACTGGGCTCACAGGAGATGTTAAAATCATAGAAAGTTAGAGTATCAGTCCTCTTTTACTTAAGTCGGCATTGTGCCTTTTGTATTAAATTCGGATGCAATTTCTGTGTTTCATCATCAATAAGAAGGTCCAAGGGATACAGTAAACCAGAGGTTAAGCATCGGAATCTAAAACTGGACTCACAGGAGGGGTTCAAATCATAGAAAGTTAGAGTATCAGTCCTCTTGTACTTAAGTCCGCATTGTGCTTTTTTATTAAATTCGGATGCAATTTCTGTGTTTCATCGTCAATAAGAAGGTCCAAGGGATACAGTAAACCTGAAGTGAAGCATCGGAAACTAAAACTGGACTCACAGGAGGGGTTCAAATCATAGAAAGTTAGAGTATCAGTCCTCTTGTACTTAAGTCGGCATTGTGTCTTTTGTATTAATTTCGGATGGAATTTCTGTGTTTCATCGTTAATAAGAAGGTCCAAGGGATACAGTAAACCAGAAGTTAAGCATCGGAATCTATAACTGGACTCACAGGAGGGGTTGAAATCATAGAAAGTTAGTGTATCAGTCCTCTTGTACTTAAGTCGGCATTGTGCCTTTTGTATTAATTTCGGATGCAATTTCTGTGTTTCATCGTCAATTAGAAGGTCCAAGGGATACAGTAAACCAGAGGTTAAGCATCGGAATCTAAAACTGGACTCACAGGAGGGGTTCAAATCATAGAAAGTTAGAGTATCAGTCCTCTTGTACTTAAGTCCGCATTGTGCTTTTTTATTAAATTCGGATGCAATTTCTGTGTTTCATCGTCAATAAGAAGGTCCAAGGGATACAGTAAACCTGAAGTTAAGCATCGGAATTTTAAACTGCACTCACTGGAGGGGTTGAAATCATAGAAAGTTAGAGTATCAGTCCTCATGTTCTTAAGTCGGCATTGTGCCTTGTATATTAAATTCGGATGCAATTTCTATGTTTCATCTTCAACAAGAAGGTCCAAGGGATACAGTAAACCTGAAGTTAAGCATCGGAATCTAAAACTGGCCACACAGGAGGGGTTCAAATCATAGAAAGTTAGAGTATCTGTCCTCTTGTACTTAAGCCGGCATTGTGCCTTTTTTATTAAAGTCAGTTGCAATTTCTGTCTTTCATCGTCAATAAGAAGGCCCCAGGGATACAGTAAACCTGAAGTGAAGCATCGGAAACTAAACTACACTCACAGCAGAGGTTCAAATCATAGAAAGTTAGAGTTTCAATCCTCTTGTACTTAAGTCGGCATTGTGCCTTTTGTATTAAATTCGGATGCAATTTCTGTGTTTCATCGTCAATAAGAAGTTCCAAGGGATACAGTAAACCTGAAGTTAAGCATCGGAAACTAAAACTGGACTCACAGCAGAGGTTCAAAACATAGAAAGTTAGAGTTTCAGCCCTCTTGTGCGTAAGTCGGCATTGTGCCTTTTGTATTAAATTCGAATGCAATTTCTGTGTTTCATCGTCAATAAGAATGTCCAAGGGATACAGTAAACCCTAAGTGAAGCATCGGAAACTATAACTGGACTCACAGCAGAGGTTCAAATCATAGAAAGTTAGAGATTCAGTCCTCTTGCACTTAAGCCGGCATTGTGCCTTTTGTATTAAATTCGGATGCAATTTCTGTGTTTCATCGTCAATACGAGGGTCCAAGGGATACAGTAAACCCGAAGTGAAGCATCGGAATCTAAAACTGGACTCACAGGAGAGGTTCAAATCACAGAAAGTAAGAGTATCAGTCCTCTTGTACTTAAGTCGGCATTGTGCCTTTTCTATTAAATTCGGATGCAAATTCTGTGTTTCATCGTCAATAAGAAGGTCCAAGGTATACAGTAAACCTGAAGTTAAGCATCGGAAACTAAAACTGGACTCACAGCAGAGATTCAAATCATAGAAAGAGAGAGTTTCAGTCCTCTTGTACTTAAGTCAGCAATTAGCCTTTTGTATTAAATTCGGATGCAATTTCTGTGTTTCATCGTCAATAAGAAGGTCCAATTGATACAGTAAACCTGAAGTGAAGCATCGGAATCTAAAACTGGGCTCACAGGAGAGGTTCAAATCATAGAAAGTTAGAGTATCAGTCCTCTTTTACTTAAGTCGGCATTGTGCCTTTTGTATTAAATTCGGATGCAATTTCAGTGTTTCATCGTGAATTATAAGGTCCAAGGGATACAGTAAACCAGAGGTTAAGCATCGGAATCTAAAACTGGACTCACATGAGGGGTTCAAATCATAGAAAGTTAGAGTATGAGTCCTCTTGTACTTAAGTCGGCATTGTGCCTTTCTTATTAAATTCGGACGCAATTTCTGTGTTTCATCGTCAATAAGAAGGTCCAAGGGACACAGTAAACCTGAAGTGAAGCATCGGAAACTAAAACTGGACTCACAGCAGAGGTTCAAATCATAGAAAGTTAGAGTTTCAGTCCTCTTGTACTTAAGTCGGCATTGTGCCTTTTGTATTAAATTCGGATGCAATTTCTGTGTTTCATCGTCAATAAGAAGGTCCAAGGGATACAGTAAACCTGAAGTTAAGCATCGGAAACTAAAACTGGACTCACAGCAGAGGTTCAAATCATAGAAAGTTAGAGTTTCAGTCCTCTTATACGTAAGTCGGCATTGTGCCTTTTGTATTACATTCGGATGCAATTTCTGTGTCTCATCGTCAATACGAGGGTCCAAGGGATACAGTAAAACCGAAGTGAAGCATCGGAATCTAAAACTGGACTCACAGGAGAGGTTCAAATCACAGAAAGTTAGAGTATCAGTCCTCTTGTACCTAAGTCGGCATTGTGCCTTTTCTATTAAATTCGGATGGAAATTCTGTGTTTCATCGTCAATAAGAAGGTCCAAGGGATACAGTAAACCTGAAGTTAAGCATCGGAAACTAAAACTGGACTCACAGCAGAGGTTCAAATCATAGAAAGTGAGAGTTTCAGTCCTCTTGTACTTAAGTCAGCAATTTGCCTTTTGTATTAAAGTCGGATGCAATTTCTGTGTTTCATCGTCAAAAAGAAGGTCCAATTGATACAGTAAACCTGAAGTGAAGCATCGGAAACTAAAACTGGACTCACAGCAGAGCTTCAAATCATAGAAAGTTAGAGTTTCAGTGCCCTTGTACTTAAGTCGGCATTGTGCCTTTTGTATTAAATTCGGATGCAATTTCTGTGTTTCATCGTCAATAAGAAGGTCCAAGGGATACGGTAAACCTGAAATTAAGCATCGGAAACTAAAACTGGACTCACAGCAGAGGTTCAAATCATAGAAAGTTAGAGTTTCAGTCCTCTTGTACGTAAGTCGGCATTGTGCCTTTTGTATTAAATTCCGATGCACATTCTGTGTTTCATCGTCAATAAGAAGGTCCAAGGGATACAGTAAACCCGAAGTGAAGCATCGGAATCTAAAACTGGACTGACAGCAGAGGTTCAAATCATAGAAAGTTAGAGTTTCAGTCCTCTTGTACTTAAGTCGGCATTGTGCCTTTTGTATTTAATTCGGATGCAATTTCTGTGTTTCATCATCAATAAGAAGGTCCAAGGTATACAGTAAACCTAAAGTGAAGCATCGGAAACTAAAACTGGACTCACAGCAGAGGTTCAAATCATAGAAAGTTAGTGTATCAGTCCTCTTGTACTTAAGTCGGCATTGTGTCTTTTGTATTAATTTCGGATGCAATTTCTGTGTTTCATCGTCAATAAGAAGGTCCAAGGGATACAGTAAACCAGAGGTTAAGCATCGGAATCTAAAACTGGACTCACAGGAGGGGTTCAAATCATAGAAAGTTAGAGTATCAGTCCTCTTGTACTTAAGTCCGCATTGTGCTTTTTTATTAAATTCGCATGCAATTTCTGTGTTTCATCGTCAATAAGAAGGTCCAAGGGATACAGTAAACCTGAAGTTAAGCATCGGAATTTAAAACTGGACTCACTGGAGGGGTTGAAATCATAGAAAGTTAGAGTATCAGTCCTCATGTTCTTAAGTCGGCATTGTGCCTTGTATATTAAATTCGGATGCAATTTCTATGTTTCATCTTCAACAAGAAGGTCCAAGGGATACAGTAAACCTGAAGTTAAGCATCGGAATCTAAAACTGGCCACACAGGAGGGGTTCAAATCATAGAAAGTTAGAGTATCTGTCCTCTTGTACTTAAGCCGGCATTGTGCCTTTTTTATTAAAGTCAGTTGCAATTTCTGTCTTTCATCGTCAATAAGAAGGCCCCAGGGATACAATAAACCTGAGGTGAAGCATCGGAAACTAAAACTGGACTCACAGCAGAGGTTCAAATCATAGTAAGTTAGAGTTTCAGTCCTCTTGTACTTAAGTCGGCATTGTGCCTTTTGTATTAAATTCGGATGCAATTTCTGTGTTTCATCGTCAATAAGACGGTCCAAGGGACACAGTAAACCTGAAGTGAAGCATCGGAAACTAAACTACACTCACAGCAGAGGTTCAAATCATATAAAGTTAGAGTTTCAATCCTCTTGTACTTAAGTCGGCATTGTGCCTTTTGTATTAAATTCGGATGCAATTTCTGTGTTTCATCGTCAATAAGAAGGTCCAAGGGATACAGTAAACCTGAAGTTAAGCATCGGAAACTAAAACTGGACTCACAGCAGAGGTTCAAAACATAGAAAGTTAGAGTTTCAGTCCTCTTGTGCGTAAGTCGGCATTGTGCCTTTTGTATTAAATTCGAATGCAATTTCTGTGTTTCATCGTCAATAAGAATGTCCAAGGGATACAGTAAACCCTAAGTGAAGCATCGGAAACTATAACTGGACTCACAGCAGAGGTTCAAATCATAGAAAGTTAGAGATTCAGTCCTCTTGCACTTAAGCCGGCATTGTGCCTTTTGTATTAAATTCAGATGCAATTTCTGTGTTTCATCGTCAATACGAGGGTCCAAGGGATACAGTAAACCCGAAGTGAAGCATCGGAATCTAAAACTGGACTCACAGGAGAGGTTCAAATCACAGAAAGTAAGAGTATCAGTCCTCTTGTACTTAAGTCGGCATTGTGCCTTTTCTATTAAATTCGGATGCAAATTCTGTGTTTCATCGTCAATAAGAAGGTCCAAGGTATACAGTAAACCTGAAGTTAAGCATCGGAAACTAAAACTGGACTCACAGCAGAGATTCAAATCATAGAAAGAGAGAGTTTCAGTCCTCTTGTACTTAAGTCAGCAATTAGCCTTTTGTATTAAATTCGGATGCAATTTCTGTGTTTCATCGTCAATAAGAAGGTCCAATTGCTACAGTAAACCTGAAGTGAAGCATCGGAATCTAAAACTGTACTCACAGGAGAGGTTCAAATCATAGAAAGTTAGAGTATCAGTCCTCTTTTACTTAAGTCGGCATTGTGCCTTTTGTATTAAATTCGGATGCAATTTCAGTGTTTCATCGTGAATTATAAGGTCCAAGGGATACAGTAAACCAGAGGTTAAGCATCGGAATCTAAAACTGGACTCACATGAGGGGTTCAAATCATAGAAATTTAGAGTATGAGTCCTCTTGTACTTATGTCGGCATTGTGCCTTTTTTATTAAATTCGGATGCAATTTCTGTGTTTCATCGTCAATAAGAAGGTCCAAGGGATACAGTAAACCTGAAGTGAAGCATCGGAAACTAAAACTGGACTCACCGGAGGGGTTCAAATCACAGAAAGTAAGAGTATCAGTCCTCTTGTACTTAAGTTGGCATTGTGCCTTTTTTATTAAATTCGGATGCAATTTCTGTGTTTCATCGTCAATAAGAAGGTCCAAGGCATACAGTAAACATGATGTGAAGCATCGGAAACTAAAACTGGACCCACAGCAGAGGTTTAAATCATAGGAAGTTAGAGTTTCAGTCCTCTTGTACTCAGGTCGGCATTGTGCATTTTGTATTAAATTCGGATGCAATTTCTGTGTTTCATCGTCAATTAGAAGGTCCAAGGGATACAGTAAACCTGAAGTTAAGCATCTGATTTTAACACTGGACTCACAGGAGGGGTTCAAATCATAGAAAATTAGAGTATCAGTCCTCTTGTACTTAAGTTGGCATTGTGCCTTTTATATTAAATTCGGATGCAATTTCTATGTTTCATCTTCAATAAGAAGGTCCATGGGATACAGTAAACCTGAAGTTAAGCATCGGAATCTAAAACAGGCCTCACAGGAGGGGTTCAAATCATAGAAAGTTAGAGTATCTGTCGTCTTGTACTTAAGTCGGCATTGTGCCTCTTTTATTAACGTCAGATGCAATTTCTGTCTTTCATCGTCAATAAGAAGGTCCCAGGGATACAGTAAACCTGAAGTGAAGCTTCGGAAACTAAAACTGGACTCACAGCAGAGGTTCAAATCATAGAAAGTTAGAGTTTCAGTCCTCTTGTACTTAAGTCGGGATTGTGCCTTTCTTATTAAATTCGGACGCAATTTCTGTGTTTCATCGTCAATAAGAAGGTCCAAGGGACACAGTAAACCTGAAGTGAAGCATCGGAAACTAAAACTGGACTCACAGCAGAGGTTCAAATCATAGAAAGTTAGAGTTTCAGTCCTCTTGTACTTAAGTCGGCATTGTGCCTTTTGTATTAAATTCGGATGCAATTTCTGTGTTTCATCGTCAATAAGAAGGTCCAAGGGATACAGTAAACCTGAAGTTAAGCATCGGAAACTAAAACTGGACTCACAGCAGAGGTTCAAATCATAGAATGTTAGAGTTTCAGTCCTCTTTTACGTAAGTCGGCATTGTGCCTTTTGTATTACATTCGGATGCAATTTCTGTGTTTCATCGTCAATACGAGGGTCCAAGGGATACAGTAAAACCGAAGTGAAGCATCGGAATCTAAAACTGGACTCACAGGAGAGGTTCAAATCACAGAAAGTTAGAGTATCAGTCCTCTTGTACTTAAGTCGGCATTGTGCCTTTTCTATTAAATTCGGATGGAAATTCTGTGTTTCATCGTCAATAAGAAGGTCCAAGGGATACAGTAAACCTGAAGTTAAGCATCGGAAACTAAAACTGGACTCACAGCAGAGGTTCAAATCATAGAAAGTGAGAGTTTCAGTCCTCTTGTACTTAAGTCAGCAATTTGCCTTTTGTATTAAAGTCGGATGCAATTTCTGTGTTTCATCGTCAAAAAGAAGGTCCAATTGATACAGTAAACCTGAAGTGAAGCATCGGAAACTAAAACTGGACTCACAGCAGAGCTTCAAATCATAGAAAGTTAGAGTTTCAGTGCTCTTGTACTTAAGTCGGCATTGTGCCTTTTGTATTAAATTCGGATGCAATTTCTGTGTTTCATCGTCAATAAGAAGGTCCAAGGGATACGGTAAACCTGAAATTAAGCATCGGAAACTAAAACTGGACTCACAGCAGAGGTTCAAATCATAGAAAGTTAGAGTTTCAGTCCTCTTGTACGTAAGTCGGCATTGTGCCTTTTGTATTAAATTCCGATGCACATTCTGTGTTTCATCGTCAATAAGAAGGTCCAAGGGATACAGTAAACCCGAAGTGAAGCATCGGAATCTAAAACTGGACTGACAGCAGAGGTTCAAATCATAGAAAGTTAGAGTTTCAGTCCTCTTGTACTTAAGTCGGCATTGTGCCTTTTGTATTTAATTCGGATGCAATTTCTGTGTTTCATCATCAATAAGAAGGTCCAAGGTATACAGTAAACCTAAAGTGAAGCATCGGAAACTAAAACTGGACTCACAGCAGAGGTTCAAATCATAGAAAGTTAGAGTTTCAGTCCTCTTGTACTTAAGTCAGCATTGTGCCTTTAGTATTAAATTCGGATGCAATTTCTGTGTTTCATCGTCAATAAGAAGGTCCAAGGGATACAGTAAACCAGAAGTTAAGCATCGGAATTTAAAGTTGGACTCACAGGAGAGGTTCAAATCATAGAAAGTTAGAGTTTCAGTCCTCTTGTACTTAAGTCGGCATTGTGCCTTTTGTATTAAATTCGGATGCTATTTCTGTGTTTCATCGTCAATAAGAAGGTCCAAGGGATACAGTAAACCTGAAGTTAAGCATCGGAAATTAAAACTGGACTCACAGCAGAGGTTCTAATCATAGAAAGTTAGAGTTTCAGTCCTCTTGTACGTAAGTCGGCATTGTGCCTTTTGTATTAAATTCGGATGCAATTTCTGTGTTTCATCGTCAATACGAGGGTCCAAGGGATACAGTAAACCCTAAGTGAAGCATCGGAATCCAAAACTGGACTCACAGGAGAGATTCAAATCATAGAAAGTTAGAGTATCAGTCCTCTTGTACTTAAGTCGGCATTGTGCCTTTTCTATTAAATTCGGATGCAAATTCTGTGTTTCATCGTCAATAAGAAGGTCCAAGGGATTCAGTAGACCTGAAGTTAAGCATCGGAAACTAAAACTGGACTCACAGCAGAGGTTCAAATCATAGAAAGTTAGAGTTTCAGTCCTCTTGTACGTAAGTCGGCAATGTGCCTTTTGTATTAAATTCGAATGCAATTTCTGTGTTTCATCTTCAATAAGAAGGTCCAAGGGATACAGTAAACCTGAAGTGAAGCATCGGAAACTAAAACTGGACTCACAGCTGAGGGTCAAATCATAGAAAGTTAGAGTTTCAGTCCTCTTGTACTTAAGTCGGCATTGTGCCTTTGGTATTGAATTCGGATGCAATTTCTGTGTTTCATCGTCAATAAGAAGGTACAAGGGATACAGTAAACCTGAAGTGAAGCATCGGAAACTAAAACTGGACTCACAGCAGAGGTTCAAAACATAGAAAGTTAGAGTTTCAGTCCTCTGGTACTTAAGTCGCCATTGTGCCTTTTGTATTAAATTCGGATGCAATTTCTGTGTGTCATCGTCTATAAGAAGGTCCAAGGGATACAGTAAACCTGAAGTTAAGCATCGGAAACTAAAACTGGACTCACAGCAGAGGTTCAAATCATAGAAAGTTAGAGTTTCAGTCCTCTTGTACGTAAGTCGGCATTGTGCCTTTTGTATTAAATTCGGATGCACACTCTGTGTTTCATCGTCAATAAGAAGGTCCAAGGGATACAGTAAACCTGAAGTGAAGCATCGGAGACTAAAACTGGTCTCACAGCAGAGGTTCAAATCATGGAAAGTTAGAGTTTCAGTCCTCGTGTACTTAAGTCGGCATTGTGCCTTTTGTATTAAATTCGGATGCAATTACTGTGTTTCATCGTCAATAAGAGGGTCCAAGGGATACAATAAACCCGAAGTGAAGCATCGGAATCTAAAACTGGGCTCACAGGAGATGTTAAAATCATAGAAAGTTAGAGTATCAGTCCTCTTTTACTTAAGTCGGCATTGTGCCTTTTGTATTAAATTCGGATGCAATTTCTGTGTTTCATCGTCAATAAGAAGGTCCAAGGGATACAGTAAACCAGAGGTTAAGCATCGGAATCTAAAACTGGACTCACAGGAGGGGTTCAAATCATAGAAAGTTAGAGTATCAGTCCTCTTGTACTTAAGTCCGCATTGTGCTTTTTTATTAAATTCGGATGCAATTTCTGTGTTTCATCGTCAATAAGAAGGTCCAAGGGATACAGTAAACCTGAAGTGAAGCATCGGAAACTAAAACTGGACTCACAGGAGGGGTTCAAATCATAGAAAGTTAGAGTATCAGTCCTCTTGTACTTAAGTCGGCATTGTGTCTTTTGTATTAATTTCGGATGGAATTTCTGTGTTTCATCGTTAATAAGAAGGTCCAAGGGATACAGTAAACCAGAAGTTAAGCATCGGAATCTATAACTGGACTCACAGGAGGGGTTGAAATCATAGAAAGTTAGTGTATCAGTCCTCTTGTACTTAAGTCGGCATTGTGCCTTTTGTATTAATTTCGGATGCAATTTCTGTGTTTCATCGTCAATAAGAAGGTCCAAGGGATACAGTAAACCAGAGGTTAAGCATCGGAATCTAAAACTGGACTCACAGGAGGGGTTCAAATCATAGAAAGTTAGAGTATCAGTCCTCTTGTACTTAAGTCCGCATTGTGATTTTTTATTAAATTCGGATGCAATTTCTGTGTTTCATCGTCAATAAGAAGGTCCAAGGGATACAGTAAACCTGAAGTTAACCATCGGAATTTAAAACTGGACTCACTGGAGGGGTTCAAATCATAGAAAGTTAGAGTACCAGTCCTCATGTTCTTAAGTCGGCATTGTGCCTTGTATATTAAATTCGGATGCAATTTCTATGTTTCATCTTCAACAAGAAGGTCCAAGGGATACAGTAAACCTGAAGTTAAGCATCGGAATCTAAAACTGGCCACACAGGAGGGGTTCAAATCATAGAAAGTTAGAGTATCTGTCCTCTTGTACTTAAGCCGGCATTGTGCCTTTTTTATTAAAGTCAGTTGCAATTTCTGTCTTTCATCGTCAATAAGAAGGCCACAGGGATACAATAAACCTGAGGTGAAGCATCGGAAACTAAAACTGGACTCACAGCAGAGGTTCAAATCATAGTAAGTTAGAGTTTCAGTCCTCTTGTACTTAAGTCGGCATTGTGCCTTTTGTATTAAATTCGGATGCAATTTCTGTGTTTCATCGTCAATAAGAAGGTCCAAGGGACACAGTAAACCTGAAGTGAAGCATCGGAAACTAAACTAGACTCACAGCAGAGGTTCAAATCATAGAAAGTTAGAGTTTCAATCCTCTTGTACTTAAGTCGGCATTGAGCCTTTTGTATTAAATTCGGATGCAATTTCTGTGTTTCATCGTCAATAAGAAGGTCCAAGGGATACAGTAAACCTGAAGTTAAGCATCGGAAACTAAAACTGGACTCACAGCAGAGGTTCAAATCATAGAAAGTTAGAGTTTCAGTCCTCTTGTACTTAAGTCAGCATTGTGCCTTTAGTATTAAATTCGGATGCAATTTCTGTGTTTCATCGTCAATAAGAAGGTCCAAGGGATACAGTAAACCAGAAGTTAAGCATCGGAATTTAAAGTTGGACTCACAGGAGAGGTTCAAATCATAGAAAGTTAGAGTTTCAGTCCTCTTGTACTTAAGTCGGCATTGTGCCTTTTGTATTAAATTCGGATGCTATTTCTGTGTTTCATCGTCAATAAGAAGGTCCAAGGGATACAGTAAACCTGAAGTTAAGCATCGGAAATTAAAACTGGACTCACAGCAGAGGTTCTAATCATAGAAAGTTAGAGTTTCAGTCCTCTTGTACGTAAGTCGGCATTGTGCCTTTTGTATTAAATTCGGATGCAATTTCTGTGTTTCATCGTCAATACGAGGGTCCAAGGGATACAGTAAACCCTAAGTGAAGCATCGGAATCCAAAACTGGACTCACAGGAGAGATTCAAATCATAGAAAGTTAGAGTATCAGTCCTCTTGTACTTAAGTCGGCATTGTGCCTTTTCTATTAAATTCGGATGCAAATTCTGTGTTTCATCGTCAATAAGAAGGTCCAAGGGATTCAGTAGACCTGAAGTTAAGCATCGGAAACTAAAACTGGACTCACAGCAGAGGTTCAAATCATAGAAAGTTAGAGTTTCAGTCCTCTTGTACGTAAGTCGGCAATGTGCCTTTTGTATTAAATTCGAATGCAATTTCTGTGTTTCATCTTCAATAAGAAGGTCCAAGGGATACAGTAAACCTGAAGTGAAGCATCGGAAACTAAAACTGGACTCACAGCTGAGGGTCAAATCATAGAAAGTTAGAGTTTCAGTCCTCTTGTACTTAAGTCGGCATTGTGCCTTTGGTATTGAATTCGGATGCAATTTCTGTGTTTCATCGTCAATAAGAAGGTACAAGGGATACAGTAAACCTGAAGTGAAGCATCGGAAACTAAAACTGGACTCACAGCAGAGGTTCAAAACATAGAAAGTTAGAGTTTCAGTCCTCTGGTACTTAAGTCGCCATTGTGCCTTTTGTATTAAATTCGGATGCAATTTCTGTGTGTCATCGTCTATAAGAAGGTCCAAGGGATACAGTAAACCTGAAGTTAAGCATCGGAAACTAAAACTGGACTCACAGCAGAGGTTCAAATCATAGAAAGTTAGAGTTTCAGTCCTCTTGTACGTAAGTCGGCATTGTGCCTTTTGTATTAAATTCGGATGCACACTCTGTGTTTCATCGTCAATAAGAAGGTCCAAGGGATACAGTAAACCTGAAGTGAAGCATCGGAGACTAAAACTGGTCTCACAGCAGAGGTTCAAATCATGGAAAGTTAGAGTTTCAGTCCTCGTGTACTTAAGTCGGCATTGTGCCTTTTGTATTAAATTCGGATGCAATTACTGTGTTTCATCGTCAATAAGAGGGTCCAAGGGATACAATAAACCCGAAGTGAAGCATCGGAATCTAAAACTGGGCTCACAGGAGATGTTAAAATCATAGAAAGTTAGAGTATCAGTCCTCTTTTACTTAAGTCGGCATTGTGCCTTTTGTATTAAATTCGGATGCAATTTCTGTGTTTCATCGTCAATAAGAAGGTCCAAGGGATACAGTAAACCAGAGGTTAAGCATCGGAATCTAAAACTGGACTCACAGGAGGGGTTCAAATCATAGAAAGTTAGAGTATCAGTCCTCTTGTACTTAAGTCCGCATTGTGCTTTTTTATTAAATTCGGATGCAATTTCTGTGTTTCATCGTCAATAAGAAGGTCCAAGGGATACAGTAAACCTGAAGTGAAGCATCGGAAACTAAAAACTGGACTCACAGGAGGGGTTCAAATCATAGAAAGTTAGAGTATCAGTCCTCTTGTACTTAAGTCGGCATTGTGTCTTTTGTATTAATTTCGGATGGAATTTCTGTGTTTCATCGTTAATAAGAAGGTCCAAGGGATACAGTAAACCAGAAGTTAAGCATCGGAATCTATAACTGGACTCACAGGAGGGGTTGAAATCATAGAAAGTTAGTGTATCAGTCCTCTTGTACTTAAGTCGGCATTGTGCCTTTTGTATTAATTTCGGATGCAATTTCTGTGTTTCATCGTCAATAAGAAGGTCCAAGGGATACAGTAAACCAGAGGTTAAGCATCGGAATCTAAAACTGGACTCACAGGAGGGTTCAAATCATAGAAAGTTAGAGTATCAGTCCTCTTGTACTTAAGTCCGCATTGTGATTTTTTATTAAATTCGGATGCAATTTCTGTGTTTCATCGTCAATAAGAAGGTCCAAGGGATACAGTAAACCTGAAGTTAACCATCGGAATTTAAAACTGGACTCACTGGAGGGGTTCAAATCATAGAAAGTTAGAGTACCAGTCCTCATGTTCTTAAGTCGGCATTGTGCCTTGTATATTAAATTCGGATGCAATTTCTATGTTTCATCTTCAACAAGAAGGTCCAAGGATACAGTAAACCTGAAGTTAAGCATCGGAATCTAAAACTGGCCACACAGGAGGGGTTTCAAATCATAGAAAGTTAGAGTATCTGTCCTCTTGTACTTAAGCCGGCATTGTGCCTTTTTTATTAAAGTCAGTTGCAATTTCTGTCTTTCATCGTCAATAAGAAGGCCACAGGGATACAATAAACCTGAGGTGAAGCATCGGAAACTAAAACTGGACTCACAGCAGAGGTTCAAATCATAGTAAGTTAGAGTTTCAGTCCTCTTGTACTTAAGTCGGCATTGTGCCTTTTGTATTAAATTCGGATGCAATTTCTGTGTTTCATCGTCAATAAGAAGGTCCAAGGGACACAGTAAACCTGAAGTGAAGCATCGGAAACTAAACTAGACTCACAGCAGAGGTTCAAATCATAGAAAGTTAGAGTTTCAATCCTCTTGTACTTAAGTCGGCATTGAGCCTTTTTGTATTAAATTCGGATGCAATTTCTGTGTTTCATCGTCAATAAGAAGGTCCAAGGGATACAGTAAACCTGAAGTTAAGCATCGGAAACTAAAACTGGACTCACAGCAGAGGTTCAAAACATAGAAAGTTAGAGTTTCAGTCCTCTTGTGCGTAAGTCGGCATTGTGCCTTTTGTATTAAATTCGAATGCAATTTCTGTGTTTCATCGTCAATAAGAATGTCCAAGGGATACAGTAAACCCTAAGTGAAGCATCGGAAACTATAACTGGACTCACAGCAGAGGTTCAAATCATAGAAAGTTAGAGATTCAGTCCTCTTGCACTTAAGCCGGCATTGTGCCTTTTGTATTAAATTCGGATGCAATTTCTGTGTTTCATCGTCAATAAGAAGGTCCAAGGGATACAGTAAACCTGAAGTTAAGCATCGGAAACTAAAACTGGACTCACAGCAGAGATTCAAATCATAGAAAGAGAGAGTTTCAGTCCTCTTGTACTTAAGTCAGCAATTAGCCTTTTGTATTAAATTCGGATGCAATTTCTGTGTTTCATCGTCAATAAGAAGGTCCAATTGATACAGTAAACCTGAAGTGAAGCATCGGAATCTAAAACTGGGCTCACAGGAGAGGTTCAAATCATAGAAAGTTAGAGTATCAGTCCTCTTTTACTTAAGTCGGCATTGTGCCTTTTGTATTAAATTCGGATGCAATTTCAGTGTTTCATCGTGAATTATAATGTCCAAGGGATACAGTAAACCAGAGGTTAAGCATCGGAATCTAAAACTGGACTCACATGAGGGGTTCAAATCATAGAAAGTTAGAGTATGAGTCCTCTTGTACTTATGTCGGCATTGTGCCTTTTTTATTAAATTCGGATGCAATTTCTGTGTTTCATCGTCAATAAGAAGGTCCAAGGGATACAGTAAACCTGAAGTGAAGCATCGGAAACTAAAACTGGACTCACAGGAGGGGTTCAAATCACAGAAAGTAAGAGTATCAGCTCCTCTTGTACTTAAGTTGGCATTGTGCCTTTTTTATTAAATTCGGATGCAATTTCTGTGTTTCATCGTCAATAAGAAGGTCCAAGGGATACAGTAAACATGATGTGAAGCATCGGAAAACTAAAACTGGACCCACAGCAGAGGTTTAAATCATAGGAAGTTAGAGTTTCAGTCCTCTTGTACTCAGGTCGGCATTATGCATTTTGTATTAAATTCGGATGCAATTTCTGTGTTTCATCGTCAATTAGAAGGTCCAAGGGATACAGTAAACCTGAAGTTAAGCATCTGATTTTAACACTGGACTCACAGGAGGGGTTCAAATCATAGAAAGTTAGAGTATCAGTCCTCTTGTACTTAAGTTGGCATTGTGCCTTTTATATTAAATTCGGATGCAATTTCTATGTTTCATCTTCAATAAGAAGGTCCATGGGATACAGTAAACCTGAAGTTAAGCATCGGAATCTAAAACAGGCCTCACAGGAGGGGTTCAAATCATAGAAAGTTAGAGTATCTGTCGTCTTGTACTTAAGTCGGCATTGTGCCTCTTTTATTAACGTCAGATGCAATTTCTGTCTTTCATCGTCAATAAGAAGGTCCCAGGGATACAGTAAACCTGAAGTGAAGCATCGGAAACTAAAACTGGACTCACAGCAGAGGTTCAAATCATAGAAAGAGAGAGTTTCAGTCCTCTTGTACTTAAGTCGGCATTGTGCCCTTTTGTATTAAATTCGGATGCAATTTCTGTGTTTCATCGTCAATAAGAAGGTCCAAGGGATACAGTAAACCTGAAGTTAAGCATCGGAAACTAAAACTGGACTCACAGCAGAGGTTCAAAACATAGAAAGTTAGAGTTTCAGTCCTCTTGTGCGTAAGTCGGCATTGTGCCTTTTGTATTAAATTCGAATGCAATTTCTGTGTTTCATCGTCAATAAGAATGTCCAAGGGATACAGTAAACCTAAGTGAAGCATCGGAAACTATAACTGGACTCACAGCAGAGGTTCAAATCATAGAAAGTTAGAGATTCAGTCCTCTTGCACTTAAGCCGGCATTGTGCCTTTTGTATTAAATTCGGATGCAATTTCTGTGTTTCATCGTCAATACGAGGGTCCAAGGGATACAGTAAACCCGAAGTGAAGCATCGGAATCTAAAACTGGACTCACAGGAGAGGTTCAAATCACAGAAAGTAAGAGTATCAGTCCTCTTGTACTTAAGTCGGCATTGTGCCTTTTCTATTAAATTCGGATGCAAATTCTGTGTTTCATCGTCAATTAGAAGGTCCAAGGTATACAGTAAACCTGAAGTCAAGCATCGGAAACTAAAACTGGACTCACAGCAGAGATTCAAATCATAGAAAGAGAGAGTTTCAGTCCTCTTGTACTTAAGTCAGCAATTAGCCTTTTGTATTAAATTCGGATGCAATTTCTGTGTTTCATCGTCAATAAGAAGGTCCAATTGATACAGTAAACCTGAAGTGAAGCATCGGAATCTAAAACTGGGCTCACAGGAGAGGTTCAAATCATAGAAAGTTAGAGTATCAGTCCTCTTTTACTTAAGTCGGCATTGTGCCTTTTGTATTAAATTCGGATGCAATTTCAGTGTTTCATCGTGAATTATAATGTCCAAGGGATACAGTAAACCAGAGGTTAAGCATCGGAATCTAAAACTGGACTCACATGAGGGGTTCAAATCATAGAAAGTTAGAGTATGAGTCCTCTTGTACTTATGTCGGCATTGTGCCTTTTTTATTAAATTCGGATGCAATTTCTGTGTTTCATCGTCAATAAGAAGGTCCAAGGGATACAGTAAACCTGAAGTGAAGCATCGGAAACTAAAACTGGACTCACAGGAGGGGTTCAAATCACAGAAAGTAAGAGTATCAGTCCTCTTGTACTTAAGTTGGCATTGTGCCTTTTTTATTAAATTCGGATGCAATTTCTGTGTTTCATCGTCAATAAGAAGGTCCAAGGGATACAGTAAACATGATGTGAAGCATCGGAAACTAAAACTGGACCCACAGCAGAGGTTTAAATCATAGGAAGTTAGAGTTTCAGTCCTCTTGTACTCATTTCGGCATTATGCATTTTGTATTAAATTCGGATGCAATTTCTGTGTTTCATCGTCAATTAGAAGGTCCAAGGGATACAGTAAACCTGAAGTTAAGCATCTGATTTTAACACTGGACTCACAGGAGGGGTTCAAATCATAGAAAGTTAGAGTATCAGTCCTCTTGTACTTAAGTTGGCATTGTGCCTTTTATATTAAATTCGGATGCAATTTCTATGTTTCATCTTCAATAAGAAGGTCCATGGGATACAGTAAACCTGAAGTTAAGCATCGGAATCTAAACCAGGCCTCACAGGAGGGGTTCAAATCATAGAAAGTTAGAGTATCTGTCGTCTTGTACTTAAGTCGGCATTGTGCCTCTTTTATTAAAGTCAGATGCAATTTCTGTCTTTCATCGTCAATAAGAAGGTCCCAGGGATACAGTAAACCTGAAGTGAAGCTTCGGAAACTAAAACTGGACTCACAGCAGAGGTTCAAATCATAGAAAGTTAGAGTTTCAGTCCTCTTATACGTAAGTCGGCATTGTGCCTTTTGTATTACATTCGGATGCAATTTCTGTGTTTCATCGTCAATACGAGGGTCCAAGGGATACAGTAAAACCGAAGTGAAGCATCGGAATCTAAAACTGGACTCACAGGAGAGGTTGAAATCACAGAAAGTTAGAGTATCAGTCCTCTTGTACTTAAGTCGGCAGTGTGCCTTTTCTATTAAATTCGGATGGAAATTCTGTGTTTCATCGTCAATAAGAAGGTCCAAGGGATACAGTAAACCTGAAGATAAGCATCGGAAACTAAAACTGGACTCACAGCAGAGGTTCCAATCATAGAAAGTGAGAGTTTCAGTCCTCTTGTACTTAAGTCAGCAATTTGCCTTTTGTATTAAAGTCGGATGCAATTTCTGTGTTTCATCGTCAAAAAGAAGGTCCAATTGATACAGTAAACCTGAAGTGAAGCATCGGAAACTAAAACTGGACTCACAGCAGAGCTTCAAATCATAGAAAGTTAGAGTTTCAGTGCTCTTGTACTTAAGTCGGCATTGTGCCTTTTGTATTAAATTCGGATGCAATTTCTGTGTTTCATCGTTAATAAGAAGGTCCAAGGGATACGGTAAACCTGAAATTAAGCATCGGAAACTAAAACTGGACTCACAGCAGAGGTTCAAATCATAGAAAGTTAGAGTTTCAGTCCTCTTGTACGTAAGTCGGCATTGTGCCTTTTGTATTAAATTCCGATGCACATTCTGGGTTTCATCGTCAATAAGAAGCTCCAAGGGATACAGTAAACCTGAAGTGAAACATCGGAATCTAAAACTGGACTCACAGGAGAGGTTCAAATCATAGGAAGTTAGAGTATCAGTCCTCTTTTACTTAAGTCGGCATTGTGCCTTTTGTATTAAATTCGGATGCAATTTCTGTGTTTCATCGTCAGTAAGAAGGTCCAAGGGATACAGTAAACCAGAAGTTATGCATCGGAATTTGAAACTGGACTCGCAGGAGGGGTTCAAATCATAGAAAGTTAGAGTATCAGTCCTCTTGTACTTAAGTCGGCATTGTGCCTTTTATATTAAATTCGGATGCAATTTCTATGTTTCATCTTCAATAAGAAGGTCCATGGGATACAGTAAACCTGTAGTTAAGCATCGGAATCTAAAACTGGCCTCACAGGAGGGGTTCAAATCATAGAAAGTTAGAGTATCTGTCCTTTTGTACTTAAGTCGGCATTGTGCCTTTTTTATTAAAGTCAGATGCAATTTCTGTCTTTCATCGTCAATAAGAAGGTCCCAGGGATACAGTAAACCTGAAGTGAAGCTTCGGAAACTAAAACTGGACTCACAGCAGAGGTTCAAATCATAGAAAGTTAGAGTTTCAGTCCTCTTGTACTTAAGTCGGCACTGTGCCTTTCTTATTAAATTCGGATGCAATTTCTGTGTTTCATCGTCAATAAGAAGGTCCAAGGGACACAGTAAACCTGAAGTGAAGCATCGGAAACTAAAACTGGACTCACAGCAGAGGTTCAAATCATAGAAAGTTAGAGTTTCAGTCCTCTTGTACTTAAGTCGGCATTGTGCCTTTTGTATTAAATTCGGATGCAATTTCTGTGTTTCATCGTCAATAAGAAGGTCCAAGGGATACAGTAAACCTGAAGTTAAGCATCGGAAACTAAAACTGGACTCACAGCAGAGGTTCAAATCATAGAAAGTTAGAGTTTCAGTCCTCTTGTACGTAAGTTGGCATTGTGCCTTTTGTATTACATTCGGATGCAATTTCTGTGTTTCATCGTCAATACGGGGGTCCAAGGGATACAGTAAAACCGAAGTGAAGCATCGGAATCTAAAACTGGACTCACAGGAGAGGTTCAAATCACAGAAAGTTAGAGTATCAGTCCTCTTGTACTTAAGTCGGCATTGTGCCTTTTCTATTAAATTCGGATGGAAATTCTGTGTTTCATCGTCAATAAGAAGGTCCAAGGGATACAGTAAACCTGAAGTTAAGCATCGGAAACTAAAACTGGACTCACAGCAGAGGTTCAAATCATAGAAAGTGAGAGTTTCAGTCCTCTTGTACTTAAGTCATTATTTGCCTTTTGTATTAAATTCGGATGCAATTTCTGTGTTTCATCGTCAATAAGAAGGTCCAATTGATACAGTAAACCTGAAGTGAAGCATCGGAAACTAAAACTGGACTCACAGCAGAGGTTCAAATCATAGGAAGTTAGAGTATCAGTCCTCTTTTACTTATGTCGGCATTGTGCCTTTTGTATTAAATTCGGATGCAATTTCTGTGTTTCATCGTCAATAAGAAGGTCCAAGGGATACAGTAAACCAGAGGTTAAGCATCGGAATCTAAAACTGGACTCACAGAAGGGGTTCAAATCATAGAAAGTTAGAGTATCAGTCCTCTTGTACTTAAGTCGGCATTGTGCCTTTTTAATTAAATTCGGATGCAATTTCTGTGTTTCATCGTCAATAAGAAGGTCCAAGGGATACAGTAAACCTTAAGTTAAGCATCGGAAACTAAGACTGGACTCACAGGAGGAGTTCAAATCATAGAAAATTAGAGTATCAGTCCTCTTGTACTTAAGTTGGCATTGTGCGTTTTTTATTAAATTCGGATGCAATTTCTGTGTTTCATCGTCAATAGGAAGGTCCAAGGGATACAGTAAACATGAAGTGAAGCATCGGAAACTAAAACTGGACCCACAGCAGAGGTTCAAATCATAGAAAGTTAGAGTTTCAGTCCTCTTGTACTTAAGTCGGCATTGTGCCTTTTGTATTAAATTCGGATGCAATTTCTGTGTTTCATCGTCAATAAGAAGGTCCAAATCGTACAGTAAACCTGAAGTGAAGCATCGGAAACTAAAACTGGACTCACAGCAGAGCTTCAAATCATAGAAAGTTAGAGTTTCAGTCCTCTTGTACTTAAGTCGGCATTGTGCCGTTTGTATTAAATTCGGATGCAATTTCTGTGTTTCATCGTCAATAAGAAGGTCCAAGGGATACGGTAAACCTGAAGTTAAGCATCGGAACTTAAAACTGGACTCACAGCAGAGGTTCAAATCATAGAAAGTTAGAGTTTCAGTCCTCTTGTACGTAAGTCGGCATTGTGCCTTTTGTATTAAATTCCGATGCACATTCTGTGTTTCATCGTCAATAAGAAGCTCCAAGGGATACAGTAAACCTGAAGTGAAACATCGGAATCTAAAACTGGACTCACAGGAGAGGTTCAAATCATAGAAAGTTAGAGTATCAGTCCACTTGTACGTAAGTCGGCATTGTGATCTTTGTATTAAATTCGGATGCAATTTCTGTGTTTCATCGTCAATAAGAAGGTCCAAGGGATACAGTAAACCTTAAGTGAAGCATCGGAAACTAAAACTGGACTCACAGCAGAGGTTCAAATCATAGAAAGTTAGAGATTCAGTCCTCTTGCACTTTAGTCGGCATTGTGCCTTTTGTATTAAATTCGGATGCAATTTCTGTGTTTCATCGTCAATACGAGGGTCCAAGGGATACAGTAAACCCGAAGTGAAGCATCGGAATCGAAAACTGGACTCACAGGAGAGGTTCAAATCATAGAAAGTTAGAGTATCAGTCCCCTTGTACTTAAGTCGGCATTGTGCCTTTTGTATTAAATTTGGATGCAATTTCTGTGTTTCATCGTCAATAGGAAGGTCCAAGGGATACAGTAAACATGAAGTGAAGCATCGGAAACTAAAACTGGACCCACAGCAGAGGTTTAAAATCATAGAAAGTTAGAGTTTCAGTCCTCTTGTACTTAAGTCGGCATTGTGCCCTTTGTATTAAATTCGGATGCAATTTCTGTGTTTCATCGTCAATAAGAAGGTCCAAGGGATACAGTAAACCTGTAGTGAAGCATCGGAAACTAAAACTGGACTCACAGCAGAGGTTCAAATCATAGAAAGTTAGAGTTTCAGTCCACTTGTACTTAAGTCGGCATTGTGCCTTTTGTATTAAAGTCGGATGCAATTTCTGTGTTTCATCGTCAATAAGAAGGTCCAAAAATACAGTAAACCTGAAGTGAAGCATCGGAAACTAAAACTGGACTCAGAGCAGAGGTTCAAATCATAGAAAGTTAGAGTTTCAGTACTGTTGTACTTAAGTCGGCATTGTGCCTTTTGTATTAAATTCGGATGCAATTTCTGTGTTTCATCGTCAATAAGAAGGTCCAAGGGATACAGTAAACCAGAAGTTAAGCATCGGAATCTAAAACTGGACTCACAGGAGGGGTTCAAATCATAGAAAGTTAGAGTTTCAGTCCTCTTGTACTTAAGTCGGCATTGTGCCTTTTTTATTAAAGTCAGATGCAATTTCTGTCTTTCATCGTCAATAAGAAGGTCCCAGGGATACAGTAAACCTGAAGTGAAGCTTCGGAAACTAAAACTGGACTCACAGCAGAGGTTCAAATCATAGAAAGTTAGAGTTTCAGTCCTCTTGTACTTAAGTCGGCACTGTGCCTTTCTTATTAAATTCGGATGCAATTTCTGTGTTTCATCGTCAATAAGAAGGTCCAAGGGACACAGTAAACCTGAAGTGAAGCATCGGAAACTAAAACTGGACTCACAGCAGAGGTTCAAATCATAGAAAGTTAGAGTTTCAGTCCTCTTGTACTTAAGTCGGCATTGTGCCTTTTGTATTAAATTCGGATGCAATTTCTGTGTTTCATCGTCAATAAGAAGGTCCAAGGGATACAGTAAACCTGAAGTTAAGCATCGGAAACTAAAACTGGACTCACAGCAGAGGTTCAAATCATAGAAAGTTAGAGTTTCAGTCCTCTTGTACGTAAGTCGGCATTGTGCCTTTTGTATTACATTCGGATGCAATTTCTGTGTTTCATCGTCAATACGGGGGTCCAAGGGATACAGTAAAACCGAAGTGAAGCATCGGAATCTAAAACTGGACTCACAGGAGAGGTTCAAATCACAGAAAGTTAGAGTATCAGTCCTCTTGTACTTAAGTCGGCATTGTGCCTTTTCTATTAAATTCGGATGGAAATTCTGTGTTTCATCGTCAATAAGAAGGTCCAAGGGATACAGTAAACCTGAAGTTAAGCATCGGAAACTAAAACTGGACTCACAGCAGAGGTTCAAATCATAAAAAGTGAGAGTTTCAGTCCTCTTGTACTTAAGTCATTATTTGCCTTTTGTATTAAATTCGGATGCAATTTCTGTGTTTCATCGTCAATAAGAAGGTCCAATTGATACAGTAAACCTGAAGTGAAGCATCGGAAACTAAAACTGGACTCACAGCAGAGGTTCAAATCATAGGAAGTTAGAGTATCAGTCCTCTTTTACTTATGTCGGCATTGTGCCTTTTGTATTAAATTCGGATGCAATTTCTGTGTTTCATCGTCAATAAGAAGGTCCAAGGGATACAGTAAACCAGAGGTTAAGCATCGGAATCTAAAACTGGACTCACAGAAGGGGTTCAAATCATAGAAAGTTAGAGTATCAGTCCTCTTGTACTTAAGTCGGCATTGTGCCTTTTTTATTAAATTCGGATGCAATTTCTGTGTTTCATCGTCAATAAGAAGGTCCAAGGGATACAGTAAACCTTAAGTTAAGCATCGGAAACTAAGACTGGACTCACAGGAGGAGTTCAAATCATAGAAAATTAGAGTATCAGTCCTCTTGTACTTAAGTTGGCATTGTGCGTTTTTTATTAAATTCGGATGCAATTTCTGTGTTTCATCGTCAATAGGAAGGTCCAAGGGATACAGTAAACATGAAGTGAAGCATCGGAAACTAAAACTGGACCCACAGCAGAGGTTCAAATCATAGAAAGTTAGAGTTTCAGTCCTCTTGTACTTAAGTCGGCATTGTGCCTTTTGTATTAAATTCGGATGCAATTTCTGTGTTTCATCGTCAATAAGAAGGTCCAAATCGTACAGTAAACCTGAAGTGAAGCATCGGAAACTAAAACTGGACTCACAGCAGAGCTTCAAATCATAGAAAGTTAGAGTTTCAGTCCTCTTGTACTTAAGTCGGCATTGTGCCGTTTGTATTAAATTCGGATGCAATTTCTGTGTTTCATCGTCAATAAGAAGGTCCAAGGGATACGGTAAACCTGAAGTTAAGCATCGGAACTTAAAACTGGACTCACAGCAGAGGTTCAAATCATAGAAAGTTAGAGTTTCAGTCCTCTTGTACGTAAGTCGGCATTGTGCCTTTTGTATTAAATTCCGATGCACATTTTGTGTTTCATCGTCAATAAGAAGCTCCAAGGGATACAGTAAACCTGAAGTGAAACATCGGAATCTAAAACTGGACTCACAGGAGAGGTTCAAATCATAGAAAGTTAGAGTATCAGTCCACTTGTACGTAAGTCGGCATTGTGATCTTTGTATTAAATTCGGATGCAATTTCTGTGTTTCATCGTCAATAAGAAGGTCCAAGGGATACAGTAAACCTGTAGTGAAGCATCGGAAACTAAAACTGGACTCACAGCAGAGGTTCAAATCATAGAAAGTTAGAGTTTCAGTCCACTTGTACTTAAGTCGGCATTGTGCCTTTTGTATTAAAGTCGGATGCAATTTCTGTGTTTCATCGTCAATAAGAAGGTCCAAAAATACAGTAAACCTGAAGTGAAGCATCGGAAACTAAAACTGGACTCAGAGCAGAGGTTCAAATCATAGAAAGTTAGAGTTTCAGTACTGTTGTACTTAAGTCGGCATTGTGCCTTTTGTATTAAATTCGGATGCAATTTCTGTGTTTCATCGTCAATAAGAAGGTCCAAGGGATACAGTAAACCAGAGGTTAAGCATCGGAATCTAAAACTGGACTCACAGGAGAGGTTCAAATCATAGAAAGTTAGAGTATCAGTCCCCTTGTACTTAAGTCGGCATTGTGCCTTTTGTATTAAATTTGGATGCAATTTCTGTGTTTCATCGTCAATAGGAAGGTCCAAGGGATACAGTAAACATGAAGTGAAGCATCGGAAACTAAAACTGGACCCACAGCAGAGGTTTAAATCATAGAAAGTTAGAGTTTCAGTCCTCTTGTACTTAAGTCGGCATTGTGCCCTTTGTATTAAATTCGGATGCAATTTCTGTGTTTCATCGTCAATAAGAAGGTCCAAGGGATACAGTAAACCTGTAGTGAAGCATCGGAAACTAAAACTGGACTCACAGCAGAGGTTCAAATCATAGAAAGTTAGAGTTTCAGTCCACTTGTACTTAAGTCGGCATTGTGCCTTTTGTATTAAAGTCGGATGCAATTTCTGTGTTTCATCGTCAATAAGAAGGTCCAAAAATACAGTAAACCTGAAGTGAAGCATCGGAAACTAAAACTGGACTCAGAGCAGAGGTTCAAATCATAGAAAGTTAGAGTTTCAGTACTGTTGTACTTAAGTCGGCATTGTGCCTTTTGTATTAAATTCGGATGCAATTTCTGTGTTTCATCGTCAATAAGAAGGTCCAAGGGATACAGTAAACCAGAAGTTAAGCATCGGAATCTAAAACTGGACTCACAGGAGGGGTTCAAATCATAGAAAGTTAGAGTTTCAGTCCTCTTGTACTTAAGTCGGCATTGTGCCTTTTGTATTAAATTCGGATGCAATTTCTGTGTTTCATCGTCAATAAGAAGGTCCAAGGGATACAGTAAACCTGAAGTTAAGCATAAAAACTGGACTCACAGCAGAGGTTCAAATCACAGAAAGTTAGAGTTTCAGTCCTCTTGTACGTAAGTCGGCATTGTGCCTTTTGTATTAAATTCGAATGCAATTTCTGTGTTTCATCGTCAATAAGAAGGTCCAAGGGATACAGTAAACCTTAAGTGAAGCATCGGAAACTAAAACTGGACTCACAGCAGAGGTTCAAATCATAGAAAGTTAGAGATTCAGTCCTCTTGCACTTTAGTCGGCATTGTGCCTTTTGTATTGAATTCGGATGCAATTTCTGTGTTTCATCGTCAATACGAGGGTCCAAGGGATACAGTAAACCCGAAGTGAAGCATCGGAATCGAAAACTGGACTCACAGGAGAGGTTCAAATCATAGAAAGTTAGAGTATCAGTCCTCTTGTACTTAAGTCGGCATTGTGCCTTTTCTATTAAATTCGGATGCAAATTCTGTGTTTCATCGTCAATAAGAAGGTCCCAGGGATACAGTAAACCTGAAGTTAAGCATCGGAAACTAAAACTGGACTCACAGCAGAGGTTCAAATCATAGAAAGTTAGAGTTTCAGTCCTCTTGTACGTAAGTCGGCATTGTGCCTTTTGTATTAAATTCGAATGCAATTTCTGTGTTTCATCGTCAATAAGAAGGTCCAAGGGATACAGTAAACCTGAAGTGAAGCATCGGAAACTAATACTCTACTCACAGCAGAGGTTCAAATCATAGAAAGTTAGAGTTTCAGTCCTCTTGTACTTAAGTCGGCATTGTGCCTTTTGTATTGAATTCGGATGCAATTTCTGTGTTTCATCGTCAATAAGAAGGTACAAGGGATACAGTAAACCTGAAGTGAAGCATTGGAAACTAAAACTGGACTCACAGCAGAGGTTCAAATCATAGAAATTTAGAGTTTCAGTCCGCTTGTACTTAAGTCGGCATTGTGCCTTTTGTATTAAATTCGGATGCAATTTCTGTGTTTCATCGTCAATAAGAAGGTCCAAGGGATACAGTAAACCTGAAGTTAAGCATCGGAAACTAAAACTGGACTCACAGGAGAGGTTCAAATCATAGAAAGTTAGAGTTTCAGTCCTCTAGTACGTAAGTCGGCATTGTGCCTTTTGTATTAAATTCGGAATGCACATGTGTTTCATCGTCAATAAGAAGGTCCAAGGGATACAGTAAACCTGAAGTGAAGCATCGGAAACTAAAACTGGTCTCACAGCAGAGGTTCAAATCATAGAAAGTTAGAGTTTCAGTCCTCATGTACTTAATTCGGCATTGTGCCTTTTGTATTAAATTCGGATGCAATTTCTGTGTTTCATCGTCAATAAGAGGGTCCATGGATACAGTAAACCCGAAGTGAAGCATCGGAATCTAAAACTGGACTCACAGGACAGGTTCAAATCATAGAAAGTTAGAGTATCAGTCCTCTTTTACTTAAGTCGGCATTGTGCCTTTTGTATTAAATTCGGATGCAATTTCTGTGTTTCATCGTCAATAAGAAGGTCCAAGGGATACAGTAAACCAGAGGTTAAGCATCGGAATCTAAAACTGGACTCACAGGAGGGGTTCAAGTCATAGAAAGTTAGAGTATCAGTCCTCTTGTACTTAAGTCGGCATTGTGCCTTTTTTATTAAATTCGGATGCAATTTCTGTGTTTCATCGTCAATAAGAAGGTCCAAGGGATACAGTAAACCTGAAGTGAAGCATCGGAAACTATAACTGGACTCACAGGAGGGGTTCAAATCATAGAAAGTTAGAGTATCTGTCCTCTTGTACTTATGTTGGCATTGTGCCTTTTTTATTAAACTCGCATGCAATTTCTGTGTCTCATCGTCAATAGGAAGGTCCAAGGGATACAGTAAACCTCAAGTTAAGGCATCGGAACTAAAAACTAAACCCACAGCAGAGGTTTAAATCATAGAAAGTTAGAGTTTCAGTCCTCTTGTACTTAAGTCGGCATTGTGCCTTTTGTATTAAATTCGGATGCAATTTCTGTGTTTCATCGTCAATAACAAGGTCCAAGGGATACAGTAAACCTGAAGTGAACCATCGGAAACTAAAACTGGACTCACAGCAGAGGTTCAAATCATAGAAAGTTAGAGTTTCAGTACTCTTGTACTTAAGCCGGCATTGTGCCTTTTGTATTAAATTCGGATGCAATTTCTGTGTTTCATCGTCAATAAAAAGGTCCAAGGGATACAGTAAACCCAGAAGTTAAGCATCGGAATCTAAAACTGGACTCACTAGGAGGGGTTCAAATCATAGAAAGTTAGAGTATCAGTCCTCTTGTATTTAAGTCGGCATTGTGCCTTCTGTATTAAATTCGGATGCAATTTCTGTGTTTCATCGTCTATAAGGAAGTCCAAGTGATACAGTAAACCTAAAGTGAAGCATCGGAATCTAAAACTGGACTCACAGGAGAGGTTCAAATCATAGAAAGTTAGAGTATCAGTCCTCTTGTACTTAAGTCGGCATTGTGCCTTTTCTATTAAATTCGGATGCAATTTCTGTGTTTCATCCTCAATAAGAAGGTCCAAGGGATACAGTAAACCAGAAGTTAAGCATCGGAATCTAAAACTGGACTCACAGGAGGGGTTCAAATCATAGAAAGTTAGAGTATCAGTCCTCTTGTACTTAAGTCGGCATTGTGCCTTTTTTATTAAATTCAGATGCAATTTCTGTGTTTCATCGTCAATAAGAAGGTCCAAGGGATACAGTAAACCTGAAGTTAAGCATCGGAATCTAAAACTGGACTCACAGGAGAGGTTCAAATCATAGAAAGTTAGAGGATCAGTCCTCTTGTACTTATGTCAGCATTGTGCCTTTTATATTAAATTCGGATGCAATTTCTGTGTTTCATCGTCAATAAGAAGGTCCAAGGGATTCAGTAAACCTGAAGTGAAGCATCGGAAACTAAAACTGGACTCACAGCAGTGGTTCAAATCATAGAAAGTTAGAGTATCAGTCCTCTTGTACTTAAGTCGGCATTGTGCCTTTTGTATCAAATTCGGATGCAATTTCTGTGTTTCATCGTCAATAAGAAGGTCCAAGGGATACAGTAAACCTAAAGTGAAGCATCGGAAACTTAAACTGGACTCACAGCAGAGGATCAAATCATAGAAAGTAACAGTTTCAGTCCTCTTCTACTTAAGTCGGCATTGTGCCTTTTGTATTAACTTCAGATGCAATTTCTATGTTTCATCGTCACTAAGAAGGTCCAAGGGATACAGTACACCTGAAGTGAAGCATCGGAAACTAAAACTGGACTCACAGCAGAGGTTCAAATCATAGAAAGTTAGAGTTTCAGTCCTCTTGCACTTAAGTCGGCATTGTGCCTTTTGTATTAAATTCGGATGCAATTTCTGTGTTTCATCGTCAATAAGAGGGTCCAAGGGATACAGTAAACCTGAAGTGAAGCATCGGAATCTAAAACTGGACTCACAGGAGAGGTTCAAATCATCGAAAGTTAGAGTATCAGTAATCTTGTACTTAAGTCGGCATTGTGCCTTTTGAATTAAATTCGGATGCAATTTCTGTGTTTCATCGTCAATAAGAAGGTCCAAGGGATACAGTAAACCTGAGGTTAAGCATCGGAATCTAAAACTGGACTCACAGGAGGGGTTCAAATCATAGAAAGTTAGAGTATCTGTCCTCTTGTACTTATGTCGGCATTGTGCCTTTTTATGAAAGTCAGATGCAATTTCTGTTTTTCATCGTCAATAAGAAGGTCCCAGGGATACAGTAAACCTGAAGTGAAGCATCGGAAACTAAAACTGGACTCACAGGAGAGGTTCAAATCATAGAAAGTTAGAGTATCAGTCCTCTTTTACTTAAGTCGGCATTGTGCCTTTTGTATTAAATTTGGATGCAATTTCTGTGTTTCATCGTCAATAGGAAGGTCCAAGGGATACAGTAAACATGAAGTGAAGCATCGGAAACTAAAACTGGACCCACAGCAGGGGTTTAAATCATAGAAAGTTAGAGTTTCAGTCCTCTTGTACTTAAGTCGGCATTGTGCCCTTTGTATTAAATTCGGATGCAATTTCTGTGTTTCATCGTCAATAAGAAGGTCCAAGGGATACAGTAAACCTGAAGTGAAGCATCGGAAACTAAAACTGGACTCACAGGAGAGGTTCAAATCATAGAAATTTAGAGTTTCAGTCCACTTGTACTTAAGTCGGCATTGTGCCTTTTGTATTAAAGTCGGATGCAATTTCTGTGTTTCATCGTCAATAAGAAGGTCCAAAAATACAGTAAACCTGAAGTGAAGCATCGGAAACTAAAACTGGACTCAGAGCAGAGGTTCAAATCATAGAAAGTTAGAGTTTCAGTACTGTTGTACTTAAGTCGGCATTGTGCCTTTTGTATTAAATTCGGATGCAATTTCTGTGTTTCATCGTCAATAAGAAGGTCCAAGGGATACAGTAAACCAGAAGTTAAGCATCGGCATCTAAAACTGGACTCACAGGAGGGGTTCAAATCATAGAAAGTTAGAGTTTCAGTCCTCTTGTACTTAAGTCGGCATTGTGCCTTTTGTATTAAATTCGGATGCAATTTCTGTGTTTCATCGTCAATAAGAAGGTCCAAGGGATACAGTAAACCTGAAGTTAAGCATAAAACTGGACTCACAGCAGAGGTTCAAATCACAGAAAGTTAGAGTTTCAGTCCTCTTGTACGTAAGTCGGCATTGTGCCTTTTGTATTAAATTCGAATGCAATTTCTGTGTTTCATCGTCAATAAGAAGGTCCAAGGGATACAGTAAACCTTAAGTGAAGCATCGGAAACAAAAACTGGACTCACAGCAGAGGTTCAAATCATAGAAAGTTAGAGATTCTGTCCTCTTGCACTTTAGTCGGCATTGTGCCTTTTGTATTAAATTCGGATGCAATTTCTGTGTTTCATCGTCAATACGAGGGTCCAAGGGATACAGTAAACCCGAAGTGAAGCATCGGAATCGAAAACTGGACTCACAGGAGAGGTTCAAATCATAGAAAGTTAGAGTATCAGTCCCCTTGTACTTAAGTCGGCATTGTGCCTTTTCTATTAAATTCGGATGCAAATTCTGTGTTTCATCGTCAATAAGAAGGTCCCAGGGATACAGTAAACCTGAAGTTAAGCATCGGAAACTAAAACTGGACTCACAGCAGAGGTTCAAATCATAGAAAGTTAGAGTTTCAGTCCTCTTGTACGTAAGTCGGCATTGTGCCTTTTGTATTAAATTCGAATGCAATTTCTGTGTTTCATCGTCAATAAGAAGGTCCAAGGGATACAGTAAACCTGAAGTGAAGCATCGGAAACTAATACTCTACTCACAGCAGAGGTTCAAATCATAGAAAGTTAGAGTTTCAGTCCTCTGGTACTTAAGTCGGCATTGTGCCTTTTGTATTGAATTCGGATGCAATTTCTGTGTTTCATCGTCAATAAGAAGGTACAAGGGATACAGTAAACCTGAAGTGAAGCATCGGAAACTAAAACTGGACTCACAGCAGAGGTTCAGATCATAGAAAGTTAGAGTTTCAGTCCGCTTGTACTTAAGTCGGCATTGTGCCTTTTGTATTAAATTCGGATGCAATTTCTGTGTTTCATCGTCAATAAGAAGGTCCAAGGGATACAGTAAACCTGAAGTTAAGCATCGGAAACTAAAACTGGACTCACAGGAGAGGTTCAAATCATAGAAAGTTAGAGTTTCAGTCCTCTTGTACGTAAGTCGGCATTGTGCCTTTTGTATTAAATTCGGAATGCACATTCTGTGTTTCATCGTCAATAAGAAGGTCCAAGGGATACAGTAAACCTGAAGTGAAGCATCGGAAACTAAAACTGGTCTCACAGCAGAGGTTCAAATCATAGAAAGTTAGAGTTTCAGTCCTCATGTACTTAAGTCGGCATTGTGCCTTTTGTATTAAATTCGGATGCAATTTCTGTGTTTCATTGTCAATAAGAGGGTCCAAGGGATACAGTAAACCCGAAGTGAAGCATCGGAATCTAAAACTGGACTCACAGGAGAGGTTCAAATCATAGAAAGTTAGAGTATCAGTCCTCTTTTACTTAAGTCGGCATTGTGCCTTTTGTATTAAATTCGGATGCAATTTCTGTGTTTCATCGTCAATAAGAAGGTCCAAGGGATACAGTAAACGAGAGGTTAAGCATCGGAATCTAAAACTGGACTCACAGGAGGTTTTCAAGTCATAGAAAGTTAGAGTATCAGTCCTCTTGTACTTAAGTCGGCATTGTGCCTTTTTTATTAAATTCGGATGCAATTTCTGTGTTTCATCGTCAATAAGAAGGTCCAAGGGATACAGTAAACCTGAAGTGAAGCATCGGAAACTATAACTGGACTCACAGGAGGGGTTCAAATCATAGAAAGTTAGAGTATCTGTCCTCTTGTACTTATGTTGGCATTGTGCCTTTTTTATTAAACTCGCATGCAATTTCTGTGTCTCATCGTCAATAGGAAGGTCCAAGGGATACAGTAAACCTGAAGTTAAGCATCGGAAACTAAAACTAAACCCACAGCAGAGGTTTAAATCATAGAAAGTTAGAGTTTCAGTCCTCTTGTACTTAAGTCGGCATTGTGCCTTTTGTATTAAATTCGGATGCAATTTCTGTGTTTCATCGTCAATAACAAGGTCCAAGGGATACAGTAAACCTGAAGTGAACCATCGGAAACTAAAACTGGACTCACAGCAGAGGTTCAAATCATAGAAAGTTAGAGTTTCAGTACTCTTGTACTTAAGTCGGCATTGTGCCTTTTGTATTAAATTCGGATGCAATTTCTGTGTTTCATCGTCAATAAGAAGGTCCAAGGGATACAGTAAACCAGAAGTTAAGCATCGGAATCTAAAACTGGACTCACAGGAGGGGTTCAAATCATAGAAAGTTAGAGTATCAGTCCTCTTGTATTTAAGTCGGCATTGTGCCTTCTGTATTAAATTCGGATGCAATTTCTGTGTTTCATCGTCTATAAGGAAGTCCAAGTGATACAGTAAACCTAAAGTGAAGCATCGGAATCTAAAACTGGACTCACAGGAGAGGTTCAAATCATAGAAAGTTAGAGTATCAGTCCTCTTGTACTTAAGTCGGCATTGTGCCTTTTCTATTAAATTCGGATGCAATTTCTGTGTTTCATCGTCAATAAGAAGGTCCAAGGGATACAGTAAACCAGAAGTTTAGCATCGGAATCTAAAACTGGACTCACAGGAGGGGTTCAAATCATAGAAAGTTAGAGTATCAGTCCTCTTGTACTTAAGTCGGCATTGTGCCTTTTTTATTAAATTCAGATGCAATTTCTGTGTTTCATCGTCAATAAGAAGGTCCAAGGGATACAGTAAACCTGAAGTTAAGCATCGGAATCTAAAACTGGACTCACAGGAGAGGTTCAAATCATAGAAAGTTAGAGTATCAGTCCTCTTGTACTTATGTCAGCATTGTGCCTTTTATATTAAATTCGGATTCAATTTCTGTGTTTCATCGTCAATAAGAAGGTCCAAGGGATTCAGTAAACCTGAAGTGAAGCATCGGAAACTAAAACTGGACTCACAGCAGTGGTTCAAATCATAGAAAGTTAGAGTATCAGTCCTCTTGTACTTAAGTCGGCATTGTGCCTTTTGTATCAAATTCGGATGCAATTTCTGTGTTTCATCGTCAATAAGAAGGTCCAAGGGATACAGTAAACCTAAAGTGAAGCATCGGAAACTTAAACTGGACTCACAGCAGAGGATCAAATCATAGAAAGTAACAGTTTCAGTCCTCTTCTACTTAAGTCGGCATTGTGCCTTTTGTATTAACTTCAGATGCAATTTCTATGTTTCATCGTCACTAAGAAGGTCCAAGGGATACAGTACACCTGAAGTGAAGCATCGGAAACTAAAACTGGACTCACAGCAGAGGTTCAAATCATAGAAAGTTAGAGTTTCAGTCCTCTTGTACTTAAGTCGGCATTGTGCCTTTTGTATTAAATTCGGATGCAATTTCTGTGTTTCGTCGTCAATAAGAGGGTCCAAGGGATACAGTAAACCTGAAGTGAAGCATCGGAATCCAAAACTGGACTCACAGGAGGGGTTCAAATCATAGAAAGTTAGAGTATCTGTCCTCTTGTACTTATGTCGGCATTGTGCCTTTTTATGAAAGTCAGATGCAATTTCTGTTTTTCATCGTCAATAAGAAGGTCCCAGGGATACAGTAAACCTAAAGTGAAGCATCGGAAACTAAAACTGGCCTCACAGCAGAGGGTCAAATCATAAAAAAGGTAGAGTTTCAGTCCTCTTGTACTTAAGTCGGCATTGTGCCTTTTTTATTAAATTCGGATGCAATTTCTGTGTTTCATAGTCAATAAGAAGGTCCAAGGGACACAGTAAACCTGAAGTGAAGCATCGGAAACTAAAACTGGACTAACAGCAGAGGTTCAAATCATAGAAAGTTAGAGTTTCATTCCTCTTGTACTTAAGTCGGCATTGTGCCTTTTATATTAAATTCGGATGCTATTTCTGTGTTTCATCGTCAATAAGAAGGTCCAAGGGATACAGTAAACCTGAAGTGAAGCATCGCAAACTAAAACTGGACTCACAGCACAGGTTCAAATCATAGAAAGTTAGAGTTTCAGTCCTTTTGTACGTAAGTCGGCACTGTGCCTTTTGTATTAAATTCGAATGCAATTTCTGTGTTTCATCGTCAATAAGATGGTCCAAGGGATACAGTAAACCTTAAGTGAAGCATCGGAAACTAAAACTGGACTCACAGCAGAGGTTCAAATCATAGAAAGTTAGAGATTCAGTCCTCTTGCACTTAAGTCGGCATTGTGCCTTTTGTATTAAATTCGGATGCAATTTCTGTGTTTCATCGTCTATAAGAAAGTCCAAGGGATACAGTAAACCTGAAGTTAAGCATCGGAATCTAAAACTGGACTCACAGCAGAGGTTCAAATCATAGAAAGTTAGAGTTTCAGTCCTCTTGTACTTAAGTCGGCATTGTGCCTTTTGTATTAAATTCGGATGCAAATTCTGTGTTTCATCGTCAATAAGAAGGTCCAAGGGATACAGTAAACCTGAAGTTAAGCATCGGAATCTAAAACTGGACTCACAGGAGGGGTTCAAATCATAGAAAGTTAGAGTATCAGTCCTCTTGTACTTAAGTCGGCATTGTGCGTTTTTTATTAATTTCGGATGCAATTTCTGTGTTTCATCGTCAATAAGAGGGTCCAAGGGATACAGTAAACCTGAAGTGAAGCATCGGAAACTAAAACTGGACTCACAGCAGAGTTTCAAATCATAGAAAGTTAGAGTTTCAGTCCTCTTCTACTCAAGTCGGCATTGTGCCTTTTGTATTAACTTCGGATGCAATTTCTATGTTTCATCGTTAATAAGAAGGTCCAAGGGATACAGTATACCTGAAGTGAAGCATCGGGAACTAAAACTGGACTCACAGCAGAGGTTCAAATCATAGAAAGTTAGAGTTTCAGTCCTCTTGTACTTAAGTCGGCATTGTGCCTTTTGTATTAAATTCGGATGCAATGCTGTGTTTCATCGTCAATAAGAGGGTCCAAGGGATACAGTAAACCTAAAGTGAAGCATCGGAATCTAAAACTGGACTCACAGGAGAGGTTCAAATCATCGAAAGTTAGAGTATCAGTCCTCTTGTACTTAAGTCGGCATTGTTCCTTTTGTATTAAATTCGGATGAAATTTCTGTGTTTCATCGTCAATAAGAAGGTCCAAGGGACACAGTTAACCTGAAGTGAAGTATCGGATACTAAAACTGAACTCACAGCAGAGGTTCAAATCATAGAAAGTTAGAGTTTCAGTCCTCTTGTACTTAAGTCGGCATTGTGACTTTTGTATTAAATTCGGATGCAATTTCTGTGTTTCATCGTCAATAAGAAGGTCCAAGGGATACAGTCAACCTGAAGTTAAGCATCGGAAACTAAAACTGGACTCACAGCAGAGATTCAAATCATAGAAAGTTAGAGTTTCAGTCCTCTTGTACGTAAGTCGGCATTGTGCCTTTTGTATTAAATTCGAATGCAATTTCTGTGTTTCATTGTCAATAAGAAGGTCCAAGGGATACAGTAAACCAGAAGTTAAGCATCGGAATCTAAAACTGGACTCACAGGAGGGGTTCAAATCATAGAAAGTTAGAGTATCAGTCCTCTTGTACTTAAGTCGGCATTGTGCCTTTTTTATTAAATTCGGATGCAATTTCTGTGTTTCATCGTCAGTAAGAAGGTCCAAGGGATACAGTAAACCTGAAGTGAAGCATCGGAAACTAAAACTGAACTCACAGGAGGAGTTCAAATCATAGAAAGTTAGAGTATCAGTCCTCTTGTACTTAAGTCGGCATTGTGCCTTTTTTATTAAATTCGGATGCAATTTCTTTGTTTCATCGTCAGTAAGAAGGTCCAAGGGATACAGTAAACCTGAAGTGAAGCATCGGAAACTAAAACTGGACTCACAGCAGAGGTTCAAATCATAGAAAGTTAGAATATCAGTCCTCTTGTACTTAAGTCGGCATTGTGCCTTTTGTATCAAATTCGGATGTAATTTATGTGTTCCATCGTCAATAAGAAGGTCCAAGGGATACAGTAAACCTAAAGTGAAGCATCGGAAACTTAAACTGGACTCACAGCAGAGGATCAAATCATAGAAAGTTACAGTTTCAGTCCTCTTCTACTTAAGTCGGCATTGTGCCTTTTGTACTAACTTCGGATGCAATTTCTATATTTCATCGTCAATAAGAAGGTCCGAGGGATACAGTACACCTGAAGTGAAGCATCGGAAACTAAAACTGGACTCACAGCAGAGGTTCAAATCATAGAAACTTAGAGTTTCAGTACTCTTGTACTTAAGTCGGCATTGTGCCTTTTGTATTAAATTCGGATGCAATTTCTGTGTTTCATCGTCAATAAGAGGGTCCAAGGGGTACAGTAAACCTGAAGTGAAGCATCGGAATCTAAAACTGGACTCACAGGAGAGGTTCAAATCATCGAAAGTTAGAGTATCTGTCCTCTTGTACTTAAGTCGGCATTGTGCCTTTTTAATTAAAGTCAGATGCAATTTCTGTTTTTCCTCGTCAACAAGAAGGTCCCAGGGATACAGTAAACCTGAAGTGAAGCATCGGAATCTAAAACTGGACTCACAGGAGGGGTTCAAATCATAGAAAGTTAGAGTATCAGTCCTCTTGTACTTAAGTCGGCATTGTGCCTTTTATATTAAATTCGGATGCAATTTCTGAGTTTCATCGTCAATAAGAAGGTCCAAGGGATACAGTAAACCTGAGGTGAAGCATCGGAAACTAAAACTGGACTCACAGCAGAGGTTCAAATCATAGAAAGTTAGAGTATCAGTGCTCTTGTACTTAAGTCGGCATTGTGCCTTTTGTATTAAATTCGGATGCAATTTCTGTGTTTCATCGTCAATAAGAAGGTCCAAGGGATACAGTAAACCTGAAGTGAAGCATCGGAAACTTAAACTGGACTCACAGCAGAGATTCAAATCATAGAAAGTTACAGTTTCAGTCCTCTTGTACTTAAGTCGGCATTGTGCCTTTTGTATTAAATTCGGATGCAATTTCTGTGTTTTATCGTCAATAAGACGATCCAAGGGATACAGTAAACCTGAAGTGAAGCGTCGGAAACTAAAACTGGACTCAAAGCAGAGGTTCAAATCATAGAAAGTTAGAGTTTCAGTCCTCTTGTACTTAAGTCGGCATTGTGCCTTTTGTATTAAATTCGGATGCAATTTCTGTCATTCATCGTCAATAAGAAGCTCCAAGTGATACAGTAAACCAGAAGTTAACCACCGAAATCTAAAACTGGACTCACAGGAGGGGTTCAAATCATTGAAAGTTAGAGTATTAGTCCTCTTGTACTTTAGTCGGCATTGTGCTTTTTGTGTTAAATTCGGATCCAATTTCTGTGATGCATCGTCAATAAGAAGGTCCAAGGGATACAGTAAATCTGAAGTTAAGCATCGGAATCTAAAACTGGTGTTACAGCAGTGGTTCAAATCATAGAAAGTTAGAGTTTCAGTCCTCTTGTACTTAAGTCGGCATTGTGCCTTTTGTATTAAATTCGGATGCAATTTCTGTGTTTCATCGTCAATAAGAAGGTCCAAGGGATACAGTAAACCTGAAGTTAAGCATCGGAATCTAAAACTGGACTCACAGGAGGGGTTCAAATCATAGAAAGTTAGAGTACGAGTCCTCTTGTACTTAGGTCGGCATTGTGCCTTTTGTATTAAATTCGGAAGCAATTTCTGTGTTTCATCGTCAATTAGAAGGTCCAAGGGATACAGTAAACCTGAAGTTAAGCATCGGAATCTAACACTGGACTCACAGGTGGGGTTCAAATCATAGAAAGATAGAGTACCAGTCCTCTTGTACTTAAGTCGGCATTGTGCCTTTTTTATTAATTTCGGATGCAATTTCTGTGTTTCATCGTCAATAAGAAGGTCCAAGGGATACAGTAAACCTGACGTGAAGCATCGGAAACTAAAACTGGACTCACAGCAGAGGTTCAAATCATAGAAAGTTAGAGTATCAGTCCTCTTGTACTTAAGTCGGCATTGTGCCTTTTGTAATAAATTCGGATGCAATTTCTGTGTTTCATCGTCAATAAGAAGGTCCAAGGGAAACAGTAAACCTGAAGTAAAGCATCGGAAACTAAAACTGGCCTCACAGCAGAGGTTCAAATCATAGAAAGATAGAGTATCAGTCCTCTTGTACTTAAGTCGGCATTGTGCTTTTTTATAAAATTCGGATTCAATTTCTGTGTTTCATCGTCAATAAGAAGGTCCAAGGGATACAGTGAACCTGAAGTTAAGCCACGGAATCTAAAACTGGTCTCACAGCAGTGGTTCAAATCATAGAAAGTTGGAGTTTTAGTCTTCTTGTACTTAAGTCGGCATTGTGCCTTTTGTATTAAATTCGGATGCAATTTCTGTGTTTCATCGTCAATAAGAAGGTCCAAGGGATACAGTAAACCTGAAATTAAGTATCGGAATCTAAAACTGGACTCACAGGAGGGGTTCAAATCACAGAAAGTTAGAGTACCAGTCCTCTTGTACTTAGGTCGGCATTGTGCCTTTTTTATTAATTTCGGATGCAATTTCTGTGTTTCATCGTCAATAAGAACGTCCAAGGGATACAGTAAACCTGACGTGAGCATCGGAAACTGGAACTGGACTCACAGCAGAGGTTCACATCATAGAAAGTTAGAGTTTCACTCCTCTTGTACTTAAGTCGGCATTGTGCCTTTTGTATTAAATTCGGATGCAATTTCTGTGTTTCATCGTCAATAAGAAGGTCCAAGGGATACAGTAAACCAGAAGTTAAGCACCGGAATCTAAAACTAGACTCACAGGAGGGGTTCAAATCATAGAAAGTTAGAGTATTAGTCCGCTTGTACTTTAGCCGGCATTGTGCCTTTTGTATTAAATTCGGTTCCAATTTCTGTGTTTCATCGTCAATAAGAAGGTCCAAGGGATACAGTAAATCTGAAGTTAAGCATCGGAATCTAAAACTGGTCTCACAGCAGTGGTTCAAATCATAGAAAGTTAGAGTTTCAGTCCTCTTGTACTTAAGTCGGCATTGTGCCTTTTGTATTAAATTCGGATGCAATTTCTGTGTTTCATCGTCAATAAGATGGTCCAAGGGATACAGTAAACCTGAAGTTAAGCATCGGAATCTAAAACTGGACTCACAGGAGGGGTTCAAATCATAGAAAGTTAGAGTACCAGTCCTCTTGTACCTAGGACGGCATTGTGCCTTTTTTATTAATTTCGGATGCAATTTCTGTGTTTCATCGTCAATAAGAACGTCCAAGGGATACAGTAAACCTGACGTGAAGCATCGGAAACTGAAACTGGACTCCAGCAGAGGTTCACATCATAGAAAGTTAGAGTTTCAGTCCTCTTGTACTTAAGTCGGCATTGTGCCTTTTGTATTAAATTCGGAAGCAATTTCATTGTTTCATCGTCAATAAGACGATCCAAGGGATACAGTAAACCTGAAGTGAAGCATCGGAAAGTAAAACTGGACTCACAGCAGAGGTTCAAATCATAGTAAGTTAGATTTTCAGTCCTCTTGTACTTAAGTCGGCATTGTGCCTTTTGTATTAAATTCGGATGCAATTTCTGTGTTTCATCGTCAATAAGAAGGTCCAAGTTATACAGTAAACCAGAAGTTAACCACCGGAATCTAAAACTGGACTCACAGGAGGGGTTCATATCATTGAAAGTTAGAGTATTAGTCCTCTTGTACTTTAGTCGGCATTGCGCCTTTTGTATTAAATTCGGATCCAATTTCTGTGATGCATCGTCAATAAGAAGGTCCAAGGGATACAGTAAATCTGAAGTTAAACATCGGAATCTAAAACTGGTCTCACAGCAGTGGTTCAAATCATAGAAAGTTAGAGTTTCAGTCCTCTTGTACTTAAGTCGGCATTGTGCCTTTTGTATTAAATTCGGATGCAATTTCTGTGTTTCATCGTCAATAAGAAGGTCCAAGGGATACGGTAAACCTGAAGTTAAGCATCGGAATCTATAACTGGACTCACAGGAGGGGTTCAAATCATAGAAAGTTAGAGTACGAGTCCTCTTGTACTTAGGTCGGCATTGTGCCTTTTGTATTAAATTCGGATGCAATTTCTGTGTTTCATCGTCAATAAGAACGTCCAAGGGATACAGTAAACCTGACGTGAAGCATCGGAAACTGAAACTGGACTCACAGCAGAGGTTCAAATCATAGAAAGTTAGAGTATCAGTCCTCTTGTACTTAAGTCGGCATTGTGCCTTTTGTATTAAATTCGGATGCAATTTCTGTGTTTCATCGTCAATAAGAAGGTCCAAGTTATACAGTAAACCAGAAGTTAACCACCGGAATCTAAAACTGGACTCACAGGAGGGGTTCAAATCATTGAAAGTTAGAGTATTAGTCCGCTTGTACTTTAGCCGGCATTGTGCCTTTTGTATTAAATTCGGTTCCAATTTCTGTGTTTCATCGTCAATAAGAAGGTCCAAGGGATACAGTAAATCTGAAGTTAAGCATTGGAATCTAAAACTGGTCTCACCGCAGTGGTTCAAATCATAGAGTTAGAGTTTCAGTCCTCTTGTACATAGGTCGGCATTGTGCCTTTTGTATTAAATTCGGATGCAATTTCTGTGTTTCATCGTCAATAAGATGGTCCAAGGGATACAGTAAACCTGAAGTTAAGCATCGGAATCTAAAACTGGACTCACAGGAGGGGTTCAAAATCATAGAAAGTTAGAGTACCAGTCCTCTTGTACTTAGGTCGGCATTGTGCCTTTTTTATTAATTTCGGATGCAATTTCTGTGTTTCATCGTCAATAAGAACGTCCAAGGGATACAGTAAACCTGACGTGAAGCATCGGAAACTGAAACTGGACTCACAGCAGAGGTTCACATCATAGAAAGTTAGAGTTTCAGTCCTCTTGTACTTAAGTCGTCATTGTGCCTTTTGTATTAAATTCGGATGCAATTTCTGTGTTTCATCGTCAATAAGACGATCCAAGGGATGCAGTAGACCTGAAGTGAAGCGTCGGAAACTAAAACTGGACTCACAGCAGAGGTTCAAATCATAGTAAGTTAGAGTTTCAGTCCTCTTGTACTTAAGTCGGCATTGTGCCTTTTGTATTAAATTCGTATGCAATTTCTGTGTTTCATCGTCAATAAGAAGGTCCAAGTTATACAGTAAACCAGAAGTTAACCACCGGAATCTAAAACTGGACTCACAGGAGGGGTTCAAATCATTGAAAGTTAGAGTATTAGTCCTCTTGTACTTTAGTCGGCATTGCGCCTTTTGTATTAAATTCGGATCCAATTTCTGTGATGCATCGTCAATAAGAAGGTCCAAGGGATACAGTAAAATCTGAAGTTAAGCATCGGAATCTAAAACTGGTCTCACAGCAGTGGTGCAAATCATAGAAAGTTAGAGTTTCAGTCCTCTTGTACTTAAGTCGGCATTGTGCCTTTTGTATTAAATTCGGATGCAATTTCTGTGTTTCATCGTCAATAAGAAGGTCCAAGGGATACAGTAAACCTGAAGTTAAGCATCGGAATCTAAAACTGGACTCACAGGAGGGGTTCAAATCATAGAAAGTTAGGGTTTCAGTCCTCTTGTACTTAAGTCGGCATTGCGCCTTTTGTATTAAATTCGGATGCAATTTCTGTGTTTCATCGTCAATAAGAACGTCCAAGGGATGCAGTAAACCTGAAGTTAAGCATCGGAATCTAAAACTGGACTCACAGGAGGGGTTCAAAGCATAGAAAGATAGAGTACCAGTCCTCTTGTACTGAAGTCGGCATTCTGCCTTTTTTAATAATTTCGTATGCAATTTCTGTGTCTCATCGTCAATAAGAAGGTCCAAGGGATACAGTAAACCTGACGTGAAGCATCGGAAACCAAAACTGGACTCACAGCAGAGGTTCAAATCATAGAAAGTTAGAGTATCAGTCCTCTTGTACTTAAGTCGGCATTGTGCCTTTTGTATTAAATTCGGATGCAATTTCTGTGTTTCATCGTCAATAAGAAGGTCCAAGGGAAACAGTAAACCTGAAGTAAAGCATCGGAAACTAAAACTGGCCTCACAGAAGAGGTTCAAATCACAGAAAGTTAGAGTATCAGTCCTCTTGTACTTAAGTCGGCATTGTGCCTTTTTTATAAAATTCGGATGCAATTTCTGTATTCATCGTCAATAAGAAGGTCCAAGGGATACAGTAAACCTGAAGTTAAGCATCGGAAACTAAAACTGGACTCACAGGAGAGGTTCAAATCATAGAAAGTTAGAGTTTCAGTCCTCTTGTACGTAAGTCGGCATTGTGCCTTTTGTATTAAATTCGGAATGCACATTCTGTGTTTCATCGTCAATAAGAAGGTCCAAGGGATACAGTAAACCTGAAGTGAAGCATCGGAAACTAAAACTGGTCTCACAGCAGAGGTTCAAATCATAGAAAGTTAGAGTTTCAGTCCTCATGTACTTAAGTCGGCATTGTGCCTTTTGTATTAAATTCGGATGCAATTTCTGTGTTTCATTGTCAATAAGAGGGTCCAAGGGATACAGTAAACCCGAAGTGAAGCATCGGAATCTAAAACTGGACTCACAGGAGAGGTTCAAATCATAGAAAGTTAGAGTATCAGTCCTCTTTTACTTAAGTCGGCATTGTGCCTTTTGTATTAAATTCGGATGCAATTTCTGTGTTTCATCGTCAATAAGAAGGTCCAAGGGATACAGTAAACCAGAGGTTAAGCATCGGAATCTAAAACTGGACTCACAGGAGGGGTTCAAGTCATAGAAAGTTAGAGTATCAGTCCTCTTGTACTTAAGTCGGCATTGTGCCTTTTTTATTAAATTCGGATGCAATTTCTGTGTTTCATCGTCAATAAGAAGGTCCAAGGGATACAGTAAACCTGAAGTGAAGCATCGGAAACTATAACTGGACTCACAGGAGGGGTTCAAATCATAGAAAGTTAGAGTATCTGTCCTCTTGTACTTATGTTGGCATTGTGCCTTTTTTATTAAACTCGCATGCAATTTCTGTGTCTCATCGTCAATAGGAAGGTCCAAGGGATACAGTAAACCTGAAGTTAAGCATCGGAAACTAAAACTAAACCCACAGCAGAGGTTTAAATCATAGAAAGTTAGAGTTTCAGTCCTCTTGTACTTAAGTCGGCATTGTGCATTTTGTATTAAATTCGGATGCAATTTCTGTGTTTCATCGTCAATAACAAGGTCCAAGGGATACAGTAAACCTGAAGTGAACCATCGGAAACTAAAACTGGACTCACAGCAGAGGTTCAAATCATAGAAAGTTAGAGTTTCAGTACTCTTGTACTTAAGTCGGCATTGTGCCTTTTGTATTAAATTCGGATGCAATTTCTGTGTTTCATCGTCAATAAGAAGGTCCAAGGGATACAGTAAACCAGAAGTTAAGCATCGGAATCTAAAACTGGACTCACAGGAGGGGTTCAAATCATAGAAAGTTAGAGTATCAGTCCTCTTGTATTTAAGTCGGCATTGTGCCTTCTGTATTAAATTCGGATGCAATTTCTGTGTTTCATCGTCTATAAGGAAGTCCAAGTGATACAGTAAACCTAAAGTGAAGCATCGGAATCTAAAACTGGACTCACAGGAGAGGTTCAAATCATAGAAAGTTAGAGTATCAGTCCTCTTGTACTTAAGTCGGCATTGTGCCTTTTCTATTAAATTCGGATGCAATTTCTGTGTTTCATCGTCAATAAGAAGGTCCAAGGGATACAGTAAACCAGAAGTTAAGCATCGGAATCTAAAACTGGACTCACAGGAGGGGTTCAAATCATAGAAAGTTAGAGTATCAGTCCTCTTGTACTTAAGTCGGCATTGTGCCTTTTTTATTAAATTCAGATGCAATTTCTGTGTTTCATCGTCAATAAGAAGGTCCAAGGGATACAGTAAACCTGAAGTTAAGCATCGGAATCTAAAACTGGACTCACAGGAGAGGTTCAAATCATAGAAAGTTAGAGTATCAGTCCTCTTGTACTTATGTCAGCATTGTGCCTTTTATATTAAATTCGGATGCAATTTCTGTGTTTCATCGTCAATAAGAAGGTCCAAGGGATTCAGTAAACCTGAAGTGAAGCATCGGAAACTAAAACTGGACTCACAGCAGTGGTTCAAATCATAGAAAGTTAGAGTATCAGTCCTCTTGTACTTAAGTCGGCATTGTGCCTTTTGTATCAAATTCGGATGCAATTTCTGTGTTTCATCGTCAATAAGAAGGTCCAAGGGATACAGTAAACCTAAAGTGAAGCATCGGAAACTTAAACTGGACTCACAGCAGAGGATCAAATCATAGAAAGTAACAGTTTCAGTCCTCTTCTACTTAAGTCGGCATTGTGCCTTTTGTATTAACTTCAGATGCAATTTCTATGTTTCATCGTCACTAAGAATGTCCAAGGGATACAGTACACCTGAAGTGAAGCATCGGAAACTAAAACTGGACTCACAGCAGAGGTTCAAATCATAGAAAGTTAGAGTTTCAGTCCTCTTGTACTTAAGTCGGCATTGTGCCTTTTGTATTAAATTCGGATGCAATTTCTGTGTTTCATCGTCAATAAGAGGGTCCAAGGGATACAGTAAACCTGAAGTGAAGCATCGGAATCTAAAACTGGACTCACAGGAGAGGTTCAAATCATCGAAAGTTAGAGTATCAGTAATCTTGTACTTAAGTCGGCATTGTGCCTTTTGAATTAAATTCGGATGCAATTTCTGTGTTTCATCGTCAATAAGAAGGTCCAAGGGATACAGTAAACCTGAGGTTAAGCATCGGAATCTAAAACTGGACTCACAGGAGGGGTTCAAATCATAGAAAGTTAGAGTATCTGTCCTCTTGTACTTATGTCGGCATTGTGCCTTTTTATGAAAGTCAGATGCAATTTCTGTTTTTCATCGTCAATAAGAAGGTCCCAGGGATACAGTAAACCTAAAGTGAAGCATCGGAAACTAAAACTGGCCTCACAGCAGAGGGTCAAATCATAAAAAAGGTAGAGTTTCAGTCCTCTTGTACTTAAGTCGGCATTGTGCCTTTTTTATTAAATTCGGATGCAATTTCTGTGTTTCATAGTCAATAAGAAGGTCCAAGGGACACAGTAAACCTGAAGTGAAGCATCGGAAACTAAAACTGGACTAACAGCAGAGGTTCAAATCATAGAAAGTTAGAGTTTCATTCCTCTTGTACTTAAGTCGGCATTGTGCCTTTTGTATTAAATTCGGATGCTATTTCTGTGTTTCATCGTCAATAAGAAGGTCCAAGGGATACAGTAAACCTGAAGTGAAGCATCGCAAACTAAAACTGGACTCACAGCACAGGTTCAAATCATAGAAAGTTAGAGTTTCAGTCCTCTTGTACGTAAGTCGGCACTGTGCCTTTTGTATTAAATTCGAATGCAATTTCTGTGTTTCATCGTCAATAAGATGGTCCAAGGGATACAGTAAACCTTAAGTGAAGCATCGGAAACTAAAACTGGACTCACAGCAGAGGTTCAAATCATAGAAAGTTAGAGATTCAGTCCTCTTGCACTTAAGTCGGCATTGTGCCTTTTGTATTAAATTCGGATGCAATTTCTGTGTTTCATCGTCTATAAGAAAGTCCAAGGGATACAGTAAACCTGAAGTTAAGCATCGGAATCTAAAACTGGACTCACAGCAGAGGTTCAAATCATAGAAAGTTAGAGTTTCAGTCCTCTTGTACTTAAGTCGGCATTGTGCCTTTTGTATTAAATTCGGATGCAAATTCTGTGTTTCATCGTCAATAAGAAGGTCCAAGGGATACAGTAAACCTGAAGTTAAGCATCGGAATCTAAAACTGGACTCACAGGAGGGGTTCAAATCATAGAAAGTTAGAGTATCAGTCCTCTTGTACTTAAGTCGGCATTGTGCGTTTTTTATTAATTTCGGATGCAATTTCTGTGTTTCATCGTCAATAAGAGGGTCCAAGGGATACAGTAAACCTGAAGTGAAGCATCGGAAACTATAACTGGACTCACAGGAGGGGTTCAAATCATAGAAAGTTAGAGTATCTGTCCTCTTGTACTTATGTTGGCATTGTGCCTTTTTTATTAAACTCGCATGCAATTTCTGTGTCTCATCGTCAATAGGAAGGTCCAAGGGATACAGTAAACCTGAAGTTAAGCATCGGAAACTAAAACTAAACCCACAGCAGAGGTTTAAATCATAGAAAGTTAGAGTTTCAGTCCTCTTGTACTTAAGTCGGCATTGTGCATTTTGTAATAAATTCGGATGCAATTTCTGTGTTTCATCGTCAATAACAAGGTCCAAGGGATACAGTAAACCTGAAGTGAACCATCGGAAACTAAAACTGGACTCACAGCAGAGGTTCAAATCATAGAAAGTTAGAGTTTCAGTACTCTTGTACTTAAGTCGGCATTGTGCCTTTTGTATTAAATTCGGATGCAATTTCTGTGTTTCATCGTCAATAAGAAGGTCCAAGGGATACAGTAAACCAGAAGTTAAGCATCGGAATCTAAAACTGGACTCACAGGAGGGGTTCAAATCATAGAAAGTTAGAGTATCAGTCCTCTTGTATTTAAGTCGGCATTGTTCCTTCTGTATTAAATTCGGATGCAATTTCTGTGTTTCATCGTCTATAAGGAAGTCCAAGTGATACAGTAAACCTAAAGTGAAGCATCGGAATCTAAAACTGGACTCACAGGAGAGGTTCAAATCATAGAAAGTTAGAGTATCAGTCCTCTTGTACTTAAGTCGGCATTGTGCCTTTTCTATTAAATTCGGATGCAATTTCTGTGTTTCATCGTCAATAAGAAGGTCCAAGGGATACAGTAAACCAGAAGTTAAGCATCGGAATCTAAAACTGGACTCACAGGAGGGGTTCAAATCATAGAAAGTTAGAGTATCAGTCCTCTAGTACTTAAGTCGGCATTGTGCCTTTTTTATTAAATTCAGATGCAATTTCTGTGTTTCATCGTCAATAAGAAGGTCCAAGGGATACAGTAAACCTGAAGTTAAGCATCGGAATCTAAAACTGGACTCACAGGAGAGGTTCAAATCATAGAAAGTTAGAGTATCAGTCCTCTTGTACTTATGTCAGCATTGTGCCTTTTATATTAAATTCGGATGCAATTTCTGTGTTTCATCGTCAATAAGAAGGTCCAAGGGATTCAGTAAACCTGAAGTGAAGCATCGGAAACTAAAACTGGACTCACAGCAGTGGTTCAAATCATAGAAAGTTAGAGTATCAGTCCTCTTGTACTTAAGTCGGCATTGTGCCTTTTGTATCAAATTCGGATGCAATTTCTGTGTTTCATCGTCAATAAGAAGGTCCAAGGGATACAGTAAACCTAAAGTGAAGCATCGGAAACTTAAACTGGACTCACAGCAGAGGATCAAATCATAGAAAGTAACAGTTTCAGTCCTCTTCTACTTAAGTCGGCATTGTGCCTTTTGTATTAACTTCAGATGCAATTTCTATGTTTCATCGTCACTAAGAATGTCCAAGGGATACAGTACACCTGAAGTGAAGCATCGGAAACTAAAACTGGACTCACAGCAGAGGTTCAAATCATAGAAAGTTAGAGTTTCAGTCCTCTTGTACTTAAGTCGGCATTGTGCCTTTTGTATTAAATTCGGATGCAATTTCTGTGTTTCATCGTCAATAAGAGGGTCCAAGGGATACAGTAAACCTGAAGTGAAGCATCGGAATCTAAAACTGGACTCACAGGAGAGGTTCAAATCATCGAAAGTTAGAGTATCAGTAATCTCGTACTTAAGTCGGCATTGTGCCTTTTGAATTAAATTCGGATGCAATTTCTGTGTTTCATCGTCAATAAGAAGGTCCAAGGGATACAGTAAACCTGAGGTTAAGCATCGGAATCTAAAACTGGACTCACAGGAGGGGTTCAAATCATAGAAAGTTAGAGTATCTGTCCTCCTGTACTTATGTCGGCATTGTGCCTTTTTATGAAAGTCAGATGCAATTTCTGTTTTTCATCGTCAATAAGAAGGTCCCAGGGATACAGTAAACCTAAAGTGAAGCATCGGAAACTAAAACTGGCCTCACAGCAGAGGGTCAAATCATAAAAAAGGTAGAGTTTCAGTCCTCTTGTACTTAAGTCGGCATTGTGCCTTTTTTATTAAATTCGGATGCAATTTCTGTGTTTCATAGTCAATAAGAAGGTCCAAGGGACACAGTAAACCTGAAGTGAAGCATCGGAAACTAAAACTGGACTAACAGCAGAGGTTCAAATCATAGAAAGTTAGAGTTTCATTCCTCTTGTACTTAAGTCGGCATTGTGCCTTTTGTATTAAATTCGGATGCTATTTCTGTGTTTCATCGTCAATAAGAAGGTCCAAGGGATACAGTAAACCTGAAGTGAAGCATCGCAAACTAAAACTGGACTCACAGCACAGGTTCAAATCATAGAAAGTTAGAGTTTCAGTCCTCTTGTACGTAAGTCGGCACTGTGCCTTTTGTATTAAATTCGAATGCAATTTCTGTGTTTCATCGTCAATAAGATGGTCCAAGGGATACAGTAAACCTTAAGTGAAGCATCGGAAACTAAAACTGGACTCACAGCAGAGGTTCAAATCATAGAAAGTTAGAGATTCAGTCCTCTTGCACTTAAGTCGGCATTGTGCCTTTTGTATTAAATTCGGATGCAATTTCTGTGTTTCATCGTCTATAAGAAAGTCCAAGGGATACAGTAAACCTGAAGTTAAGCATCGGAATCTAAAACTGGACTCACAGCAGAGGTTCAAATCATAGAAAGTTAGAGTTTCAGTCCTCTTGTACTTAAGTCGGCATTGTGCCTTTTGTATTAAATTCGGATGCAAATTCTGTGTTTCATCGTCAATAAGAAGGTCCAAGGGATACAGTAAACCTGAAGTTAAGCATCGGAATCTAAAACTGGACTCACAGGAGGGGTTCAAATCATAGAAAGGTAGAGTTTCAGTCCTCTTGTACTTAAGTCGGCATTGTGCCTTTTTTATTAAATTCGGATGCAATTTCTGTGTTTCATAGTCAATAAGAAGGTCCAAGGGATACAGTATACCTGAAGTGAAGCATCGGAAACTGAAACTGGACTCACAGCAGAGGTTCAAATCATAGAAAGTTAGAGTTTCAGTCCTCTTGTACTTAAGTCGGCATTGTGCCTTTTGTATTAAATTCGGATGCAATGCTGTGTTTCATCGTCAATAAGAGGGTCCAAGGGATACAGTAAACCTAAAGTGAAGCATCGGAATCTAAAACTGGACTCACAGGAGAGGTTCAAATCATCGAAAGTTAGAGTATCAGTCCTCTTGTACTTAAGTCGGCATTGTTCCTTTTGTATTAAATTCGGATGAAATTTCTGTGTTTCATCGTCAATAAGAAGGTCCAAGGGACACAGTTAACCTGAAGTGAAGTATCGGATACTAAAACTGAACTCACAGCAGAGGTTCAAATCATAGAAAGTTAGAGTTTCAGTCCTCTTGTACTTAAGTCGGCATTGTGACTTTTGTATTAAATTCGGATGCAATTTCTGTGTTTCATCGTCAATAAGAAGGTCCAAGGGATACAGTCAACCTGAAGTTAAGCATCGGAAACTAAAACTGGACTCACAGCAGAGATTCAAATCATAGAAAGTTAGAGTTTCAGTCCTCTTGTACGTAAGTCGGCATTGTGCCTTTTGTATTAAATTCGAATGCAATTTCTGTGTTTCATTGTCAATAAGAAGGTCCAAGGGATACAGTAAACCAGAAGTTAAGCATCGGAATCTAAAACTGGACTCACAGGAGGGGTTCAAATCATAGAAAGTTAGAGTATCAGTCCTCTTGTACTTAAGTCGGCATTGTGCCTTTTTTATTAAATTCGGATGCAATTTCTGTGTTTCATCGTCAGTAAGAAGGTCCAAGGGATACAGTAAACCTGAAGTGAAGCATCGGAAACTAAAACTGAACTCACAGGAGGAGTTCAAATCATAGAAAGTTAGAGTATCAGTCCTCTTGTACTTAAGTCGGCATTGTGCCTTTTTTATTAAATTCGGATGCAATTTCTGTGTTTCATCGTCAGTAAGAAGGTCCAAGGGATACAGTAAACCTGAAGTGAAGCATCGGAAACTAAAACTGGACTCACAGCAGAGGTTCAAATCATAGAAAGTTAGAATATCAGTCCTCTTGTACTTAAGTCGGCATTGTGCCTTTTGTATCAAATTCGGATGTAATTTATGTGTTCCATCGTCAATAAGAAGGTCCAAGGGATACAGTAAACCTAAAGTGAAGCATCGGAAACTTAAACTGGACTCACAGCAGAGGATCAAATCATAGAAAGTTACAGTTTCAGTCCTCTTCTACTTAAGTCGGCATTGTGCCTTTTGTACTAACTTCGGATGCAATTTCTATATTTCATCGTCAATAAGAAGCTCCGAGGGATACAGTACACCTGAAGTGAAGCATCGGAAACTAAAACTGGACTCACAGCAGAGGTTCAAATCATAGAAACTTAGAGTTTCAGTCCTCTTGTACTTAAGTCGGCATTGTGCCTTTTGTATTAAATTCGGATGCAATTTCTGTGTTTCATCGTCAATAAGAGGGTCCAAGGGGTACAGTAAACCTGAAGTGAAGCATCGGAATCTAAAACTGGACTCACAGGAGAGGTTCAAATCATCGAAAGTTAGAGTATCAGTCCTCTTGTACTTAAGTCGGCATTGTGCCTTTTGAATTAAATTCGGATGCAATTTCTGTGTTTCATCGTCAATAATGAGGTCCAAGGGATACAGTAAACCTGAAGTTAAGCATCGGAATCCAAAACTGGACTCACAGGAGGGGTTCAAATCATAGAAAGTTAGAGTATCTGTCCTCTTGTACTTAAGTCGGCATTGTGCCTTTTTAATTAAAGTCAGATGCAATTTCTGTTTTTCATCGTCAACAAGAAGGTCCCAGGGATACAGTAAACCTGAAGTGAAGCATCGGAATCTAAAACTGGACTCACAGGAGGGGTTCAAATCATAGAAAGTTAGAGTATCAGTCCTCTTGTACTTAAGTCGGCATTGTGCCTTTTATATTAAATTCGGATGCAATTTCTGTGTTTCATCGTCAATAAGAAGGTCCAAGGGATACAGTAAACCTGAGGTGAAGCATCGGAAACTAAAACTGGACTCACAGCAGAGGTTCAAATCATAGAAAGTTAGAGTATCAGTGCTCTTGTACTTAAGTCGGCATTGTGCCTTTTGTATTAAATTCGGATGCAATTTCTGTGTTTCATCGTCAATAAGAAGGTCCAAGGGATACAGTAAACCTGAAGTGAAGCATCGGAAACTTAAACTGGACTCACAGCAGAGATTCAAATCATAGAAAGTTACAGTTTCAGTCCTCTTGTACTTAAGTCGGCATTGTGCCTTTTGTATTAAATTCGGATGCAATTTCTGTGTTTTATCGTCAATAAGACGATCCAAGGGATACAGTAAACCTGAAGTGAAGCGTCGGAAACTAAAACTGGACTCAAAGCAGAGGTTCAAATCATAGAAAGTTAGAGTTTCAGTCCTCTTGTACTTAAGTCGGCATTGTGCCTTTTGTATTAAATTCGGATGCAATTTCTGTCATTCATCGTCAATAAGAAGCTCCAAGTGATACAGTAAACCAGAAGTTAACCACCGGAATCTAAAACTGGACTCACAGGAGGGGTTCAAATCATTGAAAGTTAGAGTATTAGTCCTCTTGTACTTTAGTCGGCATTGTGCTTTTTGTGTTAAATTCGGATCCAATTTCTGTGATGCATCGTCAATAAGAAGGTCCAAGGGATACAGTAAATCTGAAGTTAAGCATCGGAATCTAAAACTGGTGTTACAGCAGTGGTTCAAATCATAGAAAGTTAGAGTTTCAGTCCTCTTGTACTTAAGTCGGCATTGTGCCTTTTGTATTAAATTCGGATGCAATTTCTGTGTTTCATCGTCAATAAGAAGGTCCAAGGGATACAGTAAACCTGAAGTTAAGCATCGGAATCTAAAACTGGACTCACAGGAGGGGTTCAAATCATAGAAAGTTAGAGTACGAGTCCTCTTGTACTTAGGTCGGCATTGTGCCTTTTGTATTAAATTCGGAAGCAATTTCTGTGTTTCATCGTCAATAAGAAGGTCCAAGGGATACAGTAAACCTGAAGTTAAGCATCGGAATCTAACACTGGACTCACAGGTGGGGTTCAAATCATAGAAAGATAGAGTACCAGTCCTCTTGTACTTAAGTCGGCATTGTGCCTTTTTTATTAATTTCGGATGCAATTTCTGTGTTTCATCGTCAATAAGAAGGTCCAAGGGATACAGTAAACCTGACGTGAAGCATCGGAAACTAAAACTGGACTCACAGCAGAGGTTCAAATCATAGAAAGTTAGAGTATCAGTCCTCTTGTACTTAAGTCGGCATTGTGCCTTTTGTATTAAATTCGGATGCAATTTCTGTGTTTCATCGTCAATAAGAAGGTCCAAGGGAAACAGTAAACCTGAAGTAAAGCATCGGAAACTAAAACTGGCCTCACAGCAGAGGTTCAAATCATAGAAAGATAGAGTATCAGTCCTCTTGTACTTAAGTCGGCATTGTGCTTTTTTATAAAATTCGGATTCAATTTCTGTGTTTCATCGTCAATAAGAAGGTCCAAGGGATACAGTGAACCTGAAGTTAAGCCACGGAATCTAAAACTGGTCTCACAGCAGTGGTTCAAATCATAGAAAGTGGGAGTTTTAGTCTTCTTGTACTTAAGTCGGCATTGTGCCTTTTGTATTAAATTCGGATGCAATTTCTGTGTTTCATCGTCAATAAGAAGGTCCAAGGGATACAGTAAACCTGAAATTAAGTATCGGAATCTAAAACTGGACTCACAGGAGGGGTTCAAATCACAGAAAGTTAGAGTACCAGTCCTCTTGTACTTAGGTCGGCATTGTGCCTTTTGTATCAAATTCGGATGCAATTTCTGTGTTTCATCGTCAATAAGAAGGTCCAAGGGATACAGTAAACCTAAAGTGAAGCATCGGAAACTTAAACTGGACTCACAGCAGAGGATCAAATCATAGAAAGTAACAGTTTCAGTCCTCTTCTACTTAAGTCGGCATTGTGCCTTTTGTATTAACTTCAGATGCAATTTCTATGTTTCATCGTCACTAAGAATGTCCAAGGGATACAGTACACCTGAAGTGAAGCATCGGAAACTTAAACTGGACTCACAGCAGAGGATCAAATCATAGAAAGTAACAGTTTCAGTCCTCTTCTACTTAAGTCGGCATTGTGCCTTTTGTATTAACTTCAGATGCAATTTCTATGTTTCATCGTCACTAAGAATGTCCAAGGGATACAGTACACCTGAAGTGAAGCATCGGAAACTAAAACTGGACTCACAGCAGAGGTTTAAATCATAGAAAGTTAGAGTTTCAGTCCTCTTGTACTTAAGTCGGCATTGTGCCTTTTGTATTAAATTCGGATGCAATTTCTGTGTTTCATCGTCAATAAGAGGGTCCAAGGGATACAGTAAACCTGAAGTGAAGCATCGGAATCTAAAACTGGACTCACAGGAGAGGTTCAAATCATCGAAAGTTAGAGTATCAGTAATCTTGTACTTAAGTCGGCATTGTGCCTTTTGAATTAAATTCGGATGCAATTTCTGTGTTTCATCGTCAATAAGAAGGTCCAAGGGATACAGTAAACCTGAGGTTAAGCATCGGAATCTAAAACTGGACTCACAGGAGGGGTTCAAATCATAGAAAGTTAGAGTATCTGTCCTCTTGTACTTATGTCGGCATTGTGCCTTTTTATGAAAGTCAGATGCAATTTCTGTCTTTCATCGTCAATAAGAAGGTCCCAGGGATACAGTAAACCTAAAGTGAAGCATCGGAAACTAAAACTGGCCTCACAGCAGAGGGTCAAATCATAAAAAAGGTAGAGTTTCAGTCCTCTTGTACTTAAGTCGGCATTGTGCCTTTTTTATTAAATTCGGATGCAATTTCTGTGTTTCATAGTCAATAAGAAGGTCCAAGGGACACAGTAAACCTGAAGTGAAGCATCGGAAACTAAAACTGGACTAACAGCAGAGGTTCAAATCATAGAAAGTTAGAGTTTCATTCCTCTTGTACTTAAGTCGGCATTGTGCCTTTTGTATTAAATTCGGATGCTATTTCTGTGTTTCATCGTCAATAAGAAGGTCCAAGGGATACAGTAAACCTGAAGTGAAGCATCGCAAACTAAAACTGGACTCACAGCACAGGTTCAAATCATAGAAAGTTAGAGTTTCAGTCCTCTTGTACGTAAGTCGGCACTGTGCCTTTTGTATTAAATTCGAATGCAATTTCTGTGTTTCATCGTCAATAAGATGGTCCAAGGGATACAGTAAACCTTAAGTGAAGCATCGGAAACTAAAACTGGACTCACAGCAGAGGTTCAAATCATAGAAAGTTAGAGATTCAGTTCTCTTGCACTTAAGTCGGCATTGTGCCTTTTGTATTAAATTCGGATGCAATTTCTGTGTTTCATCGTCTATAAGAAAGTCCAAGGGATACAGTAAACCTGAAGTTAAGCATCGGAATCTAAAACTGGACTCACAGCAGAGGTTCAAATCATAGAAAGTTAGAGTTTCAGTCCTCTTGTACTTAAGTCGGCATTGTGCCTTTTGTATTAAATTCGGATGCAAATTCTGTGTTTCATCGTCAATAAGAAGGTCCAAGGGATACAGTAAACCTGAAGTGAAGCATCGGAAACTAAAACTGGCCTCACAGCAGAGGGTCAAATCATAAAAAAGGTAGAGTTTCAGTCCTCTTGTACTTAAGTCGGCATTGTGCCTTTTGTATTAAATTCGGATGCAAATTCTGTGTTTCATCGTCAATAAGAAGGTCCCAGTGATACAGTAAACCTGAAGTGAAGCATCGGAAACTAAAACTGGCCTCACAGCAGAGGGTCAAATCATAAAAAAGGTAGAGTTTCAGTCCTCTTGTACTTAAGTCGGCATTGTGCCTTTTTTATTAAATTCGGATGCAATTTCTGTGTTTCATCGTCAATAAGAAGGTCCAAGGGACACAGTTAACCTGAAGTGAAGTATCGGATACTAAAACTGAACTCACAGCAGAGGTTCAAATCATAGAAAGTTAGAGTTTCAGTCCTCTTGTACTTAAGTCGGCATTGTGACTTTTGTATTAAATTCGGATGCAAATTCTGTGTTTCATCGTCAATAAGAAGGTCCAAGGGATACAGTAAACCTGAAGTTAAGCATCGGAATCTAAAACTGGACTCACAGGAGGGGTTCAAATCATAGAAAGTTAGAGTATCAGTCCTCTTGTACTTAAGTCGGCATTGTGCGTTTTTTATTAATTTCGGATGCAATTTCTGTGTTTCATCGTCAATAAGAGGGTCCAAGGGATACAGTAAACCTGAAGTGAAGCATCGGAAACTAAAACTGGACTCACAGCAGAGTTTCAAATCATAGAAAGTTAGAGTTTCAGTCCTCTTCTACTCAAGTCGGCATTGTGCCTTTTGTATTAACTTCGGATGCAATTTCTATGTTTCATCGTTAATAAGAAGGTCCAAGGGATACAGTATACCTGAAGTGAAGCATCGGAAACTAAAACTGGACTCACAGCAGAGGTTCAAATCATAGAAAGTTAGAGTTTCAGTCCTCTTGTACTTAAGTCGGCATTGTGCCTTTTGTATTAAATTCGGATGCAATGCTGTGTTTCATCGTCAATAAGAGGGTCCAAGGGATACAGTAAACCTAAAGTGAAGCATCGGAATCTAAAACTGGACTCACAGGAGAGGTTCAAATCATCGAAAGTTAGAGTATCAGTCCTCTTGTACTTAAGTCGGCATTGTTCCTTTTGTATTTAATTCGGATGAAATTTCTGTGTTTCATCGTCAATAAGAAGGTCCAAGGGACACAGTTAACCTGAAGTGAAGTATCGGATACTAAAACTGAACTCACAGCAGAGGTTCAAATCATAGAAAGTTAGAGTTTCAGTCCTCTTGTACTTAAGTCGGCATTGTGACTTTTGTATTAAATTCGGATGCAATTTCTGTGTTTCATCGTCAATAAGGAGGTCCAAGGGATACAGTAAACCTGAAGTTAAGCATCGGAATCCAAAACTGGACTCACAGGAGGGGTTCAAATCATAGAAAGTTAGAGTATCTGTCCTCTTGTACTTAAGTCGGCATTGTGCCTTTTTAATTAAAGTCAGATGCAATTTCTGTTTTTCATCGTCAACAAGAAGGTCCCAGGGATACAGTAAACCTGAAGTGAAGCATCGGAATCTAAAACTGGACTCACAGGAGGGGTTCAAATCATAGAAAGTTAGAGTATCAGTCCTCTTGTACTTAAGTCGGCATTGTGCCTTTTATATTAAATTCGGATGCAATTTCTGTGTTTCATCGTCAATAAGAAGGTCCAAGGGATACAGTAAACCTGAGGTGAAGCATCGGAAACTAAAACTGGACTCACAGCAGAGGTTCAAATCATAGAAAGTTAGAGTATCAGTGCTCTTGTACTTAAGTCGGCATTGTGCCTTTTGTATTAAATTCGGATGCAATTTCTGTGTTTCATCGTCAATAAGAAGGTCCAAGGGATACAGTAAACCTGAGGTTAAGCATCGGAATCTAAAACTGGACTCACAGGAGGGGTTCAAATCATAGAAAGTTAGAGTATCTGTCCTCTTGTACTTATGTCGGCATTGTGCCTTTTTATGAAAGTCAGATGCAATTTCTGTCTTTCATCGTCAATAAGAAGGTCCCAGGGATACAGTAAACCTAAAGTGAAGCATCGGAAACTAAAACTGGCCTCACAGCAGAGGGTCAAATCATAAAAAAGGTAGAGTTTCAGTCCTCTTGTACTTAAGTCGGCATTGTGCCTTTTTTATTAAATTCGGATGCAATTTCTGTGTTTCATAGTCAATAAGAAGGTCCAAGGGACACAGTAAACCTGAAGTGAAGCATCGGAAACTAAAACTGGACTAACAGCAGAGGTTCAAATCATAGAAAGTTAGAGTTTCATTCCTCTTGTACTTAAGTCGGCATTGTGCCTTTTGTATTAAATTCGGATGCTATTTCTGTGTTTCATCGTCAATAAGAAGGTCCAAGGGATACAGTAAACCTGAAGTGAAGCATCGCAAACTAAAACTGGACTCACAGCACAGGTTCAAATCATAGAAAGTTAGAGTTTCAGTCCTCTTGTACGTAAGTCGGCACTGTGCCTTTTGTATTAAATTCGAATGCAATTTCTGTGTTTCATCGTCAATAAGATGGTCCAAGGGATACAGTAAACCTTAAGTGAAGCATCGGAAACTAAAACTGGACTCACAGCAGAGGTTCAAATCATAGAAAGTTAGAGATTCAGTTCTCTTGCACTTAAGTCGGCATTGTGCCTTTTGTATTAAATTCGGATGCAATTTCTGTGTTTCATCGTCTATAAGAAAGTCCAAGGGATACAGTAAACCTGAAGTTAAGCATCGGAATCTAAAACTGGACTCACAGCAGAGGTTCAAATCATAGAAAGTTAGAGTTTCAGTCCTCTTGTACTTAAGTCGGCATTGTGCCTTTTGTATTAAATTCGGATGCAAATTCTGTGTTTCATCGTCAATAAGAAGGTCCAAGGGATACAGTAAACCTGAAGTGAAGCATCGGAAACTAAAACTGGCCTCACAGCAGAGGGTCAAATCATAAAAAAGGTAGAGTTTCAGTCCTCTTGTACTTAAGTCGGCATTGTGCCTTTTGTATTAAATTCGGATGCAAATTCTGTGTTTCATCGTCAATAAGAAGGTCCCAGTGATACAGTAAACCTGAAGTGAAGCATCGGAAACTAAAACTGGCCTCACAGCAGAGGGTCAAATCATAAAAAAGGTAGAGTTTCAGTCCTCTTGTACTTAAGTCGGCATTGTGCCTTTTTTATTAAATTCGGATGCAATTTCTGTGTTTCATCGTCAATAAGAAGGTCCAAGGGACACAGTTAACCTGAAGTGAAGTATCGGATACTAAAACTGAACTCACAGCAGAGGTTCAAATCATAGAAAGTTAGAGTTTCAGTCCTCTTGTACTTAAGTCGGCATTGTGACTTTTGTATTAAATTCGGATGCAAATTCTGTGTTTCATCGTCAATAAGAAGGTCCAAGGGATACAGTAAACCTGAAGTTAAGCATCGGAATCTAAAACTGGACTCACAGGAGGGGTTCAAATCATAGAAAGTTAGAGTATCAGTCCTCTTGTACTTAAGTCGGCATTGTGCGTTTTTTAATTAATTTCGGATGCAATTTCTGTGTTTCATCGTCAATAAGAGGGTCCAAGGGATACAGTAAACCTGAAGTGAAGCATCGGAAACTAAAACTGGACTCACAGCAGAGTTTCAAATCATAGAAAGTTAGAGTTTCAGTCCTCTTCTACTCAAGTCATCATTGTGCCTTTTGTATTAACTTCGGATGCAATTTCTATGTTTCATCGTTAATAAGAAGGTCCAAGGGATACAGTATACCTGAAGTGAAGCATCGGAAACTAAAACTGGACTCACAGCAGAGGTTCAAATCATAGAAAGTTAGAGTTTCAGTCCTCTTGTACTTAAGTCGGCATTGTGCCTTTTGTATTAAATTCGGATGCAATGCTGTGTTTCATCGTCAATAAGAGGGTCCAAGGGATACAGTAAACCTAAAGTATAGCATCGGAATCTAAAACTGGACTCACAGGAGAGGTTCAAATCATCGAAAGTTAGAGTATCAGTCCTCTTGTACTTAAGTCGGCATTGTTCCTTTTGTATTAAATTCGGATGAAATTTCTGTGTTTCATCGTCAATAAGAAGGTCCAAGGGACACAGTTAACCTGAAGTGAAGTATCGGATACTAAAACTGAACTCACAGCAGAGGTTCAAATCATAGAAAGTTAGAGTTTCAGTCCTCTTGTACTTAAGTCGGCATTGTGACTTTTGTATTAAATTCGGATGCAATTTCTGTGTTTCATCGTCAATAAGGAGGTCCAAGGGATACAGTAAACCTGAAGTTAAGCATCGGAATCCAAAACTGGACTCACAGGAGGGGTTCAAATCATAGAAAGTTAGAGTATCTGTCCTCTTGTACTTAAGTCGGCATTGTGCCTTTTTAATTAAAGTCAGATGCAATTTCTGTTTTTCATCGTCAACAAGAAGGTCCCAGGGATACAGTAAACCTGAAGTGAAGCATCGGAATCTAAAACTGGACTCACAGGAGGGGTTCAAATCATAGAAAGTTAGAGTATCAGTCCTCTTGTACTTAAGTCGGCATTGTGCCTTTTATATTAAATTCGGATGCAATTTCTGTGTTTCATCGTCAATAAGAAGGTCCAAGGGATACAGTAAACCTGAGGTGAAGCATCGGAAACTAAAACTGGACTCACAGCAGAGGTTCAAATCATAGAAAGTTAGAGTATCAGTGCTCTTGTACTTAAGTCGGCATTGTGCCTTTTGTATTAAATTCGGATGCAATTTCTGTGTTTCATCGTCAATAAGAAGGTCCAAGGGATACAGTAAACCTGAAGTGAAGCATCGGAAACTTAAACTGGACTCACAGCAGAGATTCAAATCATAGAAAGTTACAGTTTCAGTCCTCTTGTACTTAAGTCGGCATTGTGCCTTTTGTATTAAATTCGGATGCAATTTCTGTGTTTTATCGTCAATAAGACGATCCAAGGGATACAGTAAACCTGAAGTGAAGCGTCGGAAACTAAAACTGGACTCAAAGCAGAGGTTCAAATCATAGAAAGTTAGAGTTTCAGTCCTCTTGTACTTAAGTCGGCATTGTGCCTTTTGTATTAAATTCGGATGCAATTTCTGTCATTCATCGTCAATAAGAAGCTCCAAGTGATACAGTAAACCAGAAGTTAACCACCGGAATCTAAAACTGGACTCACAGGAGGGGTTCAAATCATTGAAAGTTAGAGTATTAGTCCTCTTGTACTTTAGTCGGCATTGTGCTTTTTGTGTTAAATTCGGATCCAATTTCTGTGATGCATCGTCAATAAGAAGGTCCAAGGGATACAGTAAATCTGAGGTTAAGCATCGGAATCTAAAACTGGTGTTACAGCAGTGGTTCAAATCATAGAAAGTTAGAGTTTCAGTCCTCTTGTACTTAAGTCGGCATTGTGCCTTTTGTATTAAATTCGGATGCAATTTCTGTGTTTCATCGTCAATAAGAAGGTCCAAGGGATACAGTAAACCTGAAGTTAAGCATCGGAATCTAAAACTGGACTCACAGGAGGGGTTCAAATCATAGAAAGTTAGAGTACGAGTCCTCTTGTACTTAGGTCGGCATTGTGCCTTTTGTATTAAATTCGGAAGCAATTTCTGTGTTTCATCGTCAATAAGAAGGTCCAAGGGATACAGTAAACCTGAAGTTAAGCATCGGAATCTAACACTGGACTCACAGGTGGGGTTCAAATCATAGAAAGATAGAGTACCAGTCCTCTTGTACTTAAGTCGGCATTGTGCCTTTTTTATTAATTTCGGATGCAATTTCTGTGTTTCATCGTCAATAAGAAGGTCCAAGGGATACAGTAAACCTGACGTGAAGCATCGGAAACTAAAACTGGACTCACAGCAGAGGTTCAAATCATAGAAAGTTAGAGTATCAGTCCTCTTGTACTTAAGTCGGCATTGTGCCTTTTGTATTAAATTCGGATGCAATTTCTGTGTTTCATCGTCAATAAGAAGGTCCAAGGGAAACAGTAAACCTGAAGTAAAGCATCGGAAACTAAAACTGGCCTCACAGCAGAGGTTCAAATCATAGAAAGATAGAGTATCAGTCCTCTTGTACTTAAGTCGGCATTGTGCTTTTTTATAAAATTCGGATTCAATTTCTGTGTTTCATCGTCAATAAGAAGGTCCAAGGGATACAGTGAACCTGAAGTTAAGCCACGGAATCTAAAACTGGTCTCACAGCAGTGGTTCAAATCATAGAAAGTTGGAGTTTTAGTCTTCTTGTACTTAAGTCGGCATTGTGCCTTTTGTATTAAATTCGGATGCAATTTCTGTGTTTCATCGTCAATAAGAAGGTCCAAGGGATACAGTAAACCTGAAATTAAGTATCGGAATCTAAAACTGGACTCACAGGAGGGGTTCAAATCACAGAAAGTTAGAGTACCAGTCCTCTTGTACTTAGGTCGGCATTGTGCCTTTTTTATTAATTTCGGATGCAATTTCTGTGTTTCATCGTCAATAAGAACGTCCAAGGGATACAGTAAACCTGACGTGAGCATCGGAAACTGGAACTGGACTCACAGCAGAGGTTCACATCATAGAAAGTTAGAGCTTCAGTCCTCTTGTACTTAAGTCGGGCATTGTGCCTTTTGTATTAAATTCGGATGCAATTTCTGTGTTTCATCGTCAATAAGAAGGTCCAAGGGATACAGTAAACCAGAAGGTAAGCACCGGAATCTAAAACTAGACTCACAGGAGGGGTTCAAATCATAGAAAGTTAGAGTATTAGTCCGCTTGTACTTTAGCCGGCATTGTGCCTTTTGTATTAAATTCGGTTCCAATTTCTGTGTTTCATCGTCAATAAGAAGGTCCAAGGGATACAGTAAATCTGAAGTTAAGCATCGGAATCTAAAACTGGTCTCACAGCAGTGGTTCAAATCATAGAAAGTTAGAGTTTCAGTCCTCGTACTTAAGTCGGCATTGTGCCTTTTGTATTAAATTCGGATGCAATTTCTGTGTTTCATCGTCAATAAGATGGTCCAAGGGATACAGTAAACCTGAAGTTAAGCATCGGAATCTAAAACTGGACTCACAGGAGGGGTTCAAATCATAGAAAGTTAGAGTACCAGTCCTCTTGTACCTAGGTCGGCATTGTGCCTTTTTTATTAATTTCGGATGCAATTTCTGTGTTTCATCGTCAATAAGAACGTCCAAGGGATACAGTAAACCTGACGTGAAGCATCGGAAACTGAAACTGGACTCACAGCAGAGGTTCACATCATAGAAAGTTAGAGTTTCAGTCCTCTTGTACTTAAGTCAGCATTGTGCCTTTTGTATTAAATTCGGATGCAATTTCATTGTTTCATCGTCAATAAGACGATCCAAGGGATACAGTAAACCTGAAGTGAAGCGTCGGAAAGTAAAACTGGACTCACAGCAGAGGTTCAAATCATAGTAAGTTAGATTTTCAGTCCTCTTGTACTTAAGTCGGCATTGTGCCTTTTGTATTAAATTCGGATGCAATTTCTGTGTTTCATCGTCAATAAGAAGGTCCAAGTTATACAGTAAACCAGAAGTTAACCACCGGAATCTAAAACTGGACTCACAGGAGGGGTTCATATCATTGAAAGTTAGAGTATTAGTCCTCTTGTACTTTAGTCGGCATTGCGCCTTTTGTATTAAATTCGGATCCAATTTCTGTGATGCATCGTCAATAAGAAGGTCCAAGGGATACAGTAAATCTGAAGTTAAACATCGGAATCTAAAACTGGTCTCACAGCAGTGGTTCAAATCATAGAAAGTTAGAGTTTCAGTCCTCTTGTACTTAAGTCGGCATTGTGCCTTTTGTATTAAATTCGGATGCAATTTCTGTGTTTCATCGTCAATAAGAAGGTCCAAGGGATACGGTAAACCTGAAGTTAAGCATCGGAATCTATAACTGGACTCACAGGAGGGGTTCAAATCATAGAAAGTTAGAGTACGAGTCCTCTTGTACTTAGGTCGGCATTGTGCCTTTTGTATTAAATTCGGATGCAATTTCTGTGTTTCATCGTCAATAAGAACGTCCAAGGGATACAGTAAACCTGACGTGAAGCATCGGAATCTAAAACTGGACTCACAGGAGGGGTTCAAATCATAGAAAGTTAGAGTACCAGTCCTCTTGTACTTAGGTCGGCATTGTGCCTTTTTTATTAATTTCGGATGCAATTTCTGTGTTTCATCGTCAATAAGAACGTCCAAGGGATACAGTAAACCTGACGTGAAGCATCGGAAACTGAAACTGGACTCACAGCAGAGGTTCACATCATAGAAAGTTAGAGTTTCAGTCCCTCTTGTACTTAAGTCGGCATTGTGCCTTTTGTATTAAATTCGGATGCAATTTCTGTGTTTCATCGTCAATAAGACGATCCAAGGGATACAGTAAACCTGAAGTGAAGCGTCGGAAACTAAAACTGGACTCACAGCAGAGGTTCAAATCATAGTAAGTTAGAGTTTCAGTCCTCTTGTACTTAAGTCGGCATTGTGCCTTTTGTATTAAATTCGGATGCAATTTCTGTGTTTCATCGTCAATAAGAAGGTCCAAGTTATACAGTAAACCAGAAGTTAACCACCGGAATCTAAAACTGGACTCACAGGAGGGGTTCAAATCATTGAAAGTTAGAGTATTAGTCCTCTTGTACTTTAGTCGGCATAGCGCCTTTTGTATTAAATTCGGATCCAATTTCTGTGATGCATCGTCAATAAGAAGGTCCAAGGGATACAGTAAATCTGAAGTTAAGCAACGGAATCTAAAACTGGTCTCACAGCAGTGGTGCAAATCATAGAAAGTTAGAGTTTCAGTCCTCTTGTACTTAAGTCGGCATTGTGCCTTTTGTATTAAATTCGGATGCAATTTCTGTGTTTCATCGTCAATAAGAAGGTCCAAGGGATACAGTAAACCTGAAGTTAAGCATCGGAATCTAAAACTGGACTCACAGGAGGGGTTCAAATCATAGAAAGTTAGGGTTTCAGTCCTCTTGTACTTAAGTCGGCATTGCGCCTTTTGTATTAAATTCGGATGCAATTTCTGTGTTTCATCGTCAATAAGAACGTCCAAGGGATACAGTAAACCTGAAGTTAAGCATCGGAATCTAAAACTGGACTCACAGGAGGGGTTCAAAGCATAGAAAGATAGAGTACCAGTCTCTTGTACTTAAGTCGGCATTCTGCCTTTTTTAATAATTTCGTATGCAATTTCTGTGTCTCATCGTCAATAAGAAGGTCCAAGGGATACAGTAAACCTGACGTGAAGCATCGGAAACCAAAACTGGACTCACAGCAGAGGTTCAAATCATAGAAAGTTAGAGTATCAGTCCTCTTGTACTTAAGTCGGCATTGTGCCTTTTGTATTAAATTCGGATGCAATTTCTGTGTTTCATCGTCAATAAGAAGGTCCAAGGGAAACAGTAAACCTGAAGTAAAGCATCGGAAACTAAAACTGGCCTCACAGAAGAGGTTCAAATCACAGAAAGTTAGAGTATCAGTCCTCTTGTACTTAAGTCGGCATTGTGCCTTTTTTATAAAATTCGGATGCAATTTCTGAATTCATCGTCAATAAGAAGGTCCAAGGGATACAGTAAACCTGAAGTTAAGCATCGGAATCTAAAACTGGACTCAACAGGAGGGGTCCAAATCATAGAATGTTAGAGTGTCAGTCCTCTTGTACTTAAGTCGGCATTGTGCCTTTTTTATTAAATTCCGGATGCAATTTCTGTCATTCATCGTCAATAAGAAGGTCCCAGGGATACAGTAAATTTGAAGTGAAGCATCGGAAACTAAATTTGGACTCACAGCATAGGTTCAAAACATAGAAAGTTATAGTTTCAGTCCTCTTGTACTTAAGTCGGCATTGTGCCTTTTGTATTAAATTCGGTTCCAATTTCTGTGTTTCATCGTCAATAAGAAGGTCCAAGGGATACAGTAAATCTGAAGTTAAGCATCGGAATCTAAAACTGGTCTCACAGCAGTGGTTCAAATCATAGAAAGTTAGAGTTTCAGTTCTCTTGTACTTAAGTCGGCATTGTGCCTTTTGTATTAAATTCGGATGCAATTTCTGTGTTTCATCGTCAATAAGATGGTCCAAGGGATACAGTAAACCTGAAGTTAAGCATCGGAATCTAAAACTGGTCTCACAGGAGGGGTTCAAATCATAGAAAGTTAGAGTACCAGTCCTCTTGTACTTAGGTCGGCATTGCGCCTTTTTTATTAATTACGGTGCAATTTCTGTGTTTCATCGTCAATAAGAACGTCCAAGGGATACAGTAAACCTGACGTGAAGCATCGGAAACTGAAACTGGACTCACAGCAGAGGTTCAAATCATAGAAAGTTAGAGTAACAGTCCTCTTGTACTTAAGTCGGCATTGTGCCTTTTGTATTAAATTCGGATGCAATTTCTGTGTTTCATCGTCAATGAGAGGGTCCAAGGTATACAGTAAACCTGAAGTGAAGCATCGGAAACTAAAACTGGACTCACAGCATAGGTTCAATTCATAGAAAGTTAGAGTTTCAGTCCTCTTGTACTTAAGTCGGCATTGTGCCTTTTGTATTAAATTCGGATGCAATTTCTGTGTTTCATCGTCAATAAGAAGGTCCAAGGGATACAGTAAACCTGAAGTTAAGCATCGGAAACTAAAACTGGACTCACAGCAGATGTTCACATCATAGAAAGTTAGAGTTTCAGTCCTCTTGTACGTAAGTCGGCATTGTGCCTTTTGTATTAAATTCGGAAGCAATTTCTGTGTTTCATCGTCAATAAGAGGGTCCAAGGGATACAGTAAACCTGAAGTGAAGCATCGGAAACAAAACTGGACTCACAGCATAGGTTCAAAACATAGAAAGTTATAGTTTCAGTCCTCTTGTACTTAAGTCGGCATTGTGCCTTTTGTATTAAATTCGGATGCAATTTCTGTGTTTCATCTTCAATAAGAAGGTCCAAGGGAAACAGTAAACCTGAAGTAAAGCATCGGAAACTAAAACTGGCCTCACAGCAGAGGTTCAAATCATAGAAAGTTAGAGTATCAGTCCTCTTGTACTTAAGTCGGCATTGTGCCTTTTTTATAAATTTCGGTTCCAATTTCTGTGTTTCATCGTCAATAAGAAGGTCCAAGGGATACAGTAAATCTGAAGTTAAGCATCGGAATCTAAAACTGGTCTCACAGCAGTGGTTCAAATCATAGAAAGTTAGAGTTTCAGTCCTCTTGTACTTAAGTCGGCATTGTGCCTTTTGTATTAAATTCGGATGCAATTTCTGTGTTTCATCGTCAATAAGATGGTCCAAGGGATACAGTAAACCTGAAGTTAAGCATCGGAATCTAAAACTGGACTCACAGGAGGGGTTCAAATCATAGAAAGTTAGAGTACCAGTCCTCTTGTACTTAGGTCGGCATTGTGCCTTTTTTATTAATTTCGGATGCAATTTCTGTGTTTCATCGTCAATAAGAACGTCCAAGGGATACAGTAAACCTGACGTGAAGCATCGGAAACTGAAACTGGACTCACAGCAGAGGTTCACATCATAGAAAGTTAGAGTTTCAGTCCTCTTGTACTTAAGTCGGCATTGTGCCTTTTGTATTAAATTCGGATGCAATTTCTTTGTTTCATCGTCAATAAGACGATCCAAGGGATACAGTAAACCTGAAGTGAAGCGTCGGAAACTGAAACTGGACTCACAGCAGAGGTTCAAATCATAGTAAGTTAGAGTTTCAGTCCTCTTGTACTTAAGTCGGCATTGTGCCTTTTGTATTAAATTCGGATGCAATTTCTGTGTTTCATCGTCAATAAGAAGGTCCAAGTTATACAGTAAACCAGAAGTTAACCACCGGAATCTAAAACTGGACTCACAGGAGGGGTTCAAATCATTGAAAGTTAGAGTATTAGTCCTCTTGTACTTTAGTCGGCATTGCGCCTTTTGTATTAAATTCGGATCCAATTTCTGTGATGCATCGTCAATAAGAAGGTCCAAGGGATACAGTAAATCTGAAGTTAAGAATCGGAATCTAAAACTGGTCTCACAGCAGTGGTTCAAATCATAGAAAGTTAGAGTTTCAGTCCTCTTGTACTTAAGTCGGCATTGTGCCTTTTGTATTAAATTCGGATGCAATTTCTGTGTTTCATCGTCAATAAGAAGGTCCAAGGGATACAGTAAACCTGAAGTTAAGCATCGGAATCTAAAACTGGACTCACAGGAGGGGTTCAAATCATAGAAAGTTAGAGTACGAGTCCTCTTGTACTTAGGTCGGCATTTCGCCTTTTGTATTAAATTCGGATGCAATTTCTGTGTTTCATCGTCAATAAGAACGTCCAAGGGATACAGTAAACCTGACGTGAAGCATCGGAAACTGAAACTGGACTCACAGCAGAGGTTCAAATCATAGAAAGTTAGAGTATCAGTCCTCTTGTACTTAAGTCGGCATTGTGCCTTTTGTATTAAATTTGGATGCAATTTCTGTGTTTCATCGTCAATAAGAAGGTCGAAGTTATACAGTAAACCAGAAGTTAACCACCGGAATCTAAAACTGGACTCACAGGAGGGGTTCAAATCATTGAAAGTTAGAGTATTAGTCCGCTTGTACTTTAGCCGGCATTGTGCCTTTTGTATTAAATTCGGTTCCAATTTCTGTGTTTCATCGTCAATAAGAAGGTCCAAGGGATACAGTAAATCTGAAGTTAAGCATTGGAATCTAAAACTGGTCTCACCGCAGTGGTTCAAATCATAGAAAGTTAGAGTTTCAGTCCTCTTGTACTTAGGTCGGCATTGTGCCTTTTGTATTAAATTCGGATGCAATTTCTGTGTTTCATCGTCAATAAGACGATCCAAGGGATACAGTAAACCTGAAGTGAAGCGTCGGAAACTAAAACTGGACTCACAGCAGAGGTTCAAATCATAGTAAGTTAGAGTTTCAGTCCTCTTGTACTTAAGTCGGCATTGTGCCTTTTGTATTAAATTCGGATGCAATTTCTGTGTTTCATCGTCAATAAGAAGGTCCAAGTTATACAGTAAACCAGAAGTTAACCACCGGAATCTAAAACTGGACTCACAGGAGGGGTTCAAATCATTGAAAGTTAGAGTATTAGTCCTCTTGTACTTTAGTCGGCATTGCGCCTTTTGTATTAAATTCGGATCCAATTTCTGTGATGCATCGTCAATAAGAAGGTCCAAGGGATACAGTAAATCTGAAGTTAAGCATCGGAATCTAAAACTGGTCTCACAGCAGTGGTGCAAATCATAGAAAGTTAGAGTTTCAGTAGTCTTGTACTTAAGTCGGCATTGTGCCTTTTGTATTAAATTCGGATGCAATTTCTGTGTTTCATCGTCAATAAGAAGGTCCAAGGGATACAGTAAACCTGAAGTTAAGCATCGGAATCTAAAACTGGACTCACAGGAGGGGTTCAAGTCATAGAAAGTTAGGGTTTCAGTCCTCTTGTACTTAAGTCGGCATTGCGCCTTTTGTATTAAATTCGGATGCAATTTCTGTGTTTCATCGTCAATAAGAACGTCCAAGGGATACAGTAAACCTGAAGTTAAGCATCGGAATCTAAAACTGGACTCACAGGAGGGGTTCAAAGCATAGAAAGATAGAGTACCAGTCCTCTTGTACTTAAGTCGGCATTCTGCCTTTTTTAATAACTTCGTATGCAATTTCTGTGTCTCATCGTCAATAAGAAGGTCCAAGGGATACAGTAAACCTGACGTGAAGCATCGGAAACCAAAACTGGACTCACAGCAGAGGTTCAAATCATAGAAAGTTAGAGTATCAGTCCTCTTGTACTTAAGTCGGCATTGTGCTTTTTGTATTAAATTCGGATGCAATTTCTGTGTTTCATCGTCAATAAGAAGGTCCAAGGGAAACAGTAAACCTGAAGTAAAGCATCGGAAACTAAAACTGGCCTCACAGCAGAGGTTCAAATCATAGAAAGATAGAGTATCAGTCCTCTTGTACTTAAGTCGGCATTGTGCTTTTTTATAAAATTCGGATTCAATTTCTGTGTTTCATCGTCAATAAGAAGGTCCAAGGGATACAGTGAACCTGAAGTTAAGCCACGGAATCTAAAACTGGTCTCACAGCAGTGGTTCAAATCATAGAAAGTTGGAGTTTTAGTCTTCTTGTACTTAAGTCGGCATTGTGCCTTTTGTATTAAATTCGGATGCAATTTCTGTGTTTCATCGTCAATAAGAAGGTCCAAGGGATACAGTAAACCTGAAATTAAGTATCGGAATCTAAAACTGGACTCACAGGAGGGGTTCAAATCACAGAAAGTTAGAGTACCAGTCCTCTTGTACTTAGGTCGGCATTGTGCCTTTTTTATTAATTTCGGATGCAATTTCTGTGTTTCATCGTCAATAAGAACGTCCAAGGGATACAGTAAACCTGACGTGAGCATCGGAAACTGGAACTGGACTCACAGCAGAGGTTCACATCATAGAAAGTTAGAGTTTCAGTCCTCTTGTACTTAAGTCGGCATTGTGCCTTTTGTATTAAATTCGGATGCAATTTCTGTGTTTCATCGTCAATAAGAAGGTCCAAGGGATACAGTAAACCAGAAGTTAAGCACCGGAATCTAAAACTAGACTCACAGGAGGGGTTCAAATCATAGAAAGTTAGAGTATTAGTCCGCTTGTACTTTAGCCGGCATTGTGCCTTTTGTATTAAATTCGGTTCCAATTTCTGTGTTTCATCGTCAATAAGAAGGTCCAAGGGATACAGTAAATCTGAAGTTAAGCATCGGAATCTAAAACTGGTCTCACAGCAGTGGTTCAAATCATAGAAAGTTAGAGTTTCAGTCCTCTTGTACTTAAGTCGGCATTGTGCCTTTTGTATTAAATTCGGATGCAATTTCTGTGTTTCATCGTCAATAAGATGGTCCAAGGGATACAGTAAACCTGAAGTTAAGCATCGGAATCTAAAACTGGACTCACAGGAGGGGTTCAAATCATAGAAAGTTAGAGTACCAGTCCTCTTGTACCTAGGACGGCATTGTGCCTTTTTTATTAATTTCGGATGCAATTTCTGTGTTTCATCGTCAATAAGAACGTCCAAGGGATACAGTAAACCTGACGTGAAGCATCGGAAACTGAAACTGGACTCCAGCAGAGGTTCACATCATAGAAAGTTAGAGTTTCAGTCCTCTTGTACTTAAGTCGGCATTGTGCCTTTTGTATTAAATTCGGAAGCAATTTCATTGTTTCATCGTCAATAAGACGATCCAAGGGATACAGTAAACCTGAAGTGAAGCATCGGAAAGTAAAACTGGACTCACAGCAGAGGTTCAAATCATAGTAAGTTAGATTTTCAGTCCTCTTGTACTTAAGTCGGCATTGTGCCTTTTGTATTAAATTCGGATGCAATTTCTGTGTTTCATCGTCAATAAGAAGGTCCAAGTTATACAGTAAACCAGAAGTTAACCACCGGAATCTAAAACTGGACTCACAGGAGGGGTTCATATCATTGAAAGTTAGAGTATTAGTCCTCTTGTACTTTAGTCGGCATTGCGCCTTTTGTATTAAATTCGGATCCAATTTCTGTGATGCATCGTCAATAAGAAGGTCCAAGGGATACAGTAAATCTGAAGTTAAACATCGGAATCTAAAACTGGTCTCACAGCAGTGGTTCAAATCATAGAAAGTTAGAGTTTCAGTCCTCTTGTACTTAAGTCGGCATTGTGCCTTTTGTATTAAATTCGGATGCAATTTCTGTGTTTCATCGTCAATAAGAAGGTCCAAGGGATACGGTAAACCTGAAGTTAAGCATCGGAATCTATAACTGGACTCACAGGAGGGGTTCAAATCATAGAAAGTTAGAGTACGAGTCCTCTTGTACTTAGGTCGGCATTGTGCCTTTTGTATTAAATTCGGATGCAATTTCTGTGTTTCATCGTCAATAAGAACGTCCAAGGGATACAGTAAACCTGACGTGAAGCATCGGAAACTGAAACTGGACTCACAGCAGAGGTTCAAATCATAGAAAGTTAGAGTATCAGTCCTCTTGTACTTAAGTCGGCATTGTGCCTTTTGTATTAAATTCGGATGCAATTTCTGTGTTTCATCGTCAATAAGAAGGTCCAAGTTATACAGTAAACCAGAAGTTAACCACCGGAATCTAAAACTGGACTCACAGGAGGGGTTCAAATCATTGAAAGTTAGAGTATTAGTCCGCTTGTACTTTAGCCGGCATTGTGCCTTTTGTATTAAATTCGGTTCCAATTTCTGTGTTTCATCGTCAATAAGAAGGTCCAAGGGATACAGTAAATCTGAAGTTAAGCATTGGAATCTAAAACTGGTCTCACCGCAGTGGTTCAAATCATAGAAAGTTAGAGTTTCAGTCCTCTTGTACATAGGTCGGCATTGTGCCTTTTGTATTAAATTCGGATGCAATTTCTGTGTTTCATCGTCAATAAGATGGTCCAAGGGATACAGTAAACCTGAAGTTAAGCATCGGAATCTAAAACTGGACTCACAGGAGGGGTTCAAATCATAGAAAGTTAGAGTACCAGTCCTCTTGTACTTAGGTCGGCATTGTGCCTTTTTTATTAATTTCGGATGCAATTTCTGTGCTTCATTGTCAATAAGAACGTCCAAGGGATACAGTAAACCTGACGTGAAGCATCGGAAACTGAAACTGGACTCACAGCAGAGGTTCACATCATAGAAAGTTAGAGTTTCAGTCCTCTTGTACTTAAGTCGGCATTGTGCCTTTTGTATTAAATTCGGATGCAATTTCTGTGTTTCATCGTCAATAAGACGATCCAAGGGATACAGTAAACCTGAAGTGAAGCGTCGGAAACTAAAACTGGACTCACAGCAGAGGTTCAAATCATAGTAAGTTAGAGTTTCAGTCCTCTTGTACTTAAGTCGGCATTGTGCCTTTTGTATTAAATTCGGATGCAATTTCTGTGTTTCATCGTCAATAAGAAGGTCCAAGTTATACAGTAAACCAGAAGTTAACCACCGGAATCTAAAACTGGACTCACAGGAGGGGTTCAAATCATTGAAAGTTAGAGTATTAGTCCTCTTGTACTTTAGTCGGCATAGCGCCTTTTGTATTAAATTCGGATCCAATTTCTGTGATGCATCGTCAATAAGAAGGTCCAAGGGATACAGTAAATCTGAAGTTAAGCATCGGAATCTAAAACTGGTCTCACAGCAGTGGTGCAAATCATAGAAAGTTAGAGTTTCAGTCCTCTTGTACTTAAGTCGGCATTGTGCCTTTTGTATTAAATTACGATGCAATTTCTGTGTTTCATCGTCAATAAGAAGGTCCAAGGGATACAGTAAACCTGAAGTTAAGCATCGGAATCTAAAACTGGACTCACAGGAGGGGTTCAAATCATAGAAAGTTAGGGTTTCAGTCCTCTTGTACTTAAGTCGGCATTGCGCCTTTTGTATTAAATTCGGATGCAATTTCTGTGTTTCATCGTCAATAAGAACGTCCAAGGGATACAGTAAACCTGAAGTTAAGCATCGGAATCTAAAACTGGACTCACAGGAGGGGTTCAAAGCATAGTAAGATAGAGTACCAGTCCTCTTGTACTTAAGTCGGCATTCTGCCTTTTTTAATAATTTCGTATGCAATTTCTGTGTCTCATCGTCAATAAGAAGGTCCAAGGGATACAGTAAACCTGACGTGAAGCATCGGAAACCAAAACTGGACTCACAGCAGAGGTTCAAATCATAGAAAGTTAGAGTATCAGTCCTCTTGTACTTAAGTCGGCATTGTGCCTTTTGTATTAAATTCGGATGCAATTTCTGTGTTTCATCGTCAATAAGAAGGTCCAAGGGAAACAGTAAACCTGAAGTAAAGCATCGGAAACTAAAACTGGCCTCACAGAAGAGGTTCAAATCACAGAAAGTTAGAGTATCAGTCCTCTTGTACTTAAGTCGGCATTGTGCCTTTTTTATAAAATTCGGATGCAATTTCTGTATTCATCGTCAATAAGAAGGTCCAAGGGATACAGTAAACCTGAAGTTAAGCATCGGAATCTAAAACTGGACTCAACAGGAGGGGTCCAAATCATAGAATGTTAGAGTGTCAGTCCTCTTGTACTTAAGTCGGCATTGTGCCTTTTTTATTAAATTCGGATGCAATTTCTGTCATTCATCGTCAATAAGAAGGTCCCAGGGATACAGTAAATTTGAAGTGAAGCATCGGAAACTAAATTTGGACTCACAGCATAGGTTCAAAACATAGAAAGTTATAGTTTCAGTCCTCTTGTACTTAAGTCGGCATTGTGCCTTTTGTATTAAATTCGGTTCCAATTTCTGTGTTTCATCGTCAATAAGAAGGTCCAAGGGATACAGTAAATCTGAAGTTAAGCATCGGAATCTAAAACTGGTCTCACAGCAGTGGTTCAAATCATAGAAAGTTAGAGTTTCAGTTCTCTTGTACTTAAGTCGGCATTGTGCCTTTTGTATTAAATTCGGATGCAATTTCTGTGTTTCATCGTCAATAAGATGGTCCAAGGGATACAGTAAACCTGAAGTTAAGCATCGGAATCTAAAACTGGTCTCACAGGAGGGGTTCAAATCATAGAAAGTTAGAGTACCAGTCCTCTTGTACTTAGGTCGGCATTGCGCCTTTTTTATTAATTACGGTGCAATTTCTGTGTTTCATCGTCAATAAGAACGTCCAAGGGATACAGTAAACCTGACGTGAAGCATCGGAAACTGAAACTGGACTCACAGCAGAGGTTCAAATCATAGAAAGTTAGAGTAACAGTCCTCTTGTACTTAAGTCGGCATTGTGCCTTTTGTATTAAATTCGGATGCAATTTCTGTGTTTCATCGTCAATGAGAGGGTCCAAGGTATACAGTAAACCTGAAGTGAAGCATCGGAAACTAAAACTGGACTCACAGCATAGGTTCAATTCATAGAAAGTTAGAGTTTCAGTCCTCTTGTACTTAAGTCGGCATTGTGCTTTTTGTATTAAATTCGGATGCAATTTCTGTGTTTCATCGTCAATAAGAAGGTCCAAGGGATACAGTAAACCTGAAGTTAAGCATCGGAAACTAAAACTGGACTCACAGCAGATGTTCACATCATAGAAAGTTAGAGTTTCAGTCCTCTTGTACGTAAGTCGGCATTGTGCCTTTTGTATTAAATTCGGAAGCAATTTCTGTGTTTCATCGTCAATAAGAGGGTCCAAGGGATACAGTAAACCTGAAGTGAAGCATCGGAAACAAAAACTGGACTCACAGCATAGGTTCAAAACATAGAAAGTTATAGTTTCAGTCCTCTTGTACTTAAGTCGGCATTGTGCCTTTTGTGTTAAATTCGGATGCAATTTCTGTGTTTCATCTTCAATAAGAAGGTCCAGGGAAACAGTAAACCTGAAGTAAAGCATCGGAAACTAAAACTGGCCTCACAGCAGAGGTTCAAATCATAGAAAGTTAGAGTATCAGTCCTCTTGTACTTAAGTCGGCATTGTGCCTTTTTTATAAATTTCGGTTCCAATTTCTGTGTTTCATCGTCAATAAGAAGGTCCAAGGGATACAGTAAATCTGAAGTTAAGCATCGGAATCTAAAACTGGTCTCACAGCAGTGGTTCAAATCATAGAAAGTTAGAGTTTCAGTCCTCTTGTACTTAAGTCGGCATTGTGCCTTTTGTATTAAATTCGGATGCAATTTCTGTGTTTCATCGTCAATAAGATGGTCCAAGGGATACAGTAAACCTGAAGTTAAGCATCGGAATCTAAAACTGGACTCACAGGAGGGGTTCAAATCATAGAAAGTTAGAGTACCAGTCCTCTTGTACTTAGGTCGGCATTGTGCCTTTTTTATTAATTTCGGATGCAATTTCTGTGTTTCATCGTCAATAAGAACGTCCAAGGGATACAGTAAACCTGACGTGAAGCATCGGAAACTGAAACTGGACTCACAGCAGAGGTTCACATCATAGAAAGTTAGAGTTTCAGTCCTCTTGTACTTATGTCGGCATTGTGCCTTTTGTATTAAATTCGGATGCAATTTCTTTGTTTCATCGTCAATAAGACGATCCAAGGGATACAGTAAACCTGAAGTGAAGCGTCGGAAACTGAAACTGGACTCACAGCAGAGGTTCAAATCATAGTAAGTTAGAGTTTCAGTCCTCTTGTACTTAAGTCGGCATTGTGCCTTTTGTATTAAATTCGGATGCAATTTCTGTGTTTCATCGTCAATAAGAAGGTCCAAGTTATACAGTAAACCAGAAGTTAACCACCGGAATCTAAAACTGGACTCACAGGAGGGGTTCAAATCATTGAAAGTTAGAGTATTAGTCCTCTTGTACTTTAGTCGGCATTGCGCCTTTTGTATTAAATTCGGATCCAATTTCTGTGATGCATCGTCAATAAGAAGGTCCAAGGGATACAGTAAATCTGAAGTTAAGAATCGGAATCTAAAACTGGTCTCACAGCAGTGGTTCAAATCATAGAAAGTTAGAGTTTCAGTCCTCTTGTACTTAAGTCGGCATTGTGCCTTTTGTATTAAATTCGGATGCAATTTCTGTGTTTCATCGTCAATAAGAAGGTCCAAGGGATACAGTAAACCTGAAGTTAAGCATCGGAATCTAAAACTGGACTCACAGGAGGGGTTCAAATCATAGAAAGTTAGAGTACGAGTCCTCTTGTACTTAGGTCGGCATTTCGCCTTTTGTATTAAATTCGGATGCAATTTCTGTGTTTCATCGTCAATAAGAACGTCCAAGGGATACAGTAAACCTGACGTGAAGCATCGGAAACTGAAACTGGACTCACAGCAGAGGTTCAAATCATAGAAAGTTAGAGTATCAGTCCTCTTGTACTTAAGTCGGCATTGTGCCTTTTGTATTAAATTTGGATGCAATTTCTGTGTTTCATCGTCAATAAGAAGGTCCAAGTTATACAGTAAACCAGAAGTTAACCACCGGAATCTAAAACTGGACTCACAGGAGGGGTTCAAATCATTGAAAGTTAGAGTATTAGTCCGCTTGTACTTTAGCCGGCATTGTGCCTTTTGTATTAAATTCGGTTCCAATTTCTGTGTTTCATCGTCAATAAGAAGGTCCAAGGGATACAGTAAATCTGAAGTTAAGCATTGGAATCTAAAACTGGTCTCACCGCAGTGGTTCAAATCATAGAAAGTTAGAGTTTCAGTCCTCTTGTACTTAGGTCGGCATTGTGCCTTTTGTATTAAATTCGGATGCAATTTCTGTGTTTCATCGTCAATAAGATGGTCCAAGGGATACAGTAAACCTGAAGTTAAGCATCGGAATCTAAAACTGGACTCACAGGAGGGGTTCAAATCATAGAAAGTTAGAGTACCAGTCCTCTTGTACTTAGGTCGGCATTGTGCCTTTTTTATTAATTTCGGATGCAATTTCTGTGTTTCATCGTCAATAAGAACGTCCAAGGGATACAGTAAACCTGACGTGAAGCATCTCAAACTGAAACCGGACTCACAGCAGAGGTTCACATCATAGAAAGTTAGAGTTTCGGTCCTATTGTACTTAAGTCGGCATTGTGCCTTTTGTATTAAATTCGGATGCAATTTCTGTGTTTCATCGTCAATAAGACGATCCAAGGGATACAGTAAACCTGAAGTGAAGCGTCGGAAACTAAAACTGGACTCACAGCAGAGGTTCAAATCATAGTAAGTTAGAGTTTCAGTCCTCTTGTACTTAAGTCGGCATTGTGCCTTTTGTATTAAATTCGGATGCAATTTCTGTGTTTCTTCGTCAATAAGAAGGTCCAAGGGATACAGTAAACCAGAAGTTAAGCACCGGAATCTAAAACTAGACTCACAGGAGGGGTTCAAATCATAGAAAGTTAGAGTTTTAGTCCGCTTGTACTTTAGCCGGCATTGTGCCTTTTGTATTAAATTCGGTTCCAATTTCTGTGTTTCATCGTCAATAAGAAGGTCCAAGGGATACAGTAAATCTGAAGTTAAGCATCGGAATCTAAAACTGGTCTCACAGCAGTGGTTCAAATCATAGAAAGTTAGAGTTTCAGTCCTCTTGTACTTAGGTCGGCATTGTGCTTTTGTATTAAATTCGGATGCAATTTCTGTGTTTCATCGTCAATAAGATGGTCCAAGGGATACAGTAAACCTGAAGTTAAGCATCGGAATCTAAAACTGGACTCACAGGAGGGGTTCAAATCATAGAAAGTTAGAGTACCAGTCCTCTTGTACTTAGGTCGGCATTGTGCCTTTTGTATTAAATTCGGATGCAATTTCTGTGTTTCATCGTCAATAAGACGATCCAAGGGATACAGTAAACCTGAAGTGAAGCGTCGGAAACTAAAACTGGACTCACAGCAGAGGTTCAAATCATAGTAAGTTAGAGTTTCAGTCCTCTTGTACTTAAGTCGGCATTGTGCCTTTTGTATTAAATTCGGATGCAATTTCTGTGTTTCATCGTCAATAAGAAGGTCCAAGTTATACAGTAAACCAGAAGTTAACCACCGGAATCTAAAACTGGACTCACAGGAGGGGTTCAAATCATTGAAAGTTAGAGTATTAGTCCTCTTGTACTTTAGTCGGCATTGCGCCTTTTGTATTAAATTCGGATCCAATTTCTGTGATGCATCGTCAATAAGAAGGTCCAAGGGATACAGTAAATCTGAAGTTAAGCATCGGAATCTAAAACTGGTCTCACAGCAGTGGTGCAAATCATAGAAAGTTAGAGTTTCAGTCCTCTTGTACTTAAGTCGGCATTGTGCCTTTTGTATTAAATTCGGATGCAATTTCTGTGTTTCATCGTCAATAAGAAGGTCCAAGGGATACAGTAAACCTGAAGTTAAGCATCGGAATTTAAAACTGGACTCACAGGAGGGGTTCAAATCATAGAAAGTTAGAGTTTCAGTCCTCTTGTACTTAAGTCGGCATTGCGCCTTTTGTATTAAATTCGGATGCAATTTCTGTGTTTCATCGTCAATAAGAACGTCCAAGGGATACAGTAAACCTGAAGTTAAGCATCGGAATCTAAAACTGGACTCACAGGAGGGGTTCAAATCATAGAAAGATAGAGTACCAGTCCTCTTGTACTTAAGTCGGCAGTCTGCCTTTTTTAATAATTTCGTATGCAATTTCTGTGTCTCATCGTCAATAAGAAGGTCCAAGGGATACAGTAAACCTGACGTGAAGCATCGGAAACTAAAACTGGACTCACAGCAGAGGTTCAAATCATAGAAAGTTAGAGTATCAGTCCTCTTGTACTTCAGTCGGCATTGTGCATTTTGTATTAAATTCGGATGCAATTTCTGTGTTTCATCGTCAATAAGAAGGTCCAAGGGAAACAGTAAACCTGAAGTAAAGCATCGGAAACTAAAACTGGCCTCACAGAAGAGGTTCAAATCACAGAAAGTTAGAGTATCAGTCCTCTTGTACTTAAGTCGGCATTGTGCCTTTTTTATAAAATTCGGATGCAATTTCTGTGTTCATCGTCAATAAGAAGGTCCAAGGGATACAGTAAACCTGAAGTTAAGCATCGGAATCTAAAACTGGACTCAACAGGAGGGGTCCAAATCATAGAATGTTAGAGTGTCAGTCCTCTTGTACTTAAGTCGGCATTGTGCCTTTTGTATTAAATTCGGATGCAATTTCTGTGTTTCATCGTCAATAAGATGGTCCAAGGGATACAGTAAACCTGAAGTTAAGCATCGGAATCTAAAACTGGACTCACAGGAGGGGTTCAAATCATTGAAAGTTAGAGTATTAGTCCGCTTGTACTTTAGCCGGCATTGTGCCTTTTGTATTAAATTCGGTTCCAATTTCTGTGTTTCATCGTCAATAAGAAGGTCCAAGGGATACAGTAAATCTGAAGTTAAGCATTGGAATCTAAAACTGGTCTCACCGCAGTGGTTCAAATCATAGAAAGTTAGAGTTTCAGTCCTCTTGTACTTAGGTCGTCATTGTGCCTTTTGTATTAAATTCGGATGCAATTTCTGTGTTTCATCGTCAATAAGATGGTCCAAGGGATACAGTAAACCTGAAGTTAAGCATCGGAATCTAAAACTGGACTTACAGGAGGGGTTCAAATCATAGAAAGTTAGAGTACCAGTCCTCTTGTACTTAGGTCGGCATTGTGCCTTTTTTATTAATTTCGGATGCAATTTCTGTGTTTCATCGTCAATAAGAACGTCCAAGGGATACAGTAAACCTGACGTGAAGCATCTCAAACTGAAACCGGACTCACAGCAGAGGTTCACATCATAGAAAGTTAGAGTTTCAGTCCTCTTGTACTTAAGTCGGCATTGTGCCTTTTGTATTAAATTCGGATGCAATTTCTGTGTTTCTTCGTCAATAAGAAGGTCCAAGGGATACAGTAAACCAGAAGTTAAGCACCGGAATCTAAAACTAGACTCACAGGAGGGGTTCAAATCATAGAAAGTTAGAGTATTAGTCCGCTTGTACTTTAGCCGGCATTGTGCCTTTTGTATTAAATTCGGTTCCAATTTCTGTGTTTCATCGTCAATAAGAAGGTCCAAGGGATACAGTAAATCTGAAGTTAAGCATCGGAATCTAAAACTGGTCTCACAGCAGTGGTTCAAATCATAGAAAGTTAGAGTTTCAGTCCTCTTGCACTTAGGTCGGCATTGTGCTTTTGTATTAAATTCGGATGCAATTTCTGTGTTTCATCGTCAATAAGATGGTCCAAGGGATACAGTAAACCTGAAGTTAAGCATCGGAATCTAAAACTGGACTCAC